>NC_086102.1:125830292-126143864 GCF_963921235.1 Mobula hypostoma
TCATTATGGTAATATATTTGTGTTTGAGCTTCTAGATCTGCAAGATCTATAAAGATGCAACATTAGAGACAAAATAATTTGAGAAACTGGACTGCAGGGTGAATTTAAATAGCATATTGATTAAGATGCAAATTACATCAAATTAGTATTCTATGTTCAACTGTCTGACAGACTATATCTGCAAGTCACATTGAATTTTGTGCTGTATTTTATTTAATCAATGTATTTTCCCCATTTAAGAACAGTAAAACTTCACAAAATTATGGTTGTTTTCTTTAATAATCAAATCTGTTTTGGCTCAACTTCAATGACAGAACATTTGTGTGCAGAATTCAATATTCATAGGAGTACTTCAATTGATTCACTGCCCAACAAAGCAAAAAATTATCCAAAGAGCATTCTAAAGGAAGGCTACAATTATCCCTCCTCTTCACTTTTAACTCTGAGCTGTGACAAAGAAAAAAAATAAGAAAATTAAGCATCTCTCCCACTTAAAAAGCGTTCACACAAAAAATGCTCAAAAAGATAAAAACAATTTTCTTTGAATTTCTATTAATCAAAGCAACTATGACAGTAAAACCCATAATAGCAATTAGACAATTCTAAGAGACACATCATTAATAAAATTGTGGACATAAACAATCGATAATCCAGAGATCAATAATATTATTTCTTAATACTTGAATAGAGAGTCCAACTAAAGAGATAACTCATCAACAGTGAAGTGGAACTATGTAACACAGAAAGGAGAGAACCTAGATAAGCCACAGGATTTTCCATATATAATGCAAAACCTGACTGCCTTGTATGATTTTGATACATGAACCATAAAATCAAGACAGAAGGGCCAGACCCAGAGCCAGTGATGATCTGAGTGAGTGTTACAGCAAATCAGAGATAGGATGGACTTTTTTTTATACTAAGACTATATTAAACTGGGATGTGCTTCCTTGACTGAAAACTTGTGATCTTAATTCTCCGTTACAATACTCCTGCTCGCATTAACAGCTTTACTCCCATCAGGAGTGAGGATCAATATAACAGGACCTCACTCACTATCCTGTTTGTAGCTGAGAGGTGGGTAAGGGGCTGGACTGAGAGAGAGCTGGGGAGGCCACAACTTTGCTTGGACCTCAGAGTCACAGATGTGTCTGCTGCCATTTAAAAAAAAATCAAGTACAGCAGCACTGTATCACTGGTGTCAGGATGCCCAGCAACTTGGAATGGCTACTAATGCAAGAGATAGAATATACAAGTATTCACTACAGGCCTAGATAATGCCCTATCTTGGAGTCTCAGGATACAATATTGGCAACCCTAGGGCTATCCCCATCTTAAAATCGATTGCCACATTAATTCACCACTATAAATTGTCAAGGCAAGTAGTAGAATCTGAGTGGATATGATGTGAACGTGAGGAGAATATAAACAGCACAGACTTGGTGCAAATGAGTGCTTGATGCCTCTATGGACAGAGTGGGCATCAGCCCGGTTCTGTGCTCAGACACAAAATCGGGTCTTGAGCACAAGACTAGGCTGACACCTCAACAAATGTTGACTAAGCGACCCCATTGTTTAATGATAGATTAAAGCAAAGCTGTTCTGGTGCTTCAGACAAAAATAAAAAGTGCACCAATTGGACAAAAACAATGCTGTCCATTTTGGATAATATTATCCCCTCAAACAGTACTACCATAAACAGATTAGATTCAGAATCTATCTCAATGACTAGGATTTATAATATGCCATCATAGAACCATAGAACACTACAGCACAGAAAAAAGGCCATTCAGCCCTTCTAGTCTGTGCCAAAACATTATTCCGCTAGTCCCATTGACCTGCATCCAGTCCATAATCCTCCAGACCTCTCCCATCCATGTCCCTATCCAATTTATTCTTAAAACTTAAGAGTGAGCCCGCATTTACCACATTAGATGGCAGCTCGTTCCACACTCCCGCCACTCTCTGAATGAAGAAGTTCCCCCTAATGTTCCCCCTAAACCTTTCCCGTTGTATCATGTTGTAAAATTTCCAAATTCATTGCCAACAGAAAAATTAGCCAAGTTTCACAACAAGCCACATGAGTTATGATGCCATTTCTAAAAGCCTGATTAGAGTAAGGTTTGAAGGAGCTTCTTGAAAGCAGAAATGGCCAGAAAGAATGAAGCTCACAAAGGAAATTTCAGAATTAGGGACCTAGACAACTAACAATGGCAAGAAGATAGGAATCCAGGGTGAACCGGAGCCAAAGTTGTTGAAAATCAAGTAACTGAGGAGGGAGGTGGAGAGGGTTAGCAACTTCAAATTCCTGGGTGTTACGATTTCAGAGGACCTGTACTGGTCTCAGCATGCAAGTGTAATTCTAAACAACGCACAGCACTGCCTCTACTTCCTTAGGAATCTGTGGAGATTCGGCATGACAACCTTCTATAGATGTGTAGTGAAGAGTATATTGACTGGCTGCATCATGGCCTGGCATGGAAACACCAATGCCTTTGAATGGAAAATCCTACAAAGGTAGTGGATTCATCCCAGTACCACACAGGTAAAGCCCTCCCAACCATTGAGCACATCTACATGAAATTCTGTCACAGGAAAGCAGCATCCATCACCAGAGATCCCCACTACCCAGACCATGCTCTTCTCTCGCTGCTGCCATCAGGTAGAAGGTACAAGAGCCTCAGGACTCACACCACCAGGTTCAAGAACAGTTACTACCCCTCAACATTCAAGCTCTTGAATAAAAGGGGATAACTACACTCACTTGCCCCATCATTAAAATATTCCTGCAACTAATGATCTCATTTTAAAGACTCGTTATCTCATGCTCTCATTATTTATTACTATTTATTTATATTTGCATTTACATAGTTTGTTGTCTTCTGCACTCTGGTTGATCTTTTATTGATCCTGTTACAGCTACTATTCTAGAGATTTGCTGAGT
This sequence comes from Mobula hypostoma, assembly GCF_963921235.1. Lineage (NCBI taxonomy): Eukaryota > Metazoa > Chordata > Chondrichthyes > Myliobatiformes > Myliobatidae > Mobula > Mobula hypostoma. The sequence goes on from NC_086102.1 coordinate 125,833,237, forward strand.
ATACCCACAAGAAAATGAATCTTAGGGTTGTATATGGTGACATATATGTACTTTGACAACAAAATTTATTTGAACGGTGTCTACAACACCTCAAATAAATTTAATTTGAGGGAACCTCTTGTGGAACAGTTGTATGGTATGGTTCAATAAGTTTGCTTCCCACATTCCTGGCTGATAAATTCAACTTTATTCTTAAAGTTGTTCAGGTTACCTCAATCTCTAGACTATATACCTGTGAGTCATCTATTATTCTGTACTTCCAAAGTGACGCCGCACACTAGGAAAAACAAATTTGTGCGGAATGAGCATGTTTCTATATTGTGTCATCCTTATCATTCTGTTCATACCCTCTAATAAAAGACTTACATAACTACACAAGGTATTCTTTTTGAAACAGTTGTAGTTATGATCTTGCAGTTCAGGACCTACATTAAACTTGAATAATTGCAAGCTCAAGCACAATTGAAGCTGTCTTTTTCTTTGCAGTGCTGAGAGAATGCTGCATTGTCAAATATCCATTATATCCAGGCTCTGCTTGTTTACTCAGGTTTGCACAGAAGTAGCTTGAGACAATTTGAACTTAAAAAGTGTTCTCCTAATGTATAATATTAATCCTTAAAACAGTTGTGTAATAAATAGTCATTAGATCAACACCACTCCTGAAATTATGCACAAAATAGCAGTTACACCTCACATGTACTTAACCATCTGTGGAGAAAAAGTATTCTGAGCTGTCCAAAGCACTGAAATAAATCTAGCTTTTTCATTTTTCACTTGATAAGATTGGTCTTTTTCATTGTGCTACATTGGATGATAAAAGTTCTGTAACAGGAGGCAAACAGTACATGTGGAGAAAAAGAATAGAGTTACCTACCCCAGATTTTGCAAAGAAGTGAATATGGTTCTCAACAAGTTAGGGATTTTCATGCAAGCAGGCAGCAACACTGAAGTCCCAAAACTGCTGCCTATTTTCTCCTCAGTCCTATCCCCAAGAGTACCTAACACTAGGCTCATTTTGGAATCTAACAAAGGAGCATGGAACTATAGCAATTCCCCTGAAATTATCAGAGAATTCTCCACTAGAACATCATCTCCATTCACTTGAATGGTCCCTCTGAATGTTTGCATTAGATAATTTTAGTAATTTCTTGAATTATGTTAATAATCTAAATCATTTTAATTGATTTTATAGCTGAATGTTTCTGATTTTCAGAGTCAGAGAACATTTTTGACACTTTTGACAGCCAGCTAAGCCGTCACCATCATCACTAAGCTCTTCTCTCTCTATTTTGTGGCAGCTATTTTCTCAGAATGGTCTATTCTGCACCCACCACATTATGACCTGCAACCACCCCTATCCCACAAATAACAGCGCATTTATGCATGCGAAGGCCCTTCATGACAAAGATCCAGCAGGCACTTCCCAGCAGGTTAACATGGCATAGGAAACCACTAGCCAAAACAAGGCTGCTATGATTAGACAAACCGAAGTGATGATAAATAGAAGTATTGCAATAATAGACTTTTAAGTTACAACATGATCATCAGGAACAAGGAGAGTGGACACCATATTAGACCAATGAAATGACTGAAGCTTCCAGTCACAGCATCTCTGTTCAAGCATATATCAGCTCTCTTATTGAGATGGAGAAGAACTGCAGGTAGTGAAAACAGAGCAGTTATTTGATGTCTACTTACTTCCAGATAGCATCTGGAAATCAACACATGCAAATATAAGATTAGATCACAGAGCATCATCCATAAAAGATTAAACTGAAGACTGAGGTTGCTCACTTTGGGGCATAGATCAATGGCCGATATAATTAGAGAGATACAATTTTACTATCTTCCATTGACTTAGTGCTTAGATCTAGATCCAGGAGGTATAGATTTAAAACTCTATACAAGGACAAACATAGAAACATAGAAAATAGGTGCAGGAGTAGGCCATTCGGCCCTTCGAGCCTGCACAACCATTCAGTATGATCATGGCTGATCATCCAACTCAGAACCCCGTACCTGCCTTCTCTCCATACCTCCTGATCCCTTTAGCCACAATGGCCATATCAAAGTCAGGAAAAACTTTAAATTCACAGTAAGTGTAATCAGAAATCCAATATCAGACAACAAGATGAACTAAGTCACCAAAGTTTTCAAAAGAGAACTTAGTCAGTGAGGTATACTACAGAAACCACCCCTCACCAAGCCTCAACTTCTTGGTTACATGATTTTGTTGTAACTATTCTTGCCACATTCTTACCAACCCCCCTGATTCTATCATACATCTACATGCAAAAGGCAATCTAGAGCAGATAATTAATCTACCAACCCACACGTGTTTAGGATGTGGGAAGAAAGCAGAACATTTGGGGTTGGGGGGAGAAGAACCCACATAGTCACTGACAGAAAGTGCAAAGAGCTCACAGAGAGGATTTTAATTCAGGATTGAACCCCGGTCTCCCAGGTCTCTGAAGCTGCATGGCAGCAAATCTATTATCAGTGTCTTTGTTCCACCCACTAGATAAACATTTGAGAGGGAAAAATTTTGTACAGCTTTAATGGGAGCGCTCATCCAAGAGCTGTCATTGATTCAAGGGTTGAATGGCTTCCTTCTGTATCACAGTATTTCCATAATCCTGCAATTCAAACATACAGTTTCCTTAATTTAGGATATACTCTTTGGGATTTTCAATTATTCTGGGCATCAGATGTTTCCAGTAGAGGTTCCAATACTTCCAAAACTTCCAAAAAGTTACAAGACAGTCAATGAATAGTAGTGCTTTCCTGAGCATTATTTAATTTATTGTTTCATACATTGATCTCAGCATATCCTATAATGACCTCAGTCACATTATCTGCCAGAAAATGTGAGGAATCTGCAATATTTTTAACAAAATTAATTCCATTAGCGAGAGTATTGCTACAGATACTGGTAATCTCCATAGCCAAACTCATAAAAAGACGGCAACCATGTCAAAATTTACAAGTATTTCTGATGCAGAAGTCTGTAAGTGGTAAACCATCTACAGATCCTGAGAGGCAGGATTTATCAACATTTGGAGAGGTATAATCTGATTAGGAATAGTCAGCATGGCTTTTTCAAGGGCAGGTTGTGCCTTATGAGCCTGCTTGAATTTTTTGAGGATGTGACCTAAACACGATGATGAAGGAAGAGCAGTAGATGTAGTATATACAGATTTCAGCAAGGCATTTGATAAGGTACCCCATGCAAGTCTTATTGAGAAAGGAGGCATGGGATCCAAGGGGACATTGCTTTGTGGATCCAGAACGGGCTTGTCCACAGAAGGCAAAGAGTAGTTGTAGATGGGTCATATTCTACATGGAGGTCGGTGACCCGTGGTGTGCCTCAGGGATCTGTTCTAGGACCCTTACTCTTTGTGATTTTTACAAATGACCTGGATGCGGAGGTGGAGGGATAGGTTAGTAAGCTTGCTGATGACACAAAGGTTAGAGGTGTTGTGGATAGTGTGGAGGGCTGTCAGAGGTTACAGTGGGACATAGACAGGATGCAAAACTGGCCTGAGAAGTGGCAGATGGAGTCCAACCCAGTGTGAGGTTTTTCATTTTGGTAGGTCAAATATGATGGCAGAACATAGTATTAATGGTAAGACTCTTGGCAGCGTGAAGGATCAGAGGGATCTTGGGGTCCGAGTCCATAGGACACTCAAAGCAATGCACAGGTTGAAGCTGTGGTTAAGGCGGCACACGATGTATTGGCCTTCATCAATTGTGGAATTGAATTTAGGAGCAGAGAGGTAATGTTGCAGCAATATAGGACCTTGGTCAGACCCCACTTGGAATACTGTGCTCAGTGCTGGTCGCTTCACTACAGGAAGGATGTGGAAGCCATAGAAAAGGTGCAAAGGAGATTTACAAGGATGTTGCCTGGATTGACTGAACTCGGCCTTTTTTCCTTGAAGCGATGGAGGATGAGAGGTGACCTGATAGGGGTGTACAAGATGATGAGGGGCATTGATCGTGTGGATAGTCAGAGGCTTTTTCCCAGGGCTTTTTCTAGTTGCTACAAGAGGACACAGGTTTAAGGTGCTGGGGCGTAGGTACAGAGGAGATGTCAGGGGTAAGTTTTTTTACTCAGAGAGTGGTGAGTGAGTGGAATGGGCTGCTGGCAACAGTGGTAGAGGTGGATAAAATAGGGTCTTTTAAGAGACTTTTGGATAAGTATATGGAGCTTAGAAAAATAGAGGGCTATGGGGAAGTCTAGTAATTTCTGAGGTAGGAACATGTTCGGCACAACTTCGTGGGCCGAAGGGCCTGTATTGTGCTGTAAGTTTTCTATGTTACTTTCTGCCCCAATCATACTTTTTAAGGACTTTTTCAATTCTTTCAAAGTGCTTTCAATTCTGTAGAAAGAGAATTAACACTGCTCCTGAAACTGGAGATTTTTTCCGGATGCCTTCAAAATTGCAGCTGTCAAACCCCTACTTAAAATGCCAAACCTTGATAGTGAGGCCTATATCTAATCTTCCCTTCTTGGTCAAGGTTCTTGAGAAAGTCATTTTCAACTAATTTAACTACTTTCTGAATGAGAACAATATTCTAGAAAAGTTTCAGTCATGATCTAGAGCATAACACAGCACAGAGAAGGACCTTACAAATTGTCACCAACCTTAGACTCAGCTCTGACGCCAACAGGGTCTCAGTTCCAATTCTCCTAGATCTAAGTGCTGCCTTCAAAGTACAATTATTATCGAAGTATGTATACTATTTACAACTGTGAGATTCATCTCCTTACAGGCAGCCACAAAACAAACAAACCCAATACAACACATTTAAAAAAGACCAAACACCCAATGTGCAGAAAAAAAACAAATCATGCAAACAATAAAAGTAAGCAAATAACATTCAGAATTGAAGTTCACAAAAGTGAATCAACAGCCATGAAGCCAGTCATCACTGTAGTTGATTTAGTTGCAGGCCACAACCTCAGTTCAGTGCAGAGACAAGTAAGCCTGATGGAGCAGCAGGCTGAACACCAGCCTGTCCCTTGCCTCCAGCCCTGACACTCCAACCTTTTCAATCTGGACTGATGCTTATATCGTCCAAACCTTACGTCATTCCTCGCTCTCAGATCTGGGCCCTATCGCTTCAATACACTCTTGGGCCTGTGTCCTACCACCTTGATTCAGCCTGTGCCCGATCTTTCCAATCTCGGGTTAATCAAACCTTGGGTTTTCCCTTGCTCTTGGGCCCAGGCCCCACAGCCACAGTTCTGTCATATCCAAGTCCGCTCGAGCAATAGCCAAATATTGGTTCAGTTCCCGCTGACTCAATTCTGCCTGTACCCACCACACCACAATCATCCTGCACCCTCGAGACTTCAATTCACAGTTCACATGGCAAAAAAAATGCCAGGTCATACTGGAGGTTCAAAAGCTTGACTCTGAAAGGGAAGTTACAGGCTGTTGATTGCAGTGATCATGTCAAAGAAAAAGTGTGATTGATATAGTAATTTACAGTTTTGTTTGCTACCAGCAAGTTATCACTATGCTTTGCCAACACCATCTTAAACCCTTCAACAAAACTGACCACATTGTTCTCCTAGATCACCTTGAGAACTGGGTTGGCCTCTCTGGTAGTGCCTTTAATTGGTTTTGCTCATATATATCAGAGAGAAATTTTTTTGTCGGTCTTGGAGACCATTTTTCCAAGAGATACAATATACCTTTTGGTGTTGCTCAGGGAAGCCGTCTTGGGCTCCTACTCTTCTTATATATACACACACCCTTTAGGAGACGTCATTAGAGAGCATAAGCATTATTTTCACAGTTACGCAGATGAGACGTGATAATACCCTATCTCCTGACTTCTGGAATGGCTGCAATAAACAAATATTTGAGCAACAAATTTCTAAAATTCCTCCTGTGACAGTGCAGATTTCTTCTGAGTGCTCAAGTCTCCTTGCAAAGACGTGGGATTGGGAAGTTAATTTGGTACCGTGAGTTGTTTCTTTTAAGTATTAGGAGCTAGGGGTATAGTTGATGGGAATGTGGGAAATGAAGAAAAAAGTGGGATTAGTGTGGGTGGGTGCTTTATGATCAGCATGGACTTAGTGAGCTGAAGACCCTGCTACACACTGTACTACTTGATGCTCTACATCAAAGCAGCAGAAAGCAGCAATCTGGAGCTTCTGCTCAGCTCTCTCAAGAGAGCTAGATAGTACAACCTCCTAAACACAGATTGCTATCTACAGAGAATACAAAAAAAAACTTTAGTTAGATCTTCTATAGTTACAAAGTACATCACAAACCACAGTATCTTAAAGTAATAAAGCAACACCCTAGGTCAGAACAGATTTGCAGAGTTTCTATGGAAACTAGACGCAAAAGGAATTTTTACATGCTTAATCAACAACAAAGTGCCAATTCTCATGTGTCTACAAAAAAACTGCTCTGGGGCTGCTAACCAGCTAAGTCCAAAAGGCAATCTTCATTTATTGTCCTTACAGGAAGAAATTTCACTTCCATTTTGCAATACTACTGTATATTTTAAAATAGTGTGCACCATTTGCTATGAATTTGGTATACTTTCAACAACTACTCTAACTTGTATGGTCAGCCTTCTACAAAAGATTTTTTGGTGGATTCTACATTTATTGAGTCCAAACACAGAAACAGGTTCTTTGACAAACCTTGTCTCTGTTGACCATCAATTATTCATCCACGTTAATCCCATTTAAGGTCCACAGCCTACTATGCCCTGGTGATTTAAATGTTTGTCCAGATGTTTCTCAAGTTGTGTTCTGCAGGAATCTGTTCTGAGACCCCCTACTCTTTGTGATTTTTGTAAATGATTTGGATGATGAAGTGGAATGGTGGATTAAGTTTGCAAATGACACAAAAGTTGGTGGTGATGTGTATAGTGGGAGAAGGCTATTGTACATTACAACAGGACGTGGACAAAATTCAGAGCTGGGTTGGAGAATGGTAGGTGGAATTCAATCCGGAGAAGTGCAAAGTGATACACTTTGGAAGACTGAACTTGAAGGTGGAGTACCAGGTTAATGGCAGGATTCTCAGCAGCGTGGAGAAACAAATTGATCTCTGGGTCCATGTCCACACATACATCAAAATTACCACACAAGTTGACAGGATGGTTAAAAAGAGCAATAGTTTGCTGGCCTTTACTAGTAAGGGATTGTGTTCAAGACAAACAACATTATATTGCAGCTCTATAAAACTCTGGTTAGATCACGCTTGGAGTATTGTTTTCAGTTCTGGTTGCCTCATTATATGAAGTTGTTCCTCTGGCTGGAAGGAGGAGAAGGATGGATACAACTTTTTCCTGGAGGGGAGAAATCAGTAGATAAATCCAGAATCCACAGAGTTGGATTCACCATAAAGAACAGCATCATCAATCACCTCTCTGAATTGCCAGTTGGCATCAATGAATGCCTCATGACCATGCGCCTTAAGCTCACTAACAACCAAATGGCTACAGCTATGAGTGCATATACTCCAACCCTAGACTTATCAGACGATGTTAAGGAGATTGTCTACACCAACCTAGACCACTTACTATCAGATATTCCCAAAGAAGATAAGGTTATTCTTCTTGGAGACTTCAATGCTCAGGTTGGCAGGATTCCTGGAAAGGCACAATTGGGAAGGAAGGTGTTGGCAACATCAACCCCAGTGGAGTGCTCTTACCCTCCAAGTGTGCTGAACATGACTTGACCATCACCGACATCCTGTTCCACCAGAGAAATAAGGTGAAACCTTTGTGGATGCATCCCCGTTCAAAGACATGGCATCTTGCAGATTATGTCATTGTTCAGAGAGACATAAAGAATACAAGAGCCAAGAATACAGACCATTGGCTTATTTGCTCACAAATGACTATCAAAATCACGCGGAAGAGTAGAATGCAAAAGAAGTTGAGCCATCTCAGGTTCAACATCAAGAGCCTAAAAGACACAGCAAAGGTACAACATCTCCAAACTGCACTTTCTGAAAGACTCCCAAAGCAGTATCCACAGGACAGTGAAGCACACTGTACTACACTGAAGATCACCATCCTTGATACTTGTAAAATCATTGGATACAAGACGAGGAATATCAAAGGCTGGTTTGATAAAAATGGCAATGAAATAGAAGAGCTAATCAACAACAAAAGGAAAATTTTCTGTGCTTGGGTTAGCATCCAGAAGTTCTTGATATTGTCAACTGGTTAAGCTACACATTTTCCATTCCAAGAGCACATGTAGAGAGTTAGACCACAAGACATAGGGGCAGAATTAAGCCATTCAGCCCATCAATTCAGAAGAAAGTAAGATCACAGCAAGTACATTCTGGATCATAAATTTGGAAACAGGAAAATATCTATTTAAAGTAATGTACAATAATCATTCCATCCATAATGATACTACAAAGGTTGAAAAAGCTGACAGTCAGAAATTGTCATCACTAGTTTTCAAATGATTACTTTGCATCCTTCCTTTTCCATAAGGCCCTTTAACACAACAATCTCCTCAGTATGGGAGCAGACAAGGAAATGATCCTATACCTTGAACAATTTCTGAACAGAAAATCAACATCTTTGAAATTGATCTGAATGGTTGGTAACACCAAAAGTCCTGAAATGCGCTTTCTTCAGTTCCTCCAATATTCATAAAACAACCGGCCAGTCATTGCTATCCGGCGCTTTTCGACCAGTCATAACCCACCATTCTGCCCTCAACCTTCAAGCCAAATGGCTGTAACTTTGCACATATATATCATAAATATTAGTAATGTTGTACAGGTGGGCGTTTTCCGAACGTTCGCTTTGCGACACCTCGCTGTTACGAAAGACCTACATTAGTTACCTGTTTTCATTAACAGGTGCTTTCACTGTTACAAAAAAAGGCAGCACGCACCCAAACAGCCAAGCTCCTCCCCCAGAACTGCATTCTAGCTGCCACTGTTTAAACATGTGCTTTATCTTGATTTATTTTGTGCATCCGTTAGCAAGATGAGTTCTAAGGTATCGGAAAAGCCTAAAAGAGCTCGTAAGGGTGTTACACTTAGCGTAAAACTAGACATAATTAAGCGTTTCGATCGTGGTGAACGAAGTAAGGACATTGTCTGCGCGTTGAACTTGCCTGCGTCCACCATTCGCACTATTTATACGCAGAGAAAAAGAATTTTGAAAGCTGCCGATGTTACTGTTGGTTCTGCTTGTAGCAAAGGGGTCTCCCTCAGTCGGCATCCAATAATGGATAAAATGTAAAGTCTACTGCTTGAGTGGATTGATGGGTGTACAAAGCATGGTGCTCCGTTTTGTGACACTACCGAAAACACTGTTCATTATCCATTTACATTTTATGCAAGCAGAATCTCACAACCATCAGTAACCACTTTCTTTCCCTTAACCCAAACAGGGAGGATGCTTAAAAGCTTGAAAATGGAAAAACAAACAAGAAATATTTCCATGTGTTCATATTCATAACATTTAAAAGGAAAAAGCATAAAAAATTCCCACTGCAGCAAACTCTCAATATTCCACCTACATGGATGAACTAGATGATTGTATTGAAACTTGAGTCGACTAAATGAAAACACAAAACAAAAATACAGCTATTCAAATGAAATATTAATAATCAAGACAACAATTTGTTGTTGGGAAAGCCAGCTTCACCGAATCAAATTAAAATGTCACAATAGAGAACTGACAGATAATCAAACAAGACTGCCTCGTTTACAGAAACAAGGAGGTAATTTACAAGACAGCATTCAAATGAATCTCACACATCGCGTAAGTGTCAAAGCACAAAAATATATTCTGCAGCAATTCAAATGAAAAGAGAAGATGCAAATGTTTGTACAAATAATATATACTAGTTTTAAAAAATCAATTGGCTTTCACAGTTTTTACAAGGACACAGTAAACAAATTGGATTACATTACTCTAGGGTAGAGATTTGCCCATTAAAGTATAACAAAATTACCTTCACCAATTAAATGTGCTCCTAGTTGGAAAATCATGTCTTATCTTTCCCCTCACAAGTACAACTTCCTCTCTATTACTCTTCCATTATGTGCCGTGTCATATGACATAGGTGATCATAGTCTTGACCATGATTGCTCAGGAATTTTTTTTTAAATGCGCACGCGCGTGCGTGCACACACACACACACACACACACACGCACGCGCTTTGTCATTGCCTTCTTCTAGGCAGTGTCTTTACAAAACAGGCAACCCTAGACATTATCAAAGATCTTCAGAGATTGTCTGCCTGGCATCAGTGGTCACATAACCAGGATTTGTGATATGCATCAGTTGTTCATATAACAGTCTACCACCTGCTCCCATGGCTTCACATGATACTGACTTTGGAGGAGGGGGGAGTGGTTGGGGGGGGGTCTAAGCAGGTGCCACACTTTGCCCAAGGGTGACCTGTACGCTAGCAGATGGAAGGACTGCCTTACACCTCCTTTGGTAGAAACCCATCTTCATCCTGCCAATCTATTCCTCAGGTATATGTAAATGTTAAACAACTCAACAAGTGCTAGACTTTATCCAAAAAAAAAGACATGACAGCTCCTCCACTTTCTTAAAAGTTTGCATAGATTCAGCATGTTATCTAGAACTTTGACAAACTTCTATAGATGCACAGTGGAGAACACCTCCCTATATTCAGCACATCTACAACGAGCACTGCCACAAGAAAGCAGCATCCATCATCAAGAACCCCCCACCATCCAGGCCATGCTCTATTCTCGCTGCTGCCATCAGAGAGGAGGTACAGGAGCCTTAGAGCTCACCACACCAGATTGAGGAACAGTTATTACCCTACAACCATTAGGCTCCTGAACCAGCATGGACAACTTCAATCACAACCTACAGACTCACTTTCAAGGACTCAAAAATTCATGTTCTCAGTATTGCCCATTTATTTTTTACTTTACACAATTTGTCTTCTTTTACACATTGGCTATTTGTCAGTTTGTTTATGTATAGCTTTTCATGAATTCCAATATATTTTCCTGTAACTGCTTGCAAGAAACTGAATCTCAAGGTAGTAAATGGTGACAGAAATGTACTTTGATAATAAATTTATTTTGACGTTGAGAGGCATAAATAGAGTATACTGCCAGTATCATTTTCCCAGGTTTGAAAGACTAATACCAGAGGACATGTATTTATAGTGAGCACCACTTATCACTCAGTGACCTCTGACAGCTCCCCATACTTTCCTCCAATCATCATAAAATTATGCCCCCTCATATTAACCATTTCTATCCTGGGAAAAAGGCACAGTCCATCCAGTCCTTCAATACCTCTTATCATCTCATACACCTCTGTCGTCACTTTGCATCCTCCTTCACTCCAAAGAGAAAGCCCCAACTCATTCAACCTTTCCTCAAAAGATATGCACTCTAATCCAGGCACAATCTGGATAAATCCTCTCTGCTTCCACATACTTCCTATAATGACACAACCACACTTGAACAGAATATTCCAAGTGGTAGACTTTTACAGAATTACAATGCGGATGTAATGCTGAGGCATTATTAACCATTGGTCAGATCGCTTTGGAGTATTATGAGCAGTTTTGGGCTCCTTATCTAAGAAAAGATGTACTGGCATTGGAGAGGGCCCAGAGTTGGTTCAAGAAAATGATTCCAGGAATGAAAGGGTTAACATATGAGGAGCGTTTGATGGCTCTGGGCCTATAGACGCTGAAGGCCGGGGGGGGGGGCGCGGTGGAGGGGAGATCTCACTGAAACCTATCCAATATTGATAGGCCCAGACAAAGTGAATGTGGAGGTGTTTCCTATAGTGGGTGAGTCAAGGACCAGAGGCCACAGCTTCAAAATAGAGGGGTGTCCTTTTAGAACAGAGATGAGGAGGAATTTCTTTAGCTAGAGGGCAATGAATCTGTGGAATTCATTGCCACAGACTGCTGTGGAGGCCACATCATTGAGTACATTTAAAGTGAAGGTCAATAGATTCTTGATTGGTCAGGCAGGGCTTCAAGGGTTATGGGGAGAAGGCAGGAGAATGAGATTGAGAGGGTTAACAAAGCTGCCATGATGAAATAGCAGAGCAAACTCAATGGGCCAAATGGCCTAATTCTGCTCGTATGTCTTATGGTCTAATGTTACCTCGCTGCTCTTAAACTTAGTCCCCTGATTAATGAAAGCCAGTCTACCATACACCTTAACCATCCTATTAAATTGCATGGCAACTTTGAGAGATCCATGGATGTGGACCCTAAGATTCCTCTGTTCCTCCACACTGCTAAGAATCCAACCATTGTACTCTGCTTTCAAGCTCAACCTTCTGAGGTGTATCACATCACACTTTCTCAGGTTGATATCCATCTGCCACTTCTCAGCCTACTTGCTCAAAGTACATCCTTTAAACTCTGACCCTTTTAAGCTTAAAACCACGTTTTCTAGTATTTAACATTTCTACCCTGGTGGGAAAAAGGATTCTAGCCATCTACCTTATCTATACCTCTCATAATTTTGAAAACCACTGTCAGATCTTCCGACACTCCAGAGAAAACAATCCAAATTTGCTCAACATCTTATGGCTGACATTCTCTTATCCAGGCCATACACCTGTGAATCTTTTCTGCTTTGAGTCCACAACCTTCACATTCTTCCTGTCATGGGGCAACCACAGTGCTTCAAAATTTCAAAATAGCTGAAACACAACTTAATGAATCTTACACCCAATTTATTAACCTATGAAGCAAGCATGGCACACCCTTTCTTTACGACTTTCAGGGAACTATGGACTTGGAGCCCAAGATTTCTCTATACGAGAGAAAGCTAAAGGAAGTGGTTGAAAGGGATAATAAATCAGCCATGGTGGAATGGCAGAGCAGACTCAATGGGCCAAATGGCCTAATTCTGCTCCCATGTCTTATGGTCTTATGTAAATATTGCTCATTTGTTCTGGCCCAGCCATATGGATGCTATGACAAAAGAAAAGGAATTCCTCAGGAAGCTCAGGAAATTCAGCATGCCCCCAATGACCCATACCAACTTTTTAAAATAGATGTGTCACGTGACCAGCAACGATGAATATATAATCGAGTCAAGTTTTATAAACAAATATAAACATTTATTAAACTCTGCTCAACAACAGTGAAAAGTATTCAACAACCAACTTAATCGGAAGTTAACTGCTATACGGCAACTCTGGAACAGTTCTTAAAGTGGTAAATTCGAGCACTGTCTTAAAATGGTAAATTCGAAAGTCCAAGTGATTTACACAATCAATAAGGAGAGACTTCTCTGGAAGCGGATTTCTTCGGAGATGTGACGTTACTGCTGATTCTGTCCAAAGGATTCACGACGAAGGAAATAAAACAGCTTAAAGGAACTGACCTCTTTTTTGGCGAGTGAACACTGCACAAACTTCCCTGATCTTGCAGGAGTTATCTCAGATGCAGGTCACTATTTCTGAAATAAGATTCCATAAGGTCGGTCCTTTATGAAACCACCAAACAACACCAACTTTACTCAATCCTTCAGCTTCCCATACTGTAGTAAGGTTTTTACTCTCCAACACTAGACTTACAATACAAAGTAAAACTCCACTTTAAAACGAAATTGCGTCATGAGACGAATACGCAGCATAACGGAGTAACTGACGAACTAACGAAAACTAAAACTAACTGCATCACAACAGGGTTTCCCTTTATATACCTGTTGAGAACATGTCATCACGTGACCTCACACTGGCAGGAAAATTACATCACTCCACCATCACAAGACCATTACATCATGCTCACAAGATACTCAATTACATCATGGTCATAAAACAGTCACAAGTTACCCACAAGGTATGTAACAGATGCACCACACAAAGCATCCTATCCATTTGCGTCATAGCTTGGTCTGGTGATTGTCCTGCCCAAAACCATAAGAAATCGCAGAGTACTGGGAACACAGCCCAGTCCATCACACAAATTAACTTTTCCATTAACTCTAGCTAAACTTCTCACTGACTCAAGAAAGCTGTGAATGTAATTAAGGAGCTCTCCCACCCGTCACTCTCCCGTCAAGCAGAAGATACAAAAGCCAGAAAGCACAAACCAAGCTCAAGGATGGTTTCTATTTCACTGTTATTAGACTCTGAAACAGACCTCTTCCCCTCTTAAGACATCAAAAAATGAACTCCAACTCACAATCTACCGTGTGATGGCTCTTGTAATTTATTTGTCAATCTGGACTGCACTTTCTCAATAACTGCAACACTACATTCTGCATTCCATTTTCTTTTTACCACCCAAGTGCTTCTAATTCAGCTATGACTTACACAATCTTGGGGAATAACTTTAAGGCAACTGACAAAATGATGGAGGAAACAAGGGAAGTTAATCTGAGAAGGCAAAAGAAGAAAAGTGATTCTTTTCTTTTGGAACAGGAGACATACATGCAGTTTTATGACAGCAATTCAGAGAAAAGGATAATCAATACTTACAAGCAATAAAGATCATTAGCAACAGAAAAGAAAATTAAGATGCATAAATACACTGGGATCTGGAAGGAAGGACACATGCATCAAAACAAAAATTGCAGGGATTTCAATGTAAATAATTGAAATTAATTATTCACCTCCCTTCCAAAGAGTCTCATTAGGATGTATCACTTCTTTCTATGCAGTATGAATGTGATCAATAATTGCAAACAGCAAAAAAATTGTTATCAAAGGCAAAGAAATTCTGAAACAGTGGTTAATATTTCAAGAGTTTTCTCCTTTAACTATTTAACAACAGCAAATTTTCAAGCAGTATTTCTAAAGTAGCTCATGAAAACACAGCAGTATATGAACTTAACTCAATAAATCATGGTCTAGTGACAATCAATGAAGTCCATAAAAACACCATGTATGCAAATACAAGTGAAAAGCCATAGCAAAGCTATGATTACAAAGCTGAAAAAAAAATTCAACCAGGACCTAGAAAGCACAGCTTTCCCAATCAACTCTGCCCCATTCTTATACATGAATAACTTTATTTCTGTTTGTTCTTACTTTCAGGATACGAGAGTATCCCAGCGCAAATGTACAAGGATATTCACAAATTTCAAAAAGGCAAACAATTTCTTCTCTACTTGCAATAAACGCGCAGCTAAATTTCAACATTCTGAAAATGGTTACTTATAATTATTAACAATTTTCTCATACTTCCCTCTGAAAAGTTGGTCAGATGTTTCTATCCACTCTCCCAAGATAGGGCTTAGTGACAGAAAGAAGGGTTCCAATCACAAAACTTAAGGCATCACAACTGTTAAGTAGGGCAGACGATCCTTTCCTGTCTATGATTTCATATTTTTATTACAATGGCCCACAATTTCCCAATATACTAACCTGTAGCGACCGCTACATGCTGTTATGAATCTGCAAATGTCCAGCATCTTATGTCAAGCAAGAGTACATAATTGAAAAATCAAGGCCCAAAGCACTGGAATTTTCTCCATAAATGTTGATCCCACCTTCAGAAAACCTTATGACTTACCATTTCTATCATTTACTCTCACAAAGCTTCCTAACTCATTACATATAAAGCTATTCTATAAATATTGTGCCTGGCATGGTCCATATTTGTTACCTACCACAGCTTCTTGTTTTTCCAAAAAGTGCTATCCCATCTTGAATCTGTCATACTCACCTTGATGAGATGCCTCCAGAAAGCTATTAGACTGGGATATCAAAAATTCACTCCAGTCCCATTTCTCCCACCCTCTCTCCCCGTCTCTCAATGCACTTTGAGATATTTACCCACATGAAAAATAAATTATCTTACAACGAAACTTTTTGTTCTTATCAGATTGCAGAGGTAAATAATTGTTTTGCTTGTGTTAATACATGGTAGCTTTCAGAATTGTTGAGCAGAGTATAACATTTCACAGTACATGTAGGTGAATGTTAAACAGGCTGAGAAGCCAAGAATGGCTTTTTGCCATGTGACCAGCACAGAGTGATAAAACAAAGATAAAGATTTGCTAGGCACCTTTCTTCAGAAGTACGTGCATCTACTGCATGCAAAGTTTATCAGAGGCAAGGACAGGGAGTGGCAGAAAATATGTTCCTTGCAATTTCATATTTTGATTTTGTCAAAATTGGCTCCTGCAAGAAAGGAAGCTAACTCAGTTATTTTCATCGCACACCTTGGACTTGTACAACAGGAGTGCATCCACTCTTTAAGAAGGGAGGAATGCAATAGTAAGGAAATTATAGACCAGTTTGCCTAACCTCAGTGGTTGGGAAAGTGTTAGCGTCTATTATTAAGGACGAGGTTTCAGGGTTCTTGGAGACTAATAATAAGTCAAAGTCAGCATGGTTTCTGTCAAAGAAAATCTTGCCTAACAAATCTGTTAGAGTTCTCCACGGAAGTAACAAGCATGGTGGACAAAGGAGAGGCAGTGGATGTCATTTACTTGGATTTTCAGAAGGTGTCTGATAAAGTGCCACACATGAGGCAGCTTAACAAGATAAAATCCCATGGCATTACTGGAAAGATACTGGCATGGATAGCAGAATGGCTGACAGGCAGGAGGCAGCAAGTGGGAATAAAGATTAGATTAGATTCAACTTTATTGTCATTGTGCTGAGTACAGATACAAAGCCAATGAAATGCAGTTAGCATTTAACCAGAAATGCAAAGAATAGTGTTATTTACAAAATAACTGCAAATAAAATACAAGTGCTACAGCACACAAATATAAAAGTGCTGAGACAGTACAATATGGGTGCAATACTGCTTAGCGCTGTGATGTGAGGTTCAGCAGGGTCACAGCCTCAGGGAAGAAGTTCTTCCTGTGCCTGCTGGTGTAGGAGCGGAGGCTCCTGTAGCGTCTACCAGATGGGAGGAGAGTAAAAAGTCCATGGTTAGGGTGACATGCATCCTTGATAATGCTTTTCGCCCTGCCCAGGCAGCATTTATGGTAGATGTTCTCAATGGTGGGCAATTGGGTGCCAATAATCTGCTGGGCAGTTTTCACCACACACTGCAGTGCTTTGCGGTCTGATACGGGACAATTGTCATACCACACTGAGATGCAGTTGGTGAGTATGCTCTCAATGGTACAGCGGTAAATGTCCGTCAGTATCCTGGGACAGATGTGAGCTATCTTGATGCTCCGCAGGAAATAAAGGTGCTGTTGTGCCTTTTTGATCAGGATGGAGGAGTTCAGGGACCAGGTGAGATCCTCGGAAATGTGGACTCCAAGGAATTTGAAGCTTGATACATGCTCCACTACAGCTCCATTGATGTAGATGGGGACGTGAGTCCTAGCATGCCCGAAGTCCACAATGATCTCTTTGGTCTTCTGGGTGTTAAGGGCCAGGTTGTTGTCGGCACACCACGTGGCCAGGTGCCGAACCTCGTCCCTGTAAGCAATCTCGTCATCCCCTCTGATCAGGCCAACCACCGTGGTGTTGTCTGCAAACTTGATTATGGAGTTAGAAGCATGCACAGGAATGCAGTCATAGGTGAAAAGGGAGTACAGAAGAGGGCTCAGCACACAGCCTTGAGGCATGTCGGTGTTCAGGGTGAGAGTAGAGGAGGAGCGGTTGTCCAACTTAACTGATTGGAGTCTGTTAGTCAGAAAGTCCAAGGACCAATTGCAGAGGGATGAGCTGATACCAAGCTGGTGAAGTTTGGTGATCAGCTTGGAGGGGATCACAGTATTGAATGCCGAACTAAAGTTAATGAACAGCATTCTGATGTAAGAGTTAGGGCTGTCCAGGTGGGTCAGGGCAGAGTGAAGTGCCGTGGAGATGGCATCCTCTGTTGACCTGTTGGTGCAATAGGCAAATTGATGGGGGTCCAGGGTAGTGGGCAGACAGGATTTCAGACGTGATAGAACCAGTCTCTCAAAGCACTTTGCAATGATGGGGGTGAGTGCAACTGGGCGGAAGTCATTCAGGCCCGTGGCAGTGGAATGCTTCGGCACTGGCACAATGGTGGCGATCTTGAAGCTTGTGGGGACAACTGCCTAGGCCAGGGACAGATTAAAAATGTCCGTGAAGACCCCGACCAACTGCCCTGCACAGACTCTGAGCACACGACCAGGTATTCCATCCGGACCAGCTGCCTTCCGTACATTCAACCTGCTCAGGGTGGCACAAACATCGGAGGTGGAAAGTGAGAGAGGCAGTTCACCAGGTGGGAGATCCGGTTTGAGGGTGACCTCCTTGTTCTCTCGGTCAAAGCCAGTGAAGAAGTAATTGAGCTCATCAGGGAGGGAAGCAGAGCTGGAAGGGGGCACAGTACTAGGTGGTTTGAAGTCTGTAATGACCTGTATGCCATGCCACATGCACTGGGGGTCCGAGGAGTTGAAATGCTCGTTGATTCTTTGTTTGTATATGTGTTTAGCCAGATAGATTCCCCTCCTCAGGTTGGCCCTGGCTGATCTGTAAGCCTCCTGATCTCCAGACCTGAAGGCTGAATCTCTGGCTTTGAGCAGGAGGCGAACTTCTCTGTTCATCCATGGTTTCTGAAAGGGGCCTTTTCTGATTAGCTGCCAGTAACTAGTAGTGTTCTTCAGGGGTCAGTATTGGGACCGCTACTTTTCACATTGTTTGTCAATGATTTCCATAATAGAATTGATAGCTTTGTAGTAAAGTTTGTGGATGATACGAAGACAGGTGGAGGGGTAGGCAGTGCTGAAAAAACAATGCATTTGCAGCAGGACTTAGACAAATTGGAAGAATGGGCAAAAAAGTGGCAGATAGAATACAGAGTTGGGAAATGTATGATAACGCATTTTGGTAAAAGGAACAATAGTGCAGACTATTATCTAAATGGGGAAAAGGTTCAAACATCAGAAGTGCAGAGGGATTTAGGAAACCTCGTGCAAGACTGCCAAAAGATTAATTTACAGGTTGAGTCTGTAGTAAAGAAGGCAAATGCAATGTTCACATTTATTCCAAAGGGAATAGAATATAGAAAAGGAGATAACTCTGAGCCTTTATAAGACACTAGTCAGGCTGCACTTAGAGTATTGTCAACAGCTTTGGGCCCATATCTCAGAAAGGACGTGTTGTCTTTGGAGAAAATCCAGAGGAGGTTCATAAGGACAATTCCAGGAATGAAGGGGTTAACATATGAGGAGCACTTAGCAGCTTTGGGCCTGTTATCACTAGAATTTTGAAGAGTGCAGAGAGATCTCACTGAAACCTACCAAATGCTGAAAGGACAAGATAGGGTGGATGCGCAGAGGATGTTTCCTATGGTGGGGTGTATCAAGAACTAGAGGGCCCAGCCTCAAAATTGTGGGGAAACCCTTTAGAGCATTTTTTTTTAGCCAGAGGGTAGTAAATCTGTGGAACGCTCTGCCACAGACTGCAATAGAGGCCAAGTCCGTGTGTATATTTAAGGCAGAAGTTGATCCGTTTCCTAATCGGTCAGGGGATCAAAGGATTTGGTGAAAAGGCAGATGTATGGGATTGAGTGGGATCCGGAATCAGCCGTGATGGGATGACAGAGCAGATTTGATGGGCTGAATGGCCTATTTCTGCTCTTATGTCTTATAGGAGAGCCTTTTTTCAGCTGATTAATACATATTTTAATCAAGACATACAATGTCATCTCATATTTATAATGCAATAATTATGAGTATCTTAAGAAAGATGATGAAAAGGGTAATTAAGTAGTGTGAGAGTTTCACAATATCATTCAGAGAAATGGCAAACACCAGCCTTGATAAGTTAAGCTGAATGGTCTGTTTTCACATTACAATTTCAAAAGTTTGAAGTTCAAAGTAAATTTATTGAAGTACATACATGTTGACATATACAACCCTAAGATTCATTTTCTTGAAGGTATTTACAGGAAAAAAAGAAATATAATAGAATTTCATGGACAAGAATACTTAAACAAAGACTGACAACCAACCAATGTGCAAAAGCATAACTGTGCCAATAAAAAAAATACTGAGAACAAGAGCTATAATGAGTCCTTGAAAGTCAGTCTGTCAGTCATAGTATCAGTTTATAGTGGTAATTGAAGTTATCCATGCCAATTCAGGAGCATGGAAGTTGTAGCTAAATAACTATTAATGAAGCTTGTGCTTATGCGTGGGAAGGGGGAGCTGGGGGTTTTGGGGTTCTAACATTTAACTGTCATTCATTCTTTGGGGCACTCCTCTGTTTTCATGGATGTTTGCAAAGAAAAAGAATTTCAGGATGTATATTGTATACATTTCTCTGACATTAAATGTACCTATTGAATTGACTGGAGTTTCTGGCTTTGACAATGCATTCAGCTCAAATTAGTTCAGCAACCCTATTTCTAAAACAGTTCAAAATCTCAAACTATGGCAACCATGCGATCTCCACTGAATATTAACCCTGCTCACGGCTCATTTTGTTTTGTTTTTCAAAGTTCAGTCATCAATCACTTTTTTTAAAAATAGAAGACATTCAGAAATTGACAATAGCTGACATTAAGACAGTTGTTGAACTGGAGAATTTTGCAGAAATAGGGCAGAGCAAAGCAATGTGAGGATTTGGACACAAAGTAACTAACCAGAAGTTAAGTCAACCAGTAGGAGTGATAGTTGAATGGGCCCTGGTACAAGTCAGAACCCAAGGTAATTTCCAATGATGGAGAAAGTGGAGAAGGAGTAAATGGGAGAATTGGAACAAATGGCTTGGATAAGGATGGGGCACAGGAGGGCAGGAGCCAATCACTTGAAGCTATGGAGGGCAATGTCTTCAATCGTGGTAACATAGACACCTCCTAAAACTGATCTTGGGTCCACAAGAACACAGTTGAGATACAGACAGATGCCGGTCGAAGAATGAAGTCTTGGGCTGAGTATGAGGTTGTGAAATAGACTGAAATTAATGACTTCACTCTTGATGACAGTAATAATTGAATGAACAAAACATTATATCACTTGATGGGTCTACTCCAGTGAGGAGTAGTGTACAAGGCTCCACCTAGTTGAAAATACCTCAATCTTTAACAGTTTTCTTTCTCGCTCACCAGAGTCACAAGTAGTTACAACAAGGACAGCCTTGAAATACCACATTGATTAAGCATTCAGGTTTTTGATATACAACTCAGATCAAGCTGTTCTTCTTAACCATGTTTTTAACTTCAACATACAGGCAGAAATTCACTGCAATGTCTAAACTACAGCTCAGCCTAGCCCTGCATTAACAATCATTAAATTTCACGCCTGGCTTTATGTATCTGGTAAATCAGTGCACTAATTTACAAAAAAAAAACAAATCACTCATGCTATAGGGCATTGAATGCTTCATCTGGGAAATGGACAAAGGCAGCACTGAAAGAAGTGTTGCTACATGCAGCACATTGATGGGAATCCCATGGAATGTGGGGAAAGTTATGGAACTATCAAGTATAAAATGCAGTTTTTCTCTAATAGCTCCAAAATGTTATGAATCAGTTAATGATGATGACCATAATGATGGAGAAAACAAGAAATGGATCAGAATGAGAATCAGGTTTATTATCACCAGCATGTGACGTGAAATTTGTTAATTTAGCAGCAGCAGTTCAATGCAAAATATAGAAGAGAAAAAATAATAAAATAATAATAATAATCAGTAATTTTAAATTACGAGAGCAGATGCAAATACATAACATGTATAAGGGGTGAGCTTACATCAATTAATACGAAATTGCAGCAAGACCAGTTTATCGCCCATGAGGCTTAGTGGATTCCAGGCAAATATAATTATTCCACACATAAATCAGTTCCTAAATAGAAATGTATTTATCTTTTAGAGATCTAAATGTACCCATACTTTAGGGGAAACTAAACCAGAACTTTCAGATAAAAGATTTATCAGTCTGGCAATCAGAGAGAAAAAGGCATATGACTCTTTCACATCATAACCTTCAGAATTCCCTAGCACACTTGTGTGTAAATAAAGTACTTCTCAATCAGAGAAGGAGAACCTTTATAATAAAGGAGAATCCCATTCAGCTCACTGTACCAAGCAAAAGAAAAACCCATTTTACCCACCTCTCAGGACTTTGCTGTGTTCAGTCGTAACTCTTCATATCAACTTAAGTGTAATGATGCTTTCTGCCTCTATCACCCTCCAAGGCAGTCTCTTCAGACACCGATCAGTCTTTGGGTGAAAATCTTCTTCCACGTCTTCACTGCCATTCTTACAGTTACTTTACATACATAGCCTCTGATTTTCAACCCCTCTGCACAAAAACACTGATCGGGCCTCTCAGTCTCCTCCACTGCAAACAATTGGAACCAATTCAATTTTACAGTCATGGCTGCTTCTTCATAAGTTTCCTCACCAATGCAGTTACATTTTTCCTGCAATGCTGTAACTAGAACTATACTCCCAACTCCTTCATTCAGTGCCTTGGCTGATAAAGAAAAGCATCCTGCATCCTACTTAAATCACTTCAACCTTGTCTACTGTTGATAAAGATCTGTAGTTGATCTCTCAAGCTTGCCCCAGTTCTCCACTTTCCTCAGTAACCTCCATTTTATCACTTATAGCCTTGCTTTGCTTGCTGCTCTTCCCAAAATCCTTTACCTCACACTAGGCTGGACCAAATTCCATGTCAATTCCCAATAAATGTTTCCAAGTCTTCTATTTCTTCCTGTAGTCTCAAGTTTTCTTCATTAGCCACCCCACAGTTTTTTTGAATCATAAAATATAAGTACAAGGACAGTACACCACAATGTTGTGCTGAACCAAATACCTTGGTAATCAAATGGCCAACTAAACAAATTGCCTACACAATGTCCATATCCTTCTATTTTCCTCACATTCATGTGCCATCAAAACATCTTTTAAAAGTCTCTAATGTATCTGCTATACAATCACCCTAGGCAGCACATTCCAGGCACTCACCACTCTGTAAAAGTTTTGCCCCTCA
The DNA here is from genome assembly GCF_963921235.1 of Mobula hypostoma. Classification (NCBI taxonomy): domain Eukaryota; kingdom Metazoa; phylum Chordata; class Chondrichthyes; order Myliobatiformes; family Myliobatidae; genus Mobula; species Mobula hypostoma. Next base: position 125,856,108 of record NC_086102.1, read on the forward strand.
CAGCTCCTTTTAAACTACCCCTTCTCACCTTAAATGTACGCCCTCTGATTTTGAACATTTCAACCCTGGGAAAAATGATACTATCTGTCTGCTCTATCTATACCTCTCATAATCTTATAAACGTCTATGGATACCCTCAGCCTCCACTGCTCCAGAGTAAACAACCCAAATTTGTCCAACCTCTTATTACAGCACATGTCCTCTAATCCAGGCAACATCCTCATCAAACTCTCTCTAAAACCTCATCCTTCCTATGACAGGGCAACCAGAACTGTATGCAATACTCCCCAAACTAGATTTTTATAAAGCTGTAACGTAACTTCTTGACCTCTTGAACTCCACACCTAAATTAATAAAGGTAAGCATTCCATATGCCTTCTTAACCACCCTATCAAAGTACTTAGCCACTTTCAGGGAGCTATAAAATTAGACCTCAAGATTCCTCTATTCCCCAACACTTAAGGATGTTGCCCTTAACAATGTGCTGCCTTTTCATGACCCCTCCTGGCTTTCCATATTCTCTTGAGTTCTTTTCTGGCTTCTCTATAATCCTCAAGGGCTTTGCTTAATTCTAGCTTTCTAAGATTTACATACTTTACCTTTTTCTTCTTGACTAAATTTGCTCAACATCCAAGGTTTTCTTCCCTTGTCATCCTTGTCCTTCCTTCTGACTGGAACTTACCTGTCCTATACTCTGTGCAATTGGTCCTTAAACACCCTCCACATGTTGAATGTGGACTTGCCCAAAATCAGCTGTTCCCAATTAACTCTCCCCAGTTCCACCCCAATATTCTCATAATTTGCCCTGCTCCAATTTAATACTCTCCCACAAGACGGATCGTCATGCACAAGTCCCTGGACAATGGGGGCAAGAACATCCCCAATATCGCCCTCACCCTGATGGCCAGCTTCGTGTGTGGCTGCAACAGGTGGTGTGTAGAACCCAGGTATGTGGACACCAAGTACCACTACGTGCCCAGGTTCTACCTGTTGCCCTGGCTACGAAGGATGGGTCTGGCCCCACTCCTGCGCAACGCCCCAGTTAGCTGGTCATTGCCGCCATACCTGTCTTTCAAAGAAAAGTTCTTCCAGGAGAACACCTTTGACCACAGGGCCATCAGGCAGTGGTCGGCACGTAATGTCCTGCAGGCACTCCAGGAGAAGGACGTGATAGACACAGTGGGGTGGTTCCCTGAGCAGACCATCCAGTTCATCTGGCAAAATGCCTCATTGCCAGACCTCACCAACAGGCACCAGGACCTCGCCTGGCTGGCAGTGACAGGGGCCCTCCCAGTCAGATCCCTCCTGTACGCCTAGAACGTCATCTCCACACCCCGCTGCCCAAGGGAGGACTGCAGTGAGGGGGCGTCTGTGACCCACCTCTTTGCACACTGTCAGTTCGCAAAGAGGAAGAGGATGGACGGGCTAGAGTCACGTTTCAACCCCAGCAGCTGCGTAACAGAGGACACTCTGATCTACAAGCTGTTCCCGGGGACGCACACAGAGACCAACGTCCGGTGCTGCTGGCAGATCATCAACTCAGTGAAAGATGCTCTTTGGTCCGCCCGAAACTTGATGATCTACCAGCACATGGAGATGTCCGTGGGAGAACGCTACCGACTGGCACATTCTCGGCTGCAGGAGTACGTGCTGACGGACGCACTGAAACTTGGTGCAGCCACTGCAAGAGCCCCGTGGGGAAGGCCCACTGTTTACGGTTCTTCTCCCGCGGGAGTGGGAGGGGTCAGGTGGCGGGGAGTATACCCCTCAACAATGGTGTGAAAAGATGAAACAACAGAGCGCCACGTGAGTGGCTAAAAGTGTGGAAATGTAAAGCCCGTAATGGAAACATCTGTAAAGGATTGAGAGTCATTGAATGGTTTATTGTACATTATTTTTTTTATTTCAAAATATACTTTATTCAAAAATAAAATTCTCTCCCACAAGGTCCATACTTATCCTTATTTATAGCCACCTTAAAACTTAAGGAGCTGTGGTTACTGTTCCCTAACTGCTCACCCACTGAGAGGTCGGTCACCTGGCCAGGCCCAACACCAGATCCAGTACAGCCCCACCTCCTGTTGGATTATCTACACATTGATTTAAGAAACCCACTTGAAGGCACCTAACAAATTCTGCCCCGTCTAAACCTCTTGCACTCAGAAAGTCCCGGTTTTTATTAGGGAAGATTAAGTCCCCCATAACAACAACTCTATTGTTTTGGATATCTGCATATCTGTTCCTCAATGTCTCGGTGGCTATTGGGTGTCTGTAGTACAATCCCATCAGAATGATTATACCAGTCTTATTTTTGAGTTCTACACATGTAGACTCAGCGGATGAGCCCTCCAATATGTTCCCTCTAAGTACAGCTGTGATATTGTCCCTGATTAGTAATGCAACTCCTCCACCCCTCTTTTACCTCTCTCTCTCTCTCTCTCTCTCTCTCTCTCATCTTCTGCAAAATTTCTTTACAGTTAAACCCAATACAAAGAGCAAGGAATCAAGCACTTCAATCCTATGGAATATTTGTGATGACCAAAACATTTATCAACCAGTAATCTTGATTTCCTGCAGCTTGCAGATTTTCTCTTTTTTGTCAACCACCTTCACAGACTCTTGTCAAATATAAAGTGCATCAAACATATCACCCTCAATCTGTCTTGTTACTTTCTCAAAAAATCCAATCAATTTTATCAGATAAGAACTTCCCATTAACCAATTTTGACTGTCCCATATTAAACTTTACCTTTCTACACCAGGTCTTACGATTATAATGTAGGAAACACAGTCGTCAATTTGAATATCTCATTGAGATATACATAATTTTAATGGTCTTTGACAGGGTAGATGTGGTGTTAATGTTTTACCCAGCTGGGGTGAGAAGAAACAGGGACAGAGAGAAAAAAATTCTTTACCCAGAGCCTGATGAGTCCTTGAAATTCTCTTAGCTAATCATGGAGGCCCAGTATATTCTTGACAAAGAAAGGAAAACTCAGAGGAGTTAAAGGAGATTGGGTTAGAGGAGGAAAGTGGAATGCGGATAAATGATCAATGTACAAGGGGTCTGCTTCTCAATGCCCTCAATTGAATGATCTGAGAAGTAGTTGGAATTATTTTTGAATTACCATTTCCAGCATCTATTTGAATGAATAGCTGATTACAAATGAGAAGAGATTCTCTGTTCTTCTTTGAAATAGCCTTGGATAGATAGGGCCTCAAATCTACTCCTATTCAAAAGAAGGCTGTGCCTCCTGAGAGTACAGAACTAGGTAGCCTTAACGTTCGTGATCAAACTCAAGGAAGTGTACATGAGCCTATTCTGAGAATCAAAACTGCCACAGGTCGGACAGGTTCAGGTACCAGCTATTCACAGGTAGAAAGGGATATAAAGAGACCAGGTGGTCCCATGTGTATTTGCATTGGGGACTGCGAACAGCAGAGACAGACCCTACTGATCTGTTACTCCCAAGGCCAATAACTCCAGGGAAAGAGAAAATACAGAAACAGAAAAAAAATTACTGTCCCTCCTGGGGGTTTATCACAATATTTATCAAATAACTTGCAGTATTTCCTGTAATTTAGTTGTCAAATACTTTATGACCTTGCGGTTATAAAAACTGCTTTAAAAATGCAGGGTGTTTTTTTTTACCTGTTTTGCAAAGATAACTTCTCATCTTTTTTTCCAGTCCTGATGAAGGGTCTCATTCTGAAATGTCGACTGTTTACTCTTTTCCAGAGATGCTGCCTGCCCTACTGAGTTCCTCCCGCATTTTGTGTGTCTTGCTCGCAAAGGTTACATTTTATCATGATACAGACATGCCAATTTTAAGCCAAGCATCAACCTTACTAACTTTCATGTGGTTGCAAGCAGGTAATTTTTCCAGATGATGTGAATAATTCTACATGATCTATCAAGTACCACATCAAATCACAATACCTTGAGGCTTGTGAAGAAAGCAAACAAAACAAATAGCAATGGTTTCCACTTCTGACTATAATTTTTTAGTTATTCATTTACTTCGGGCAAGTAACACAGATCATAAAACATAGCTAAGATTTCTCAGCTTTCATTTGTGCTTCAAGGTTCATGATCCTAGCCTCATCTTTTTTTTAAACTGTCAAATTGGTAGTGAACTTTAATATTACTAAAAATGCAATATAAATATATTTCCCAAGGAACAATAACTAAGATACAGAAGGAAATATTTTACCATATTGTAATCCCAATCTCTGTTCATTAATATTGTTGTTATGTTTATAATTTTGAAAATTAATAAAAAGATTGGAAAAGAAAGAAAGGAAATATTTTAATAGGTGACACTAACCTTGGTCAAAGTTCAAAGTAACTTTATTACCAAAATACATGTACATCACTATATACTACTCTGAGATTCACTTTCTTGTGGGCATTCATAGTAAATAGAAAGAAACACAATAGAATCAATAAAAAGAACATGCACGACAGATGAACAAAAACCAATGTGCAAAAGACAGACTGCAAATACAAAAAGGATAAATAAATAATGATCAAGAACATGAGTTGTAGAGTCCTATGGTCATAGAACATAACACATACTTTATGGTCAGGACTAAGTGTTGAAGGAAACTTTGGGTGGGAATTTCAGAGCAATGAACATCTACAATAAAACTCCGATAATCTGGGACTCCGGGGATTCTGGACTGGCAGATTTTCTGGACTCTTGAACGTCATTTAAATTAATACCACAACACACCTTCAATTTGCTTTTTCAGCTGTTACACGGCCTTGTAATAAATTTCCCAGAGAACCACACAAGTGACAAGGAACATGGCAACCAGAGTAATGCTAAGTAGAAAGGGAATGGACAAATATCACTTGATAAACCAGAGGCTGAACCACCAGGATTTTTGAACAGTTGGATAGCAGATTATTGGAGTTTTATAGCACTGTCACTTCATAAGTGATTTGTGATAAAAACATTTTTAGTTGGGATATAGATATAGAAGATAAGAGATCAAAGACAGAACTGATCACAACAGAACCAAAGGCTTGTTCAGATTTTGATCTTAAAGGAACATCACAAAGCAGTTAATAAACAGATAGACTAAAGCGAGCCAATTCCAGATCTTAGAACCCAGGCAACTGAAAGCTCAGCCAACAAAGCCAGAGTGATTACAAATCAGAGATTGCAGACCTGGAGCCCCTATAGGTCATCAGGGCTTATTAGAAAGTAAAATCTATAAGCAAAAGCAGTGATTCCTAATGGGGAGGGATGGTACCACACCCCCCCAGGGGGCAGTAACATGGCCTAAGGGGGTGTTAGGGGAAATAGATTCTTGGGGGGAGGGGAGGCAGTAAGCAGCACCCTAACCCATGACATGAGACCTAACCAACTGTGTCAACTCGCCACCATCATCAACATAACCATTCTCAGTTTGGTTTAATTTTTTTATTTTAATTTACCCCCATTAATAATGATAAATACATACAGCATGATCTCTATGAGTCAGAAGGCAGCGAAGCTTTGAATTTTAATCTTGCTCAGAAACAGAAACTACAGAAAGTGAATCAATGCAATGTTACGTACTTGGGGTATGATTTTATTCCATTCCTGTAAGAGCAGTGATGCCCCATGTGTCTTATTTGTAATACTGTACTGTCTAATGAAGCCATGAAACAGTCATACAATTGGTGAAAGATAAATAATGTCTGCTGTATCAGAATTGCTCACCACTGTTCTCTAAGTGGATACCAGTATTTTAAAATCAATTCCTCTGAATAATAACTCTGTAGCTCATCATATTGATGAAATGAGTGAAGACACTGAGTATAAACTATGCACAAAGCTACAAAGAACAAAATTTGGAATACAAATGGAGAGTCAACTGTGTGAGACAATGAAGCATTGCTAATGGCATATGTACAGTTTATCAAAAATGGAAGTTTATTAAGAGATTCTCTTTTGTAAAATGTTAAAAACAACTATCAATGGGAATCAATCTACAATGACCTCAAAATGTATATTGAGGATAAAAGTATTCCGATTTGGAACATGATTTCTTGTGCAACAGATGAAGCACCATATATGACAGGTCGCCATGCTGGTTTAGTGGCATTTATGAAAAAGAATTTCCAAGTCTGTTTGCAATCTATTGTATAATGCATCGTCAACATCTCACAGCCAAATACCTCAGCCAACAAATCTTTTCAAGCATGACTCTTGTATTATCTGCCATCAACAAAATTAAAGCTTCTCCATTAAACAGCAGAATACTTTGCCAGTTATGCTAAGATAACGATGAGTAGTTTGAACACTTGCTTCTTCACACTGAAGTTCACCGGCTGGCAAAAGGCTGCTGCTTAAAATGTTTCTTCAATCTTTTTAACGCTGTGTTTAAATTTTCGTTCGAAGTCACCAAGAGCTTGGAAAACAAGATTGAACTTCTATGTGGAGATGTTGCATACCTAGCCGATCTATACGACAAAATGAACAATCTAAATATGAATCTGCAGGGTGAGAATTTCAATTCAATCCTGGCAAAAAGTGCAATGTCCACTTTTACCAGAAAATTGGAAATATATAAGCAAACCAGAGGGATAAGAATGTTCTCACAGTCTCCCTGCATGGAAAGTACAGCACTCTCTTTCACAGACAGTGAATTGCAAGAGTACTACTTACACCTGCAGTCACTGAAGAACGATTTTCAGAATCAATTCAAGGATTTGAACAATCTGGAATTTCTGGACTGGGTAATTAACCCGTTTCTTTGCAAGATGGAAGAACAGGAAGCGAGCTTGCAAGAATGAAGAAGTAAAAATGCTCTTCAAAAATGTTGGCTTTTGTGCTATGTGGCCACACTGTCAGACGAAGTTTCCTGGTCTTTGAAGAACAAACTGTTCTTCATTGCATTTCCATGCAACTACCTTGTTGAAAGAGGCTTCAGTACAGTGAACCACAAACTCTAAGAAACAGAAACTACTTGGATATTGTTAGGCATGGGGACTTAAGGTTTTTGCTGTCACAACTTGAACCAGATATTTCCTTTCTTGCTAAAAACTATCAAGCTCAAGGATCACATTGATATCGAAGCTACTGTACAGCGCACAGGTACTGTGTCAACTAGGTTTCAAGACAAATAAAAATTTAAAGCAGGATCATTTTTCTCATGTTAGTGTATGGTAGACATGGTTTTACATCATGGGAGTGCCAGGAAGTATATTGTGCCTAAGAGGGGCATTGGCAAGTATGAAGGTGCTTTAGGGGGGTGTTGTACAGTATGAAAGTACTTTGGGGGGTTTTGTGCTAAAATAAAAAGTTTGGGAAACACTGAGCTGAAGTTTTACACGAAGTGAAAGACTGGTCAGCAAGAGCAATGAAATAGGTTTTGGCATAAAAAAAGCATAGGAGAGAATTCCAACAACAGTTGATGAAAGGGAGGGTTGATAATGGATGACATCACAAAGCAGAAGTAAACATTCTTGATGATGAATCGAAAAATTCTCTATCATTCATTTTTTAGATCTGAGTGATGCTGGTATGGCAAGAACGTATTGCTCATCCCTACTTGTTCTGCAACCTAATGGATTGCTAAGCAATTTCAAAACAGCATTCAACTGCATGGCTGGGTTCAGAGATATATACTCTGGCAAGGAAGATAGATTTCCTCCCATGAAGAGCATCGGTGAACTAGATGATATTCTGAAACCAAATTGGTCATTGTTACAGATTTCTTTTCTCTTTATTTCAAGATTATTAACCAAATTTAAGTTCCAATACTGCCACAGAACGATTCGAACTCCCATCTCTGGATTTTTCAAAGTCAAAGTAAATTTATGATTGAAGCACGTATATGTTACCATACATTACCTTGAGGTTCATTTTCTTGCATTTACAAAAAAAAAAGAAATACAATAGAATTTATTTTAAAATATGCATAAACAAAGATTGACAAACAACCAATGTGCAAAAGAAGAAAAGAAAGTTAATAAAAATAAATAATGCATGAACACAAGTTGTAGAGTCCTTCAAAGTGAGTCTGTAGATTGTGAAATCAGTTCAGAATCGAGGTGAGTTCAGGGTAGTTGCAGTGTGGTAAGAGTTGCTGAAACTGGTGGTGTGGGACACAAGGCTCCCCTACCTCCTGCCCAATGGTGGTAGCAAGAACAGAGCATGGCTTGGATGGTCGAGTACTTGACGATGGATGCTGCTTTCATGTGGCAGTGCTACATGTAAATATGCTCATCATGGGAGGGCTTTGCCTATGATGGATGGGCTGTATCAATCTCTTTCTGCAGAGTTTTCTGTTCTTGGGCATTGTTGTTTCTATCCGGGCATTGATGCAAGTAGTTAGATACTCTCCACTATGCAGCTATAGAAGTTTGTAAAGTTTTAGCTGACATCCCAAATCTACAAAAACTTTTAAGAAAGTAAAGGCACCATTGTGTCTTCTTTGTGAAGGCACTTATGTGCGGGTCCCAAGGCAGATCCTATCCAGAATTCCTTGTTATCCTCAGCTCACTCTATCAGATACATATTTTCCCAATATATCTCTTCTCCATCCTGTCCGCCACTTCAAAGCAACTTGTTTCTCATGATACCCATCTTAATGAAGGGTTTTCAATCTGTACTGTTGACCCATTTCTCTTTCCACAGCTGCTGCCTGACGCATTGAGTGTTTCCAGCAATTTCTGTTTTAAACCTCTAAGTAATCCAGTCACTTAACTATCATGCCACCACTGTACCCACATCAAATAGCAATTATTATGAGCCAGCTTCTAACAGTTGTCATATGTGGAAAATGTGGCCAAGGTATGGGCTTGTGATGGACTAAAAACAATTATTTTCAATAAATGGTTGGAGATTTTAGCTCAGGCAGCATTTTTGCATGGCAACAAAAATGCAAAACAAAGACAGTATTATGAATAAAAGATACAACAATAAAATAGAGGCCAACACCAGTGTACACGTGGAACCTGATGTTTTGATTTTGGAAAATAATGTCAAAGAACAGCAGATAAGTGGTCAGAGTCAGAGGTTGAGTGAGCAGAACAGGAGCTTTGGAGCCTGTCCACCTGAACCGTGAGCGAAGTTCGATTGATCTGAGCACCGGGCCAATCTGGAAAGGTCGGATACAGGCCAGAATGTGGTGGCAGGGTCCAGGCCCAGAGTGTATCGAAGCAACTGGGCCCAGGTCCTAGTGCAAGAAATAACCCAACATTTGGACAATTTAAGTGCCGGGCCGAATGTATTGAAAAGGCAGTGTGTCGGAAGCGGAGGTGAAGGTCAGGCTGGTTCTGCTTGCTGTTCTGTGACGTTTGCTCCGCTTTTCTCTCCACTGAGGCTGAGGCTGTCGGCCTGCTCTGGCTGCTCCAGGCTTCATGTCCATGGACTCACTTTTGTTCTGAACTAGTTCGCTTGCTTTTACTGTCTGCATGATTTGTTTTTTTTCTCTCTCTCTCTCTCTCTCTGCACATTGGGTGTTTGTTGGATTTTTTTAAAAATGGGTTCTTTTGTGTTTCTTGTTTTGTGCCTGCCTCCAAAGAGATGAATCTCAAGGTTGTATAACGTATACATACTTTAATCATAAATGTACTTTAAACTTTGATAAGAAATAAATGAGACAAGGAGGGACCTAGGTAACTCAGCTAATGAAATAGTGGAGAAAGGGGAGACACAATTTTCTGTCTGAACATTAATATGTAGGAATAAAAACTGCAAGGGCTTTTCCACTTAGCTGAATTATACAGCAGCTTCAAAAGATGATTGCATAGTCAAACTTTCAAAGCCTTAGAAAGTTACACCATTGTCACATCGGATATCATTAGTTGCAGGCCACTCTCAACAGAGCAGAGAAAGTGAGAATTCTTGAGACCAAAGTGCATCTGGTTATTTTTGGTGGAGAATGAGCAGGATTAAGGATGAGTTTTCTCAACGCTAATTCTAATTTCTACCATACTTTAAAAAGACAGTTTTACCCGATAAACATATCCAAAACAAAATCTTATTTTTGCTTGAAACTCCCAAAGCAGAACTTACCAAGCTGGAGATTTGTATTTATCCATGGACAAATCCATGGACAAGCAAAGCATCTTCAAATTATAGTTATTCTTATAAATAAATTGCCAGTCAAATCTACACACAGTAAAGTTCCATAAACGGTATTTGGATATTGATCAGATAAACTGTTTCAGGTTTTTCACTTGAGGCTAAACATTGGTCAAAACCCAAGAACAACTCCCCTGACTTCCTTCAACAAATCAGGCATCAGAGTCTTTAAGTCCATAAAAGGCAAACAAGAATCTCATCCGAAATATAGAAGATCTTATGGTGCATCATTTTCTCCACAACAGACTCCAGTGACAGACTAACTTTCAATTGATGATTGATTTCTGATTGGATGGCTTGAATAAAACTGTGCCTAATTTGGCACATATTTACCTTTTACAAAGTTCAAAATCATGAAAGAAAGCACTGCCTAGTAACGCATCGTTGGACAACCTATCAGAAGCTTGTCAGCAGTCAATGAACGAGATTACATTTTCACTAATGAAATTCATTTTTAATCCTCACATGATGCAAAAGTAGAATCAAAATCTACTTTAAAACCAAACCTTTAGTGACCCCAGATAACATTACGAGTCTTTGAGACAGTGTAAATCTAAAGCTCAAGGATGATTCTGAAAAAGGAAAGGAATGGCAGGAATATAAATGAATATAAAGGAATATAAATGTACAGAGCAATTTTAAAGTGTCATTTTGAAATTAATACCAAGAAGCAGCTTTGCAATTATTACAAAGAACTGACCAGATTTTTATGACCTAAAAAATGATGAACTAGACATACAGCTTAAAACTACAATATAAAGATGTACTGTCTCTGTATTAAGTTATGGAATACCATTTATGCATACAAGGTGAGAGGGTGTCAGCACACATCAAGAGAAAGGAATGAAGTTGAATGCTGATGGAGTAATGAACAGGTCATGAGGAAGTTGCTAAGGATGTAAACAAACTTGTAGATGGTGAATTTATGCAACAATTGAAGCCAACAAATTTTAAATAAGAAATTTGCTCTCTTTATTAACTGTAAGTAGTTAAAAGACTGCTTTTAACTAAATGCTCAACCATGGTTTTATTGAAAGCTAGAATTGGCTTAATTGGATAATTGACGTATTCCTGGTGGTGTCCCTTGTTGCCTCCGTGGAAATGGGTTAAATAATGTATAAAGGAGTTGTATATAGATTAACTCCCCTTACTCACGCTAACACACTCAAAGTCACCAGGTTGGTTAGCTTAACTGCCCATAGATAAACATTCGCCCTACGTCGTTTATTTCGGTTTTTGGAGTTGCGTGTGTTTTGCTTTCTTACCTTGGCAGCGTTCTTGCAGTATCTCTGGACGGCCTGGTGTATGAGTTGTTGGACGCTGAGGGTCCCGTCACCACAAGGCACGACGATGGCTGTGCGACCGAATTGCACCGTCACCTTCATGCCGACAGCTTGCGACAGAACCGAGGGAAGCACAGGTGAACGACTGACTGCCGCCGCACCTGTATACCTAGGCGCGAAGGGCGGCTCGCCAAGGAGATTGGGCTCGGGCCAAACAACTCAGGATGCTGGCAATTCTTCTCTCAACTCCAGTTAAAGACTCCTCATCCGCAGACAATGGAAATACAGGTGCAAGCAGGTTAGGTGAAACAAGTATTTTTGTAACAGCGATGAAAATTAATTGAATAAATTCAAAATGTTTAAGCCCTCCCCTTTCTCGAGTTTCCGTTTAGACCGTGTATGGAGATGATTGTACTGTGTATGGGGGGGGGGGAATCTAGTCAAGATCGAAATGAAACTTCCTGGGAGTCCATATAGGATTTGAATCGTTGTTATGTTATCTCTGTTACAGGTATTGCTTCTCTGCCACCATATACAATGCAGGTGCTTGGTATAGGAAGTCTGTTGCCCAACTCCCTGGTCCACCCACACGGCCGGAAGGAGCCGACTTCCTCTCCCAGGTGAAACAAGGCGGGAGAGTGGGAATAGGATCCGGGCAGGAAGATGGGGGAAAAGTTTCTCTGGCTGCCGTCAAATCCCAAGTAAGATCCAACACCGATCACTGACCCCACCCCACTCTTGGTTTACTTGCACAGAGGGTCAGGTAGCAAGAGCTGACCAGTTCTTTATGACACCGAAACCAATCCCCTTGATTTTGTTCTGCCGATGCCTCCTTTTCCTATTTTACCGTGCTCTCTTCCTCTCCTTACAAGTTTCTAAGCTCCTTGAGAGACCGTTGAACCGGATCTTCTGTTAGTGTGGTGTTTCACCTCAGGGAGGTTCGGTTGGAGCTTTCTCCTCTCTCAAAACACTTCCGCCAAAATACTTTTCTGCAAACTTTTCCCTCTCGTGGCCGCAGCGGGAGCAGACACGCCAGGCCTCGATCTCTCTCTCTCTCTCTCTCTCTATCTGTGCGCACTCATTCAGAAGTTAACCCTTAGCTCACCAGAGCTCTCTGAAACCGTAACTTCGGTAAATCAATGCATTATCACTTATAAAAGAGTCGCCCGGAGAATCGCAAAGTAAAACGCAGAGATTTGTAAAAATGCATTTTTAAAGACAAGTTGGAACTTGAAATATTCTTAGTAAACTGATTAAGACCGAGGATAGTATATAGATACTAACGAATAAAATTATTGGCAAAACAATCTATGAGGACGATTATATGATTTAAGGGATTTTTTGTGAAATAAGTTGTATTTCGTGATGGTTGTCAGATGTAAAATTCAAACAGCTGGAGTTCAAAGTAAATTTATTCTCCAAGCACATGTATGTCACCATACATTACCTTGAGATTCATTTTCTTATAGGAAAATAAAGAAATACAATAGAATTTATGGAAAAACTGTACATAACAAAGATTCAATCTGCAAAAGAGGACAAACTTTCCAAGTAATAATTTTAAGTAAATAAATAATACTGACTGGTACAGTCCTTGAAAGTGAGTCTATAGGTAATGGAATGGGTTCAGAGTTGAAGTGATTGAAGTTATTCACACTGGGTCAGGAGCCAGATAGTTCTAGAGTATGACTGTTATGAATCTGGAACTTGGAGTTGGGTGCAGGGTGAGGACATGCAAGACTCTGGAAATGTACATTTGTTCTGAATTTCTTTTTGCTCCTCAAAATTCTGTCCTCCAACACCACAAAACACTTGTATCTCTGTGCCATCGCATTTTGTCTCAAGTACTTCATAATCAAAGTAAAATCTTGCAGTGTAACCTATTGAAACAGGAGAAATGAGACAATCACTTTGCATGCCACAAGATTCCAAATACTGCAATATGATAATCACAGTTTGTTTCAATGCTATTGGTTCAGCAATAATACTGGCAAGACCAAGGAAAACTATTCTAATCTTATTGGTGCTGAGTTGCATTATAGTACTGCTCCCTAGCAAAAGGTAGGTATCAGTCTCTTGTTTTCACTAGCTCTTTTTGCCAAGTCAATGGCAGAAGACTATTCAACCACATTGGCATCACAGGTTTTTTTTAAACACCTGCAACAATGCCTAAATTATCTGGTTTTCAACAACAGTCCAAAAAAAGGTTTTCATGTTGCTGAACCAGTCAGGGCAGAATTTACCTGTTGGCATACAGTGTGTGGTTGGGTTTCCTTGGAGTGCTCTGGTTTCTTCCCATAGTCCAAAAACGTACCAGTCAGTAGGTTAATTGGTCATTGTAAATTGTCCCGTGATTAGGCTAGTGTTAAATCCGTGGGTTGCTGGGTGGCGTGGCTTGAAGTGCTGGAGGAGCCTATTCTGCTCTAGCTTTAAATAAATAAAATATGTCTGCACCTCAAACTAAGTCATCATGATAGGGTAACAGAAGATCGCTGTCAAGCTGTAATACAGGTGGAATAGCCTCAGAAAGTGAAAGTGTTTTACAACAAAGCTTAAATGTTCTTAATCTGTGCCAGAGATTTTAATGCAGTAATCAAACTGCATTAAAATATGAAGGAATGTGCTACATTTTCAAAGGAACATCTTTTTTAAAAAAGATTGAATGTGAAATTCTTCCAGTAACAGAGATGAACGTAAAAGTTCTCTTGAATTTACGCAAGGAAAAGTATAGACTTCTCTGCAATGTTCTGGACTTTAAGTAACATTTGGAATTGCATTACTACTTGTGGAATCTTTTTGATATACAATTTATGTGCTCGATTTTCTATATTACATTGATATAACAGGACAAAGTACTTCACTGGCTATAAAACTCATTAGCGGATTCTGAATTCCTACTTACAAATGAATTCTTCGTCCCTCCCCACCCCACAATTGCAGGCCATACAGTGTACCAGTAGAACATGTAGATAGGTATACAGATAATGCCAGTTTTCATATACATAGAAAAATATCCCAACCAGCAGAATTAGAAAACAGAACATAGAATAATACAATATTGGAACAGGCCTTTCAGCCCACAATTTTATGCCAAACTAATTAAATTATAATTCAAATACTAAACTAACTTAATCCCTTCTGCCTACACAACCTCCATATCCTTCCATTTCCTACACAATCACATACCTATCCAAGAACCTCTTGAGTGCCTGTCTCTATTGTATCTGCCTCCAGGCACCCACCAAAAAAAAAGTGCCCTGCACATCCCCTTTGAATGTACCCCCCCCATCTTAAATGCATGCCCTCTGGTATGAGACATTATAACCCTGGGAAAGAGATGTGGTAGTCTACTCCAGCTATGCCTCATAATCTTACCGGCCTCAATCAGGTCTCCCCTCAGCCTCTACTGCTCCACAGAAAACGTCCTAAGTATGTCCAACCTCTCCATATAGCACATGCCCTCTAATCCGGGCAGCATCCTGGTAAAGCTGTTCTGCGTCCTCTCCAAAGCCTCGACATTCTCCCTATTATGTGTCGATGAACTGAATGCAATACTCTAGATGCAGCCATAACTTCCCAACTTGAACTCAGTTCCTTGATTAATACAAGCAAGCATGCCATGTGCTTTCTTTAGAATCTATTAGCCTGTGTTGCCTGTTCCAGAGAGCTGTAGACTTGGATCCCAAGATCCCTAAGCACGTTAGCACTGTTAAGGATCAGTGTACTGTCCCTTTACATTTGATCTCCCAAAGTGCAATACTTCACAATTGGCCAAGTTAAACTCCATCTGCCATTTCTCTGCCCATATCTGCATCTATATACTTTAGCAGTCTTCTACACTGTCTACAACACTAATTTTTATATCATTGGCAAACTTACTAAGCCACCCAACTATACTTACATCCAGTCATATATCACAAAACAGATTCCTGTGGAACACCAGTGGTCACAGACCTCCAGTCACAATAAGGCCCTCTGACAATACCCTCTGTCTTCTATGGCCAAGTCAATTCTGAATCAAAATTGCCAATTCACTGTGGATTGCATGCATAATCTTCTAGGTGGGCCTTCCATGAGGAGCATTGTCAAACATCTTACTAAAATTCATGTAGACAACATCCATAGCTCCACCTTCATCAATCACTCTCGTCACCTCCTTGGAAACACTTAGTCAAGTTGTGAGACATGGCTTGTCCTGCACAAAGCCATGCTGATTTTTCTATCCTTAAAATTACTCTGCAGTAACTTCCCTACCTCTGACATGAACCTCACCGGTCTATAGTTTCCAGCGTTATTCCTATTTCCCTTGAATAAGGGATCAATATTAGTAATTTGCCAGTCCTCCAGGACCCTGGCTATGGCTAAAGAAAACATTAAAGATATTTGTCAAGGCCACAACAATCTCATCTTTCGTCTCTCTCGATAACCTGGGATACTTTCCACCAGGTCCTGGGGACTGTCCACTTTAATGTTCTTTAAGAGACCCAACATTACTTGCATCTTTATCTTGAAAAAGTGCAGCAAGGTAACACACTCCACACTGATCTCCCTATCAACCATGTTCTCCTGCTTGGTAATGTACTCACCTAGGACCACACCTCCATCCAGGCACATGCTCTGTCCTTTAGCCTTAAGTGGTCCGACAAACTTCCTAGTTATCCTCTTGCTCCTGATGTATGTATAGAATACCTTGGGATTCTCTTAAATTCTACCTGCCAAGGACTTCTCATGGCCTCTCCTGGTGTGTCTAATTCCCTTCTCGAGTTTTTTTGCAGCTTCTTTATAACCCTCAAGGGCTCTGTTTGATTTTAGCTTCTTAACCCTTACTTACATTTCCTTTTCCTTTCTGACCAAGTTCCTGACCCCTCTCAACATCTAAGGTTCCCTGACCTGAGACATGAGACTTTTTTTTATTTGTAATAGGATAGATACCAGCTTTCTGTTGGTCAAACTTTGCTTCCTGAAGACACAAGAGACTGCTGATGTTGGAATCTGGAGCACCACAGAAACTGCAGGAGGAGCTCAGCAGGTCAAGCAGCATCAGTGGGAGGAAAGAAAATGTCGATGATTCAGATTGAAACCCTGCATTGAGGTGGGGTAGAGTTAAAAGACTGTCACAGATGAATGATAGATGGAAACAGAGGAAAAATTAAAAATCAACATGTGCAGCAAGGCAGACTCACATCACACTTGGATTTCCTCTGCCCTCTTTTCCCCCCCCACCACCCCCCACCAATCTGGTTCCAAGTCTCATTCATTTCTCCTGTAGTGGTTCCCATTCTCATATCCTTTACTTACCCAAATCTAGTATAGCTTTGAATTCTTGCTCATCTCTTTCCAGTAGCTGTCTCCCATCTTCACACTCCTGTCCTTCACCTCTTCTGCCCACCCACCTGTGTCTCCCATCTTCACAGTTCTGTTCCTCACCTCTTCCCCCATCCACCTGTCTCTCATCTTCACACTCCTGTTCTTCACCTCCTCCCACCCACCTGTCTCATCTTCACACTTCTGTTCTTCATCTCACCCCCCATCCACCTGTCTGTCATCTTCACACTCCTGTCCATCATCTCCCACCACCCACCTTGCTCCATTCTGTTGCTTTTTTTTCTTTCTCTTTCTCTTCGCCTCCATCATTCACCTGCAACAGTCTTCCTCTAACACTCATCTCCCCTACCTACCTCCCCTTCCTATTACCCCTACCTCTAACACTCATCTCCCCTGCATATTACCTGCCTATTATCTTGCACCCCTTTTCACTCCACCAATCCATTCTTGGAATCCATTCTTACCACTCCCTTCTCTTCATGCTGGCCATCTTACCTATTCATTCTCGATCCTGATGCAAGGGTTTCGACCTAATTTCTTTCCTCCCACCGATGCTGCTTGACATGCTAAGTTCCATCAATTGCTATGAAGTGTTTCGAGTGATTGGTTATGGCACACATCAGCCACAGTCTACTGGTCAACCTCGATGCTTTGCAATTCGCCTACTGGAGCAACAGGTCAACGGCAGATGCCATCTCTCTGGCCCTACATTCCTCCTTAGAACACCTGGAGAATAAAGACGCATACATAAGGCTCCTTTTCATTGACTACAGCTCTGTCTTTAATACCATCATGCCAAATAAACTGATTCCTAAGCTCCAGAACCTAGGCCTTAGCACTCGGATCTGCAGTTGGATCTTCAACTTCCTCATAGACAGGACCCAGGCTGTAAAAATAGGGGACAAGCTCTCCTCTACAATCACCTTGAGCACCGGTGCCCCACAAGGCTGTGTACTCAGCCCCCTGCTGTACTCACTGTACACCCATGATTGTGTAGCTAAGTTTCCATCGAACTCAATATATAAGTTTGCTGATGACACAACAATTATAGGCCATATCTCGGGTAATGATGAGTTTGAGTACAGAGAGGAAATTAAGAACCTAGAGGCATGGTGCGAAGACAGTAATCTATCCCTCAACATCAGCAAGACGAAGGAATTGGTTGTTGACTTCAGAAGGAGTAGCGGACTGCACGACCCAATTTACATCGGTGGTGCGCAAGTGGAACAGGTCAAAAGCTTTAAGTCCTCGGGGTCAATATCACAAATGACCTGACTTGGACCAGCTAAGCAGAGTCCACCGCCAAGAAGGCCCACCAGCGCCTTTAATTCCTGAGAAAACTAAAGAAATTTGGCCTGTCCCCTAAAACCCTCACTAATTTTTATAGATGCACCGTAGAAAGCATTCTTCTAGGGTGCATCACAACCTGGTATGAAAGTTGTCCTGTCCAAGACCGGAAGAAGCTGCAGAAGATTGTGAACACAGCGCAGCACATCACACAAACCAATCTTCAGTCCTTGAACTCACTTTACACCGCACACTATCGGAGCAGTGCTGCCAGGATAATCAAGGACACGGCCCACCCAGCCAACACACTTTTCATCCCTCTTCCCTCCGGGAGAAGGCTCAGGAGCTTGAAGACTCGTACGGCCAGATTTGGGAACAGCTTCTTTCCACCTCTGATAAGAATGCTGAACGGATCCTTACCTGGATCTGGGCCATACCCTCCAAATATCCGGATCTGCCTCTCGGTTTTTTTGCACTACCTTACTTTCCATTTTCTATTTATGATTTATAATTTGCATTTTTAATATTTACTATCGATTTGTACTCCAAGGAGCTGGAAGTGCAGAATCAAATATCACTGTGATGATTGTACGCTCTAGTATCAATTGTTTGGCGGCAATAAAGTATAAAGTTCCTCCAGAAGTTTGTGTTTTACTGCCTTAATGTAGTCCTGGCGCAACAATAATTAAGATTATATCTAAAGATTACTTGATTTTTAATTTTGTTGTTGCACCCAACAGACAGACTTAACCAACAGATGATTTCTTACAATCTAATAATCTTTGAGTCTCAGGGGATCTATTTTGGATAGTAATTTTAGCTGTATAACATTATCAACCAGATCAGAGGCTTTCAATTGTTTACAATTAAGTTAACATCTTCAGCCCAAACAAAATAATATCCTGCCAAAGAGTTTCAGCCTGAAATGTCGACTGTACTTTTCCTAGATGCTCGCTGGCCTGCTGAGTTCCTCCAGCATTTTGTGTGTGTTGCTTGGATTTCCAGCATCTGCAGATTTTCTCTAGAAAATAATATCTGATGCCTTTTTTTTTCAAGCTACATGCATGAGTCCATGGTGGAGGCAGGTACTCTCACAATTAAATGTATGAGCACTATAATCACCAAGAAGTCTGCAGAACAAGTATTGGAGAAATGAGATTAGTATGGACCTCATAGTGTTAGGGACTTGTGGAATGAACAGATTTTTTGATTCTTCTATAACCAGTGAGAGAATGGTAAATGCACACATTTAACACTGACTTTCATCTTCTATAACCTTTACACACATTTTTTTTTACCAATTGCAGACATCATTTATTCTAAACTAAATTTAAATTTTCAAATTAAAAATCCTGGAAACAAGTAGTTATGAAATTCTCTTAACACACCAATCACTTGAATTTAGTTTCTATAAGTTCTGAAATAATGATCTTGTGTGGAAGAAGGACAACATCACAAAAACAGGGATGATTACAACAAAGAAAAGTATTTGCACAAAGTTCCAAAGAGCTTTACACTCAATAAAATACTCCCTTTCTCTTCACCATTTACACCTCAGACTTCAACTACTGCACGGAGTCTTGGCATCTTCAGAAGTTTTCGGATGACTCTGCCATAGGTGGATGCATTAGCAAGGGAGATGAGGTTGAGCACAGGGCTACGGTAGGAAACTTTGTCACATGGTGTGAGCAGAATTATCTGCAGCTTAATGTGAAAAAGACTAAGGAGCTGCTGGTAGATCTGAGGAGAGCTAAGGTACAGGTGATCCCTGTTTCCATCCAGGGGGTCAGTGTGGACATGGTGGAGGATTACAAACACCTGGGGATACGAATTGACAATAAACTTAACTGGTCTAAGAACACTGAGGCTGTCTACAAGAAGGGTCAGAGCCGTCTCTATTTCCTGAGGAGACTGAGGTCCTTTAACATCTGCCAGACGATGCTGAGGATGTTCTACGAGTCTGTGGTGGCTAGTGCTATCATGTTTGCTGTTGTGTGCTGGGGCAGCAGGCTGAGGGTAGCAGACACCAACAGAATCAACAAACTCATTCGTAAGGCCAGTGATGTTGTAGGGATGCAACTGGACTCTCTCACGGTGGTGTCTGAAAAGAGGATGCTATCTAAATTGCATGCCATCTTGGTCAATGTCTCCCATCCACTACATAATGTACTGGGTGGGCACAGGAGTACATTCAGCCAGAGGCCATTCCACCGAGATGCAACACAGAGCGTCATAGGAAGTCATTCCTGCCTGTGGCCATCAAACTTTACAACTCCTTCCTTGGAGGGTCAGACACCCTGAGCCGATAGGCTGGTCCTGGATTTATTTCATAATCTACTGGCATAATTTACATATTACTATTTAACTATTTATGGTCCTATTACTATTTATTATTTATGGTGCAACTGTAACGAAAACCAATTTCCCCCTGGGATCAATAAAGTATGACTATGACTAAAACACTTTTTTTCAAAGAATTGTCTTTGTCACTGATGTAATGCATAATGCATTTGCACAGAGCAAAGTTCCATGAATAGCATTGAGAATAGAAAACGTTGCTTGAGGTATAAAACTGTCCTCTTGTTTAAATTGCTGCATGGTGTTTCGAGTGACCTCCTGAAAGATGTCACCTCTCATGATGCAGCAATCAGTGTTATATTGAACTGGCCTGCTGCACATATTGTAAACTCTAATCTCTTGGACATTTGAACCCAAAATCTGCTGATGCACTGGTCCAAATCCAAATACAAAATTGTACTTAGCATAAAATTAAATACTGAATGGTAAATTATTTGAATAATAGCTTTGGATGCAAAGGGAATTTTTGATTTTTTTTTCCCAAAAGCAAAGAGAAGCAAAGCAGAATAAAGTGGAATTGTTTTTTGATGGTGGAATTTGGAAAATCATTAACTTCAATTGAACACAAATCCTACCAGGTCCCTTTTCTCCCAATCCACCCCATTTCTTAACCTTTCTAAATAAACAAAAGGGAAAATCTGCAGATGCTGGAAAACCAAGCAACACACACAAAATGCTGGAGGAACTCAGCAGGCCAGACAGAACTATTGGGGGGGTGGGGGGGAGAAAAAGTACAGTCAGCCTGAAACATCAACTGTACTTTTTTCCATAGATGCTGTGTGTTGCTTTCTAAATAAATTCATGGTTGGCTTTCACATTTCTGATTGCATTCTAAACTGTTATCCTTCTGCTCCACTGAACATAAGGATTTAGCAGGCAAGTTTAAGATGAGTTCAAATTCACCATGGGTATCTTGGTATCAACAAAAAATATAGGTGTGACGAGAATACACATAGATTAAGATGTTAGCTGGCCTGTGCTGGCACCAGTGGGATCAGCAGTTGGTCTGCCACCTGTCTTCAGGGGAAAGAGAGATAAGGAAAACAATGGAGCAGCATTTGGAGATGTTAATAAAGGGACGGGAGAGTTTAACGGAAGGAGAGCTGTCAAGATCGGCTCCCCCTTTGAACCCTGAACTGTTTGAAGTGATGGACAGGCGATACCCCAGCAGGGGGATAAAAAGGGATAGGTTCGCTAAGGCAAGACACGACACCATGAGGTAACGAGACCCTGGAAGCGGTGCGCCTCCCACAAGTCGGTGGGAAGTTTTAGACGCTGGTCGTGGGATCAAGCCATAGACGCACAGGGTGGAAAGGCACGATCGGCGGGAACCTGATGTGTGTCCACCCTTGCCTGGGTGCCAGGTTCATCGCAGAGAAACGATCTTATCTGGAAACGGAGGGGTCACGGTCGGTGACCTCAGATGACATCACAAAGGGCTCACCTGAAAGCTGACTGCGAAGAATATCGAAGGTCTGTGTGGAAGCCGTTTGAATATTCATTCGTTTTGCTCTCTCTCTCCTCCCCCACACCGTCCATCTCCCATGGCAGTGATTACTGTGAACTGAACTGAATTCAATTGAACTGAACTTTGCGTCACTTTGAAACTGGTCATTTACCCCAGACGACGATAGAGCTTGATTGATCCTGTTATCTTAATTCTGTGTACATGTATGTTTATCATTGCTGAACTGCTGCATTTATTATCTGTTTGATTAGAGTACTCTGTTGCTTGTTTCTTTAATAAAACTTTCTTAGTTCTAGTAATCCAGACTCCAACTGAGTGATCCATTTCTGCTGGTTTGGCAACCCAGTTACGGGGTACATAACATAGGATAAAAAGTAGAAAATGGTGCTCTTTTTTTTTTAGAATCAGAATCAGGTTTATTATCACCGGCATGTGTTGCGAAATTTACTAATTTAGCAGCCGGTCAAATCAGCTGATTGCACACAGCCTTTTCACTTGAGAGCCCATAAATAGATCAACGGAATGAAGACCACCATCTTCGACCTCGAGGGATAGGCACGACGATGACAACACAGCCTTTTGAAATAATCCCATGCAAGGTACTACATCTATCTGACAAGGGTTCTTAACAGAGATGTGATTGCAAAGTGACTAAGGCTAGGAAATAATAATATTCCAGGAAACAGGCAAATTAGAAAATGAGATGTATCAACCCTGATATTAAAGTATATTGTAAAGGCAACAAAAGGAACTACGTTGCCTCAGAATATCAAAAATTAAAATCAGTTGGTTGGAACTAAAGAAAAGCATTGGGCAGAAAATATTAGTAGCAGTTGTTTGTGGGTCTTGGTATAGTAGGGCTTAGTGTATATAAGTGAATTAAAGGAAATTTTAATGTAGTCTTTAATCCCCATGTAGACTAGGGAAACCAAGCTTGCATTAATAGTATGGAGGATGAATTCACTAAGTGTATAATCAATGATTTTCTAGATTGGTGTTATTTTAAAAACAAAACAATGAGGTAGTTTTTTAGATGCAGTATTGTGTAATGAGAAAGAGATCATTAATGTTTTGGTAGTTAAGAAGCCTCTGGAATTGTAATCATGATATGATAGGTTTTGGATAAAGACTGAAACCTTAAATCTGAATAAGGCAAACTGCAATGGCATGAGGCGTGAGTGGCTATGGGGAATAAGTATAGGCTGCATGAACGGGCAAGGACATGGCCTGTGGAAAAGGAGGTCATCCATTTTGAAGGAAAAAATAAGAAGGCAAAATATATCTTAATTGTTGGGAGATTGAAAAATATTGATATTCAGAGGGATCATGAATCACTGGAAATTAATATGTAGGTTCAGTGAGCAATCACAAATGTATGTGGTATGTTTCCTTCTATTACAGGAGATTTTGAGTACAGTACAAAACTGAAGTGGATTGTTCTAACGATATACAGCTATGATGAGGTTCCATCTGTAACGTGTATAATTCTGCTCTCTCTGTGAAGAAGGGAGTGCAGTGAAGGTTAACTAGAAGGCAGATTTGTCATATGAGGGATTAAGTAAATTGGACTTGTACACTTGAGTTTATAAATTCTTAAGGGACTTAACATTATACGACAACGTCAATATTTCCTGCCTGAGGTGTCTGGATCCAAAGCTCATAATCTCAAAGTAAAAGCTTGACCATTCCTGGTAGAGATAAGAAGAGTTTTCTTCACCAAAGGAATTTTCTATGTAAGAGGGCTGTAGGTGTTCAAATGGATGTCCAGTCTCTATACATATCTATCTCCCATCAAGAGGGCCTGAAAGCTTTTTGCTTCTTTCTCAACAAACAACCCAACCAGTTCCCTTCTTTAGCACGCTGCTCCACCTGGTGCAACTTGTCCTCACGATCAACAATTTTGCTTCCTCTCACTTTCTCCAAACTTGAAGAGTAGCCATCAGCACCCACATGGGTCCCAGTTTTACTTGCCTTTTCTATGGCTACATGGAACAATCCATGTTCCAAGCCTTACCTGGTAGTGCTCCACAACTCTATCAGCACTACTCTGACAGCTACATTGGTGCTGCTTCATGCACACATGTTGAGTTAATCAATTACATCAACTTTGCCTCTTACTTCTGTCCTCCCCTTAAAAATTCACTTGGTTTATTTCTGACAGCTTTCTCCCCTTTCTCAATTTCTCTATCTCTATCTCTTGAGACAAACTGTCTACTGACATCTTTTATAAATCAACCAATTTCCGTGTCTATCTTGACTATACCTTTTCCCACCCCGTCTCCTGTAAAAATGCCATTCCCTTTTCTCAGTTCCTTCGTCTCTGATGCATCTGCTTCCAGGATGTCAGAGATATCCTCTTCCTTCGAAGAACAGGTTTTCCCTTCATCGTTGATACTGCCCTCACCCGCATCTCCTCCATTCCCTGGACATCCATGCACCCCATCTTCTTGCTGCCATAAAGGGATAGAGTTCCCCTTGTCCTCCCCATTACCTCACGAGCCTCCTCTGCAATGTTTGCCATCTTCAATGGGACCCTGCAACAAACACATCTTTACCTCCTCCCCCATCCACTGTCCAGTTTCTGCAGGGGTTGCTCCTTTCATGTTTCCCTTATCTGTTCATCCGTCCCCACTGATCTCCCTCCTGACACATATCCCTGCAAGCAGCACAAGTGCAACACCTGCACATTCACCTCCTCCCTCACCTCCATTCAGCGCCCAAAATAGTCCTTTGAGGTTAGGTAACACTTCACCTATGAACCTGTTTGGATTGTCTGCTGTACCTGGTGCTTCCAATGTGCCTTCCTCCACATTAGTGAGACCCGACATAGATTGGAGGATCAGAAACAAGAAAAAATCCAACCACACCACACCACACCACACCACCAGACAGACAGACACACACCCCCCCCATGGAAAAGATAGATGCCATCTCAGCCTGAAGCGTCAAATGTTTACTCTTTTCCATAGGTGCTGCCTGGCCTGCTGAGTTCCTCCAGCATTTTGTGTAGATTGGGGTACCACTTTATCAAGCACCTCTGCTCCATTCACAAAAAGCTCAATTTCCTGGTGGCCAACCATTTAAATTCTAATCCCTATTTGCATTCTGACATGTTGGTCCATAGCCTCCTTTTAGCCTCCTCACCTTCCAGCTTGTACTCCTTCCTCTAACCCCACCCCCCATGTGTTATTCTGGCATCTTCCCCCTTCCTTTCCAGTTCTAATGAATGGTCTCAGCCTGAAGTCAACTGTTTATTTACTTTGATAGATGCTGTCTGACCTGCTGAGTTCCTCGGGCATTTTGTGTGTGTTGCTGTAAATGTTCATTGGCTTTGCATATTCAAGGTAGGGGTTACTAAGTTTTGGATAATGGGAATCAAAATCTTTCACTTCTTGCACTGTGACTTCTGAAATGTTCAGTAACTTTATTACCGCAATGGTAACTATTATTTTTAAAGAGAGATGTCTGATGAGGCTGTAGATTGTTCTCAATACATTTGTAGATTTAGCAAATTCCAAATTGATCACCTGGTGCTTTCTGTACTTTGTGATATTGCAACTGAATGAAATTGATTGAATCCAGGCCAACTGCCAAGTTTTTGAATTAAGAATCCCAATCAATAAAATATGTCAGCTGTTATGGGCCACAGAAATTGTGCAATTACCAAATTATTTCTCACAATTACTGTATGTTGTTTTGCTCACTCAAAGGAGTAACAGATCCAGTATTTCTAACTGAAAGCAACATTAAATTCAGTTTTGTCTGTTTCCTCCACTGTCTCAATCTATCTGCTGTGGAAATGCAGCATAACCAAGTTTTCAGACAGCTGGCATCAATCTCGGAACAGAGGTGAATCACCACAAATGCTCCACATCACACGATTTATACCAGCAGGCCAACCTCCAGAGCACCATAGAACATTAAAAGATGTAAGCATTCTGCAGGTTGCTCGGGATTGGAAAATGGACGTGGACTTGGGGAAAAAAAGCTTGTGTTTCCCCCAGACATTGCAGCTACAACACTCTGGCCAGACATGGTCCTGTGGTCCACAACAGCCAAGCTGGCATATGTTGTGGAATTGACAGTACCATGGGAAGATGGTGTCGAAGAAGCTTAAGAGAGGAAAAAGACGAAGTACTCTGATCTGGCAACTGTAGCAGCCCAGAATGGCTGGAAGACCAAGATTTTCCCTGTAGAAGTGGGATGCAGTGGATTCGTTGCTACATCTACGACCAGTCTATTGAAGAAGATGGGGGTGAGGGGTCACTCCCTCCAACAAGCAATCAAGTCCTAGTCAAATGCAGCAGAAGAAAGCAGCAATTGGAATTGGATTAAAAGGAAAGACAATAACTGGGCTGCAAGATGAATACAGCGGGGTATGGAACTGAGTGGGGTGTATCTGGGACGCCAGGTAGCACCGTTGAGCCCTCTGGAGACGTCGTGGGCTTATCAACGAAACGTCAAAGAAGGAGGGTGCCCACCTGATGACCCCGATGACGTACCTACCCTCCCTCCTTGTCACCACTCCAAACCCACTGCCAACATCGAGAGTGCCAACTTACCATAGAGATTGAAACATCAAGTCCTAGTAGCTCTACTGCTGCCAACAGTCTCAACTATCCTTGTACCTTACTTGTTCATCTCCTACCATCCACCTCTGACAGTGGAATTAGGGGTGCAGCAAGTGTTGCAGCCTACACTCATCTGGCTCCAGTGGGAAACCGTGTTGTGCTGAAGTCTCAAAACAGACATGGTAGTTGATGGCCTTTTGGCCTGTTCCCATGGAGTATACTTCTGCAAATCTGAGGCATTCTACTCCAAACTCTCTCACAAGGAAGGATGACCAGGTGGAGATATGACGAGATTCTAGGATGTTTTCATTGTCTCCTAGAAAATAAAAGGAGCTTTCACACTGACTCCTGGGAATCTCTGGCCCGCATCCTTGCAATGTAGAAAAGAGACCATCAGGAGAGCACTGAGAATCTTGGGTCCATGCATCGAGAGTACCACCTTCCATATTACTCATCTACACATCCCCTCAGCACCTTATGCCCCATCAGTGAAAGAATCCACAGGATACAAATTAGCTTAATCAGTCACAAAGTTACCTCAGGAAGTTGCCAAATAAGAGCCACAACAGGTATGAAGCAATTTCTGATCCCAGACAAAAAAACGGCATTATGATTAAAGTGTTTAAGCATTAGTGGCAATAAAGTGATTTCAGCAATCCTGATCCTCAATAAACTGGATTTCATCCAAACCTTTATACACCTTGTTACAGGTCCAACCACCCATCATCAATGCAAGAGTGACTACAATGACAACTGGTCCAGTATGTCAGTTTAAAAGTGTCACCTGTGTTCAAATTGTCTTATCTGTTATTATGTAAGTAACTTGATTTGTCTTATAACCCTCTCTGTTCTGTTTGAGAGTTGAAGGCAAGTATGTCCCTCATTTCCCAAACTCTCATGGCTCTAAACGTGGGATTTTTTTCCTTAAATCTCTCACATTCCCACATCTTTCTTTTTGCCTTGGACATCCCTCAAAACTTAATGCCTCGCCTGGTTTTTTAGCTATCTATCACAATATTCGTTGTTGTCATCTTGGCTATCCCGCGATTTTGAGGATAATGGTCTTCGTTCCGTACAGAGCGAAGACGTCTGTACGTGTATTTGTTTAACGTGTACTTGATGTTGCACTCCAAGAAGCACATGATACTTCACAAATCAACCAACTGATTCCAATGGCATGGAAACCACAACAACTGGAGCTGATGGATTTGTTGCAACCTTCATCTGCCTTCACAGCCGTTGAGTTCGAAGTAACTCCGTCTGCCTGTTCCACCGTTGAGGTCTTGGTTGGATTGTTCTTCCTCACCCTCGACCTTACCACCATGGGTGACCCTACCAGGAGCATAGCTCCAGACGGCATCGCTCTCGGGATCTCAGGACCACACAAGCTTCTCCACCACGACGAGGTGACAATCCACGGAGAAGATCATAATATTACACTGTGAGCCTCAGCATTAATTTTGTGCTTTGGAACATTTAAAGTTGCTATGGAAGTGTAGTTGGCATGGCTTCCTTTAGTGAAAACCTTACCTAACAAATCTGTTGGATTTCTTTGAAGAAATACCAACCAAGATAGACAAAGGAGAATCTATGGATGTTGAAGAGGTAGTAATGGGGGACAATGAAATGGCAGACGAACTGAATAAGTATTTTGCATCAGTACTCACTGTGGAAGTTCCAGGTGTCGGGGGTATGAAGTGTGTGAAGTTACCATAACAAAAGAGAAGGTTTTTGGGAAACTGAAGGGTCTGAAGGTAGATAAGTGACCTGATGGTGTACACCCTAGAATTCTGAAAGACGTGGCTGAGGAGCTCGTGGAGGTATTAGTAATGAAATTTCAAGAATCACTAGATTCTGTATGGCTCCGGAAGACTAGAAAATAGCAAATATCACTCCACCCTTCAAAAAGGGAGAAAGGCAGAAGAAGGGAAACTATAGGCCAGTTAATCTGACCTTGGTGTTTAGGAAGATGTTGGACTCAATTATTAAGGATGAGGTCTCAGGGTACTTGGAGGCACATAATAAAATAGGCCCTAGTCAGCATGGTTTCCTGAAGGGAAAATCTTACCAGACAAATCTGTTGGAATTCTTTGAAGAAATTACAAGCAGGGTGGACCTAGGAACATTGGTTGATGTTGTATACTTGGATTTTCAGAAGGCCTTTGACAAGGTGGCTCACATGAGGCTGCTTAGCAATGGACGAGCCCATGAATTATGGGAAAGATTCTAGCATGGGTAATGCACTCGCTGATTGGCAGGACGCAAAGAGTGGGAATAAAGAGAGCCTTTTCTGGTTGGCTGACAGTGACTAGTGATGTTCCACGGGGGTCTGTGTTGGGACCACTTCTTTTTACATTATATGTCAATGACTTGGATGACAGAATTGATGGCTTTGTGGCAGAGTTTGCGGTAAATACAAAGATAAGTGAAGGGGTAGGTAGCTTTGAGGAAGTAGAGAGGCTACAGAAGTACTTAGACAGATTAGGAGAATAGGCAAAGAAGTGGCAGATGGAGTACAGTGTTGGAAAGTGTATGGTCATGTACTTTGGTCAAAGAAATGAAAGGGTTGACTATTTTATAAATGGAGAGAAAATCAAATATCTGAGGTGCAAAGGGACTTGGTAGTCCTTGCGCAGGGTTCTCTAAAGGTTAATTTGCAAATCAGAATCAGGTTTATTATCACCAACATGTGATGTGAAATTTGTTAACTTAGTGGCAGCAGTTCAATGCAATACATAATATAGAAGAGAAAAAAATAATAGATAAAATAATATTAGATCTATAAATGAATCAATTACAGTATATGTATATTGAATAGATTAAAAACATGCAAAAAACAGAAGTAGTATATATTTTTTAAAAAGTGAGGTGGTGTCCAAGGGTTCAATGTCTATTTAGGAATCTGATGGCAGAGGGGAAGAATCTGTTCCTGAATCACTGAGTGTGTGCCCTTAGGCTTCTGTACCTCCTACCTGATGGTAACGTTGAAAAAAGGGCACGTACCCAAGATGGAGCTGACTAGATTTACAACAGTAGTGGGGAAGGCAAATGCAATGTTAGCATCCATTTCAAGATGACTAGAATATGAAAGCAAGGATGTAATGTCGAGGCTTTGTATAGCACGGGTGAGGCCTCACTTAGAGTATTGTGAGCAGCTTTGGGCCCTTTATCTAAAAGGATGTACTGATATTAGAGGAGCTCAAAGGAGGCTCATGAAAATGATTCCGAGATTGAAAGATTTGTCATATGAAGAGTGTTTGATGGCTCTGGGCCTATACTGACTGGAATTCAGAAGAATGAGTGGTGATCTTGTTAAAACCTATCCAATGTCGAAAGACCTTGATAGAGTGGACGTGGAGAGGATGTTTTGTATGGTGAGTGTGTCTAAGACCAGAGGATACAGCGTCAAAATGGAAGGGCGTCCTTTTAGAATTGAGATGAGGAAGAATTTCTTCAGCCAGGGAGTGGTGAATCTGTGGTATTCATTACCATAGGCAGCTGTGGAGGTCTAGTCTGTATGTATATTTAAGGCAGAGATTGATAGATTCTTGATCAGTCAGCGTATGAAGGGATACAGGGCAAGGCAGGAGATTGGGGCTAACAGGGAAAATGGATCAGCCATAATGAAACAGCAGAGCTGACTCGATGGGCCAAATGGCCTAATTCTGCTCCTATATCTTATGGTCTTACAGCAAGCAATTGTTGAAGTGCAAATACAATGCTGAATGGCAATTGATGTTCCAGCACCAGCCTCTGCTTTTCCCTTTGGGGATAGGGGTATGGTTAGAATTTGCATAACCTGAAATTTTACAATAGCAATCTTATTTCTGTACCTTTAATAATACAATGTGAACAATTGCATACAAGAGTACATGTCTTTGGATAATTATCATCCCTGGTTGCACCTTTCTCTATTCCTTGGGAGGCACATTTGCTGCTTGCTGCCTTCTAGCATTGGAATTGAAGCCAGAACATTGTTAGCAAAAAGGCTGTTGGAGATAACTGATAGTCCATCTCTTGCCGCCTGAATTAAATGCTTTCAATATTAGATTCATAAAATCTGGACATTTATTTATTTGTATGGATCAAAAATGTTTTGGAAGAGATTAAGGAACGCTCACTGGGAGGATTTGTCTAAAAATGTGAAGATTTTGTGTTTTATATAAATGGCATGATTTTTAAATGATTAAACAAGACATCTTGTGTCCATTTAAATCTGAAAGGCTGCAGAAGCTGATTTCACAGATTTAAAAGGGAATTGTTCAAATACTTGGGATGAGGAATGTCAAAAAAAAAGTTGCAATAGTAAGAATAACAAAGAGTTAGCACACTTCAAACAGGACATTTAACTTCCCTCTGTGTAGAAAGTATGTATGATTGTGTTGAAAATGTATTAAGTTTCACATCACAAATTCTAAATTAAATCAAAAAGGGAGTCTGCAAATCTGCTGGAGAAGTTGAAGCCCAGTGTCTGCAAGAGTCCATGTCTGCTGGAGGCCTATCCTGGGGTTAAATGTCTGTGTATGTATGTGTGTGGGTGGGAGGGAGGAACGGGGCTTGTTTTTGTTTGTTGCTTGTTGTGTTCTGTGTTGTTCTGCTGAGCATTGTGGGCACACTGTGTTGGCACTGGAACGTATGGCAACTCACGCTCACTTTAGGGTCTGTTAATGCTAACGACACATTTCACTGGATATTTCAATGTACACATGACAAATAAACTTGAATCTTGAAATCCTGCTGTTTTTCTGAGGGTTGAAGTGAACTTGAATGCTTTGCATAAGAAGTTCAGCTTTAAGTGAAAATCAAAAAACAAACTACAGATGCTGGAAATCTAAAATAAAAGCAGAAGATATTGGCACCACTAGGCATGTCAGGCAACATATGTGAACAATGAACCGGTTAAAAGTTCAGATCCAGGACCCTTCCTCACAATGCACAATGTTCTGATGAAAGGTTTGAGACCCGAAATATTAACTGTTTCTCTGTCCACAGATGCTGTCTGACCTGCTGAGTGCAGCATTTTCTGCTTTTATTTCAGATTTCCAGCATCTGCACTTACAATTTTCAGAGGCAGTATTGCACTTGTTGAAACATTAAAATGAGTCTTCTCTTTTAGGATCAAGTAATAGATCAAGATCATCAGTGATCATTCATACAGTGAAGTATGTCATTTGCATTAACAACCAGCACATCCAAGGATGTGCTGGGGGCAGCCCACAAGTGTCACAACACATTCTGTCCATGATACCTTGCTTTTCTTTCAAAATTTAGAGAATTGTTCTTGGTGATCTAACTGGTTGTTATTTCACTGGAGTTTGTGGGACTTCACTGTGGTCAAATAGCCTCCTATATTTCCTACATTATAATAGCGATCACACATAGTGATGTGCTGAGACTGCAAATGGTTCCATCTACAGTAGATCTGGCTTTGCATCAGCATGTTGCTCTTCAACAATGTGACATGTTTTACATGGCCTTGGAATTGCTGTATGTCAACAATTCCTGTCAAGATCTTCGTGCACAGTCAGAGCAGAGTTTATACCACTTCATAGCTGAAAAGTAAGAGTATTTTGAGACTTTATAAAAAAAAATGTTTTTTTGGTAACTTACACAGCTGTACAATGCATTCTGTGTTTACTGGGCTAGGAATGAGAATGCAAAAACTTATGAACCAGAGACACAAGTTCAAATCCCACTTTGACTAATAAGTATGATCATGGTGTCTATGAAACTACCTGATTAGTGTGAAAGCTGGTTTACTAATGCTTTTTAGGGAAGGAAATTTGCCATGTCAGATCTATGGTCCATATACGTCAGACATCTGTCTAGCTCGGCATCATAATTGATCATGCCGAGCTAATATACGAGTACAGCCATGCTACAGGAACGTCCTTAGCTCCAGAAAACAGTTCCACTCTCAGAAAACCAGAAGGAGTTTTGAAGGCAACAGTTAAGCCCTGAAGTTGAAAAGGCAAGATTCTATCCTTCAGAATGAAAACACATTCAGAACCCCTAGCCAATCCTATCTAATGATTATACAGTGAGGGGTCAGATGGTATGTGGTTCTCCTTACTATATTTATATTGACACAGTTGACTCTGTGACCACCTCCTGTCCTGAAGCTGTAAAACACTGCAGCCTCTAATTTTTGCCTCTTCCATTTCTTCACTTCCTTCCAAATGATGCTTGCTGCTTGCGAGTTTGGATTTCTGGACCCTTGGATCTGGAAATTCCTCCCTAAACCTTGCTTCTTGACTTCTTTTCCCTTCAATTGCCTCTTCTACCTCCTTAAGAATGGAGAAATCTCCAATTTTTGTCAACCATAAAGAGTTCAATTTGCACACATAATGTATTCAAGACAAACTATTCTTTTATGAACTAGTGTAAGAAATGTGTGCTCTTCTAGTGTCTGGAAACCCCTGAGTAAACGTGTGCAATTCTAGTCTGTATCTTCATCTGGTTCTTTCTGTTTCAGCAGCACAACACAAGAGAGTCCAGACCATTCCTTTGTCTCCAAAGATGCTGCTTGACATGTTGAGATTTTCCAGCCCTTGTTCTATGCTCCAGTGGTATACATATGAAAATACCTTGCTGCCATATATATTCTATGTTCTTGAGACTGAACCAGCATTGATAAAATATTATACTTGTATCGTGCCTTTAGCATTCTGTAAGGTTACACAGCATTGCACAATCTGTAACCTCATGGTCTAGTATAACTATCATTTTGCCAGTACTATCTAGCCAGGACACCAATCCTGATTCAATGCCAGATTCTGTACATTATACCAAAATACAGAAATGTAACCTCAGTAAATCAACAATTTAGGATTGCACATGTGCTAAGTAGCAGATTAAGTATGCACAAAGCTAAATTACCTCCACCTAATGGAATGGATCAAAGATTTGCAATCCTGCCACAACCACTTATGAATCATAGCAGAAAACAAACAATTAACAGAATAAGATCCTACAAAAATTCCTCAAACAAATATGCTGGAAGTCAAAGGATTGGCATCAAATACAAAGGCTTTTGCCTCATCCAGATAGGTTGATGATTCACCTCTTCCTCTTCTGAGATTCCTGCCATTACAGAAACCAATATTCAACTGGTTCTGCGCATTCCATGATTGTCAGCAACCAGTTGAGAACAATAAATGCAGCAGAGACTCTGGAACCCCAGAAATGTCATTCCTGAAATGCTAGATTTGTGCTCGAGAGCTAAGTGTACTTTTTCCCTGCTTTTCCAGTACAGCTGCAACTCTGACATTCATCAGGGAATGGGTGGAGGGTGGGAGAGGTTCAAGTCTATCAAAGTTCAAGAAGCAGATGAAACAACCTTACTGTACCTAATATACCATTGGCCAGACAATGCAGAGTACTCCAGTGGCCATTCCCCTCAATAATAAGTATACCATTTTGGATACTGTTGAGGGGGACAACCTACCAGAGAGGAGCTGCAGCGACCAGGTCTGTGGCATCTTGTCTGGCACTGTGGCTCAGAAGGGAAGGGGGGAAGAAGAGGATTCTGTAGTTAGAGGAGTATGCACAAAATACTGTGGATGGCATGTTGCCTCCCAGGTGCCAGAGTCAGAGATGCCTCTGATTGGGTTTATGGGTCTAAAGGGGGAGGGTGAGCAACCAGAAGTCTTGATAAATATCAGCGCCAATGACGTGGGTAGGAAAAGGGAGGAGGTCCTGAAGAGAGAAATTATGGAATTGGGTAGAAAGCAGAAAAGCGAGACCTCCAGGTTAGTAATCTCTGTATTGCTGCCTGTGCCATGTGCCATTGAGGGTAAAAAAAAAAAAAGATGATTTGGCAGGTGAATGCGTGGCTCTGGAACTGCTGCATGGGGAAGAGCTTCAGATTTCTGGATCATTAAGATCTCTCTGGAGAGCGTATGACCAGAACATAAGGGACAGATTACAACTGACCCCGAGAGGGACAAATATATCTGTGGGCAGGTTTGCTGGAGCTGTTGGGGAGGGTTCAAACTAATTTGGCAGAGTGATGAGAACCAGAGTGATAGGATTGAGGATGGGGCAGTTGGTTTACCAGCAGTGCAGTATGTAGTGAGACTGTCAGGAAAGATAGGCAGATGATATCCTAGAGAAAGGTTTGTTAATGCTGCACAGTGGGGTTTAACCTTGAGTTGCAGGGGGATTGGAACCAGAGTGCCAGAACAGTGAGTGGAGAGGTTGTGGAGATAGATGTTGGTAAGACCTCAGACAAAGTCAGGAATCAAAAGGTTGAGCACGGTGCAACTACTGTCCTAAGCTGCATATATTTCAATGCAAGAAGTATCGTAGGAAAGGCAGAAGAGCTCAGGGCACAGATCAACTCCTGGAATTATGAAGTTGTAGCCATCAGTGAGATTTGATTGGTGGAGGGTCAGGACTGGCAGCTCAATATTTCAGAGTTCCATTGTTTTAGATGTCACAGAGCAGGAGGGATTGAAGGAGGAGAGATAGCTAGTCGGGGGAAAGTGTCACAGTGGTGCTCCATCAGGAAAGACTGGAGAACTCGACTAGTCAGGCATTATTGGTGGAACTGAGAAGTAAGAATGGTATGATCACATTAAGGGAGCTATATTACAAATCAGCCACTGGTCCCAGGGATCTAGAGGAACAAATTTATAAAAGAAATCGCAGACTGTTTTAAGAAACATAAGGTTGTAAGGGTAGGTGATTTCAACTTTCCACATATTGATCGCATATTGTAAAAGGACTAGATGGGATAGAGTTTCTCAAATGTGTTCAGAAAAGTTTCCTTCATCAGTACATAGAAGTCCCAGCGAGAGATTGTGTGATACTGGATCTGATATTAAGGAATGACACAGGGCAGGTGTCAGAAGTTTGTGTAGGTGACCACAATGGATTGATATTCTAAATTGGAGAAAGGCCAATTTTGATGGTATCAGAAATGATCTGTCAAGTAGGAATTGGGGCAGGCTGTTCTCTGGCAAAAGTGTACTTGTAAGTGGGA
This sequence comes from Mobula hypostoma, assembly GCF_963921235.1. Classification (NCBI taxonomy): domain Eukaryota; kingdom Metazoa; phylum Chordata; class Chondrichthyes; order Myliobatiformes; family Myliobatidae; genus Mobula; species Mobula hypostoma. The sequence continues at coordinate 125,891,474 of NC_086102.1, forward strand.
GGCCTTCAAAACGAAGTTTTGAGAGCACAAAGTGCCTATTAGAATAAAAGGTAAAGTAACAAGTGTAGGGATCCTTGGTTTTCAAGAGATATTGAAGCCCTAGTTAAGAAAAAAAGGGAGATGCATAGCAGGTATAGATAGGAGGAAACAAATTAGGTGCTTATGGAGTAAAAGTAAATTAAAGAGAACACTTAAAGAAATCAGGAAGCCTAAAGGAAGGTATGAAGTTGCTTTAGCTGACAAGGTGAGGGAGAATCTTATGGGATTCTACAGATATGTTAAGAGCAACATGGTTGCAAGAATGGTAATCCATGTGTGGAGCAAAAGTAGATGGGTGAGATCTTAAATGAATTCTTTGCATCTGTATTTACTCAGGAGATAGACACAGAGTCTATAGAAGTGAGGCAAAGTGGCATCGACTTCATGGACCCTGTACAGATTACAGAGGAGGAGGTGTTTACTATCATGAGACAAACGAGGGCAGATAAATCCCCAGAGCCTGACAAGGTGTTTCCTCTGACACTCTGGGAAACAAGTACAGAAATTGATGAGGTCCTAACAGAGATATTTAAGCCATCCTAGTGACAGGGGAGATACCAGGGAATTGAACGATAGCCAATGTTTTTGCAAGGTATTCTAAGAGACCAGACGTCTAAGTATTTGGATAGAGATGGACTGATTGAGGATAGTCAGCATGGCTTCATGTGTGGTAGGTCATATCTAACCAATCTTATAGAGTTTTTTGAGAAAGTTGCCTGGAAAGTTGATGAAGACAAGGCAATGGATGTTATCTACATGGACTTGAAGGCATTATACTCGAATGCATGCAGTGTATGGTATAAGGTAGATGATCTTGTAGCACATTTAGAGATAGGCAGCTATCATGTGAGATGTGACTGAAAGATTATAGTTTGGAGCTTAACATAGAAGGATACACATTGTATCAAAAGGACAAGCTGGTCAGCTGAGAGGGTGGGTGGCTCTGTTGGTTTAAAAAAAATGAAATCAAATTCTTAGAAAGAAGTGACATAGGATTAGAAGATGTAAAATCTTTGTAGATAGAGTTAAGAAACTTCAAGGGTAAAAACACCCTGATGGGAATTATATACAGGGCTCCAAACAGTAGCCAGGCTGTGGGGGTACAAATTACAATGGAACATAGAAAAGGCATGTCAAAAGGGAAATGTTACGATAGTCATTGGGGATTTCAATATGCATCTAGTTTGGGAAAATTAGGTTGGCGCTGGATCCCAAGAGAGAATTTGTAGAATGCCTACGAGATGGCTTTTTAGTGCAGCTTGTGGTTGAGCCACTAGGGGAAAGTCTATTCTGGATTGGGTGTTATGTAATGAACCAGATTTGATCAGGGAGCTTAAGGTAAAGGAGCTCTTAGGAGACAGAGATAGATTCACCCCTGCAATTTCTGAAGAAGTATTTTTCTTCAGTCTTCACTGTGGAAAACACTAGCAGTATGCTGGAAGTTCAAGACTGTTGGAGGCAGAACTAAATGCAGTTGATATTACTAGGAGAAGGTGTTTAAAAAGCTGAAAGGTCTGAAGGTAGGTAAGTCAGCTGGACCAGATGGGTTACACCCCAGGATTCTAAAAGAGGTAGCTGAAGAGATTGTGGAGGCATTAGTACTGATCTTTCAAGAATCACTAGATTCTGGCATAGTTCCGAAGGATTGGAAAATTGCAAATATCACTCCACTCCCCACAATAAGGGAGGGAGGCAGAAGAAAGGAAACTATAGGCCAGTTAGCCTGACCTCAGTGGTTGGGAAGATGTTGGAGTTGGTTGATAAGGATGAGCTTTTGAGATACTTGGAGGCACATGATAAAATAGGCCAAGTCAGTGGGATTTTCCTTTGGGGAAAATCCTGCCTGATAAATCTGATGAAATTCTTAGAGGAAATAACAAGCAGGATAGACAAAGGAGAATTGGTGGATGTTGTGTGATTGGCCACTGGCAGGGGGGCAAAGTGTTGGAATAAAGGGGCCCTATTCTGGTTGGGTGCCGGTGATTAGTGGTGTTCTGCAGGGGTCAGTGTTGGGACTGCTTTTTATGTTGTATGTTCATAATTTGAATGACGGAATTGATGGCTCTGTGTCCAAGTTTACAGATGATATAAAGATAGGTGGAGGGGCTGGTAGTGTTGAGGAAGGAGAAAGGCTGCAGAAGGACTTAGCAGATTAGGAGAATGGGCAAAGAAGGGATGGGTGGAATACAATATTGTGAAGTGTGTGGTCATGTGCTTTGGCAGAAGGAATAAAAGTGTAGGTGATTTTCTAAATGGAGAGAAAATTCAAAAATCTGAGGTGCAAAGGGACTCCCGTGCATGATTAACTTGCAGGTTGAGTTGGTGGTGAGGAAGGCAAATGCAATGTTAGCATTCATTTCAAGAGGACTAGAATATAATTGTGAACAGTTTTGGGGCCCTTATCGAACAAGTGATGTGCTGACATTGGAGAGGGTTCAGAGGAAGTTCACAACAATTATCCTGCGAATGAAACGGTTATCTTACTTGGACCGTTTGATGGCTCTGGGGCTGTACTCGCTGGAATTGAGAAGAATGAGGGAAAGATCTCATTGAAACCTATTGAATGTTGAAAAGCCAAGATAGAGTGGATATGAAGAGGATGTTTCCTGTAGTGGGGAAGTCTAGGACCAAAGGGCATGGCTTTAGAATAGAGGGATGACTATTTGGAACTGAGCTGAGGAGGAATTTCTTTTGACAGAGAGTCATGACTCTGTGGAATTCATTGCTACAGGTGGCTGTGGAGGCCAGGCAATTGGGTATATTTAAAGTGGTGGTTGTATAGGTTTTTGATTTGGCAGGGCATGAAAAATTACAGGAAGAAGGCAGGAGAATGGGTCTGAGAGGGGAAAATGAATCAGTCATGATTAAATGGAAGAGCTGATTCGATGGCCCAACTGGCCTAATTCTTCTCCTATATCTTGTGGTCTTATGGTAAACATTGATTCATTTAACCATAGTTTCACGATAGCCGAGGCAGCGTGTTGTGTCCTTGAGCAAGGCGCTTAACCACACACTGCTCCAGTCCACCCAGCAGAAAAATGTGTACCAGCAATATGCTGGGGGTTAACCTTGCGATAGACTGGCGTCCTATCCGGGGGGGGGGGGGGGAGTCTCGTACTCTCAGTCGCTTCATGCCACGGAAACCGGCATAAGCACCGGCCTGATGAGCCTATAAGGCTCAGGACAGACTTTAACTTTAACTCACGATAGCTGCACTGTGTACCATCTACAAAAACCACAGTAGTTATTCATTTAGTCTGCTCTGACAACCTCTAACACTGGTGGGAACATACAGTACTCATTTTCTTTGCAGAGCCCCAGATAATATAGCAGCCTAAGTATACAGTAAAATCTTTTGGGCAAGGGCTGAGAACTGGCAAGTAACATACATGCAAGATGAGTGCCAGGCAGTGATCTAAAAAAAGAATTTCACTATCTCCCCTTGTTAATTGAAGTTTAACTCTTGCCATTTCTCACAACATCAATAGACATTGGTCAAGTTCATCATTGAACTCACCGTATAACTTGTACTTAAAGTCACATTATAAATTTCACAGGGCACGATTCATGACCTAGCTATGTAGTTTCACTATCTGGTTCCTTAAGGTTGCCATTGCCCAGGGGCAGGGTGGGGGTGGTGAGAAGGGGGAAGTTGTGCCTCTGATAGCCTCTGACAATCATGTCCAGCTCCTGCCCTTTACGTGTGACTTAGCATCTAAACCTGGCAGAACTGTTTCTGTTGACAGGAGAAGGAGCAAAGACAGATTACTGGCACCTTAAAACCATTCGCTTCGGGCAGATGGGACTTCTCAGTCATGGTTGGCAGCTCATCTAAGAGAAGAAAAACTCTGTTCTCAAAGCTCTGCTACCTTGTGGCTTTACCGGCTCATGGGGAAGGCTTTGGAAATAAACCCTGAAGAAAAATCCGGACCTGGATTTCCTAAGGCAGGCCTATATTGAGTTCAACGCTAACTGACAATTCCTGCAACACTGCTGGGATCAAATGGTATTGGTCTCTGCCATTCCGTTTGGATTCATCAGACACGTGGAATGTGTGAGCCTGCTACTGGGCAGCAGCTGGTTCTCCATAGTTTACTGCATACTATCTTGAGTCTTAACAGCCAGAATACAGCATCCATGGTCGACCCCTAGTATGCCCACTATCTATTGTGCGCTCATTAGGAAGGTGATAGAATATTGTTCACTTGTCTCTCAATATTCAAAATGATGGATATCATCTTGGGCAAAGTAGACTGTGGAACCTAATGCTCCAACCTAAATATTCTCTCTAACCATCCCTAACTACGAAGCTATGGCAGCCTCTTACATTGAAAGGTGCACAGCCACAACTAGATTTTTGACTGTACTTGAAAACACACATGCTTTATTACATCGCAGAAAATAGGGACACCGTCACTTGCGAGTTTTCCTCTAGGCTGCAAACCATCCTGACTTGGAAATACATTGACACATTCTCCTTGTGAATGGTTAAGTATGCTGGAACCCTAGCAAACAACACCAGTACCATCCCATATGTGAATGGAATAAATACTCTTCTCAGAATTGTTGATGCTGATTATCTCAGCTGCTTGACTACAAATCCTGAACATAACAATTCATCAATCAAAATGTACATACAGCTGATCAAGACAGAGCAGCATGACACCGGTTCGTGCAATCACCTTATAGCGCCAGCAACCACGAATCGGGGTTCAATTCCGGCCGCTGTCTGTAAGGAGCTTGTACATTTTCCTTGCAACCGCGTGGGTCTCTTCCTGATGCAATGCATTCTTCCCTCATACCAAAGACATGTGGTTAGGGTTAGTAAGTTATGAGCATGCTACATGGGTGCTTAAAGCATGTAGCACTTGCGAGCTGCCCCGAGAACATCCTCGTTGATTTGATTTGATGGAAACAATGCATTATATATATTAAAAACAAAACCCATATAATTATTAATGGATCACCCCATTCATACATTCAAAACATAGGCATCAAATGTATCTGCCTGTCTTACTGCCCAGCGCTGCTTTTCTCCAGGAATCCAGCCAAACCAATGAAAGGCTGATGAGTCCATTTGCCTTTACCTATCTGTATGCCTCTGCACAATGTTAGCCTATGCCTGCAGCTTAATATGTGTAAGACTCTTGAATTTCAGTGGCAGACACTGCAACAGCATTTTTGGAAAACCCCCATTAAGCAGCTTTATGTCCAAAAATCAGCTTAGTGCTGAAGCTTGTGAGCATATGTTTAATGGCAGTACATGCTAGCTGGTTCACATTCCTAGGGCATTGAAACTATATCATATGCTGCCATACCATGAGAGAACAACTGAAGTGTGCTCTGTGGAGCCAGGTATAGTACGCACCAGTTCAACAAGGCTGTCATATTGAGTATTTGTACTCAGGACATGATGGTGAGAGTCTGTAGCACCCTTATTTGGATGACTCATGTTTCTGCAAAAATGAAAGCTAATGGTTGGAGTTAAATAATGGTTAAGTCTGAAAGTATTTATATGAAACTATCCATCACTTTCATAGGAAGGATAAGCTCCATGCTCTGCTCAAAACCATCTGGAAATTTGCAGAGTTTCTTGTCCCTGGCCATTTTATGCATGTTTTTAGTTAACCTGCAAAGGGCCCAAGCATAAGACACAGGAACAGAATTAGGCCATTCATCCCATCAAGTCCACTCCACCATTTCATCATGGCTGATCCTAGATCCCATTCAACCCCATACATCTGCCCTTTAACCATATCCCTTGATGCCCTGACCAATCAGGAATCTATCAGCTTCTGCTTTGAATATACCCGCTGACTTGGCCTCCACTGCAGTCTGTGGCAAAGCATTCCACAGATTCACCACTCTTTAGCTAAAAAAAACTCCTTGTTTCTATTCGTAAATAGTCATCCGTCAATTCTGAGGCTGGGCCCTCTAGTTCTGGACACCCCCACCCGAGGAAACATCCTCTCCACATCCACCTTATCTATTCCTTTCAACATTCAGTAGGTTTCAATGAGATCCCCACGCACTCTTCTAATTTCCAGTGAGTACAGACCCAAAGCTACCAAATGCTCCTCATATGGTACACTCACAACGCACTGGAGGAACTCAGCAGGAACTCCTCCAGCGCGTTGTGAGTGTTGCTTGGACCCCAGCATCTGCAGATTATTTTGTGTTTACGATTCACTCCTCATATGGTAACCCTTTCATTTCTGGAATCGTCGGTGAACTTCCTCTGGACTCTCTCCAATGGTTATACATCCTTTCTAGATAAGGGGCCTAAAACTGATGAGAATACTCCAAGTGCAGCCTGACTAGTGTCTTATAAAGACTCAGCGTTATCTCTTTGTTTTTATATTCTATTCCCCTTGAAATAAATGTCAACATTACATTTGCCTTCTTTACCACAGACTCAACCTGTGAATTAATCTTCTGGGAGTCTTGTACAAGGACTCCCAAGTCCCTTTGCACCACTGATGTTTGAATTTCCTCCCCATTTAGATAATAGTCTGCACTATTGTTCCTTTTACCAAAATGAATTATCATATATTTCCCAACGCTATATTCCATCTGCCACTTTATCGCCCATTCTTCCAAATTCTCTTAGTCCTGCTGCAATTTCATTGTCTCCTCAGCCACCTACCCCTCCACCTATCCTCATTTCATCCGCAAACTTTGCCACAAAGCCATCAATTCCATTATCTAAATATTTGACACACAATGTGAAAAGTTGCAGTCCCAATAATAACCCCTGAGGAACACCACTAGTCACTGTCAGCCAACTAGAAAGGACTCCTTTTATCCCCACTTGCTGCCTCCTGGCTGTCAGCCATTCTTCTATCCATGCCAGTATATTTCCTGTAACACCATAGGATTTTATCTTGTTAAGCAGCCTCATGTGAGGCACCTTATCAAATGCCTTCTGAAAATCCAAGTCAATGACATCCTCTGCCTCTCCTTTGTCCACTCTGCTGGTTACTTCCTTGAAGAATTCTAACAAATTTGTAAGGCAAAATCTCCCTTAACAGAAACCATGCTGACTTTGACTTATTTTAATCATTAGTCTCCAAGTACCTTGAAACCTCATCCTTAGTAATGGATTCCAACACTTTCCCAACGCTGAGGTTAGACTAACTAGCCTATAATGTCCTCTCTTGTCTTGTTGTGCAAGACTTTTAGTGATTATCTATGGCCTTTCCACGTCTGAGCTCTCACAGCAGAAGTTGTGTGATAACACTGTTCACAGAGCTGGTATCTGACTACCCTTCCCTATCCCTTTCACACATAACATGCAGATCCCACATTCAGTCACCCTTTATGGGCCAAGAAGAGTTATACCTGATCGCTGTCTCCAAATGTCGGACTGAGTGATAATATCTGGCTTTCTCTCTTGTTCTATAGCTCAGTAGACTGACAGACTGACTGGGTGAGAGTCCTTAGTTAACTAAAAAAAGAAATACACAAGGTTTGTGTCATTGTGGACGGGGGATTCAAGTAAGAGGTTCATGCTTACGCTTCGCCCCCTCCCCTTCTCCAGTTTCACCTATTACCTGCCACCTCGTACTACTTCCGCCCCTACAACCCACCTTCTTAGCCTGACCCCTTCCCCTTCCTTTCCAGTCCTGATGAAGGGTCTTGGCCAGAAACATTGACTGTTTTCTCTTTTCCGTAGATGCTGCCTGGCCTGCTGAGTTCCTCCAGCATTTTGTGTGTGTTGCTTATGCTCATGCTGTCTTATCTTATAAATCAGAAGGGATTGTTGGATGAGGGGGAATTGGGAGGAGAGAAGGATTAGGTATAAGTGTACCATCTCTAGTCTTCTATGGTGAGTGATTGAACACACACTTGTCTCAAGATTTTATCACAGCTTGCATTTACTGTGTGTCATCTGTTCCTCTAAGGGAGCAGAAAGTATGCAAGTGCCAGGCAGAATATGGTTGCTAATGAATGAAGGGTATGAATTGTGGATAAGCCTACCTGGTGGATTTATCATAGTTAGATATGGCTGTTACATGAGAGATGAGAGAGTATTACATGGAGGAGTGAATGGGGAAATGGTATAGTTTTTGAAATACTATTTATTTTCATTTTTTAACCATGCATGAAAGGGCATCAAACTTTTTCCAGCATTCATTATGAATGCAGTCTTCTCCTTTCTGATGTGATGGCCCCTTAGACGTAAAGACTCCTCTGCTCTGTGCCCTGCCAACCAAGATATCTAGAGCAGTAACAAATAACTGGGGTGCTCTCTCACCCTCAGCCCTGTCATTTCTTCCATCAAATGTTCCAAATCGTTGCTATGTAATTGTAACCAATGAGCATTTCCCTTTTAGAAGATGCAGGCATAGCATCAATTTGCAACAAACTGATGCCAGAACTCTCAAAGTTGGACCTCTGATCAATAAGTGGCACAGTTAACACTAGCCAGGAGCTACGAAGATAGTAATAACATAGGAACCTATTATTTTGTGTGCAACCTGCACAGGGTCAAACAGACCTGGCTCATCCTAAATCCATCGTGTTTTCTAGAGTTATTCAACTCTGCCTCATTAACTACTATTTATTAATGACAGAATATGTTTCATGCTGATTGTGATGCTCAAATGACTTCTATTCTTCCAGTTTTCTACATTCATTGGCTTTTTATTCCAAGTCAATGACTACTGTTTAATATATACACAAATATTTTTTTCCCTATGTGCATGCCTGGATATCAAGTTGCAATGCAGGAAGTGTTCCGCATCTCTGATCTGATCATTAAATCATCTCAGTCTTTCTCAGTCTTTTTCTCTGATTCTTTCCAAAGTCCCATTCCGTTGGAGGATGAAGCTGTTCTGCTAATCCTTTTCTAATCCGTTTTCTATCCGAGTTAGAGCTTTGTGCATTATTATCCCTTTTCAGACCTTCTCAACTCTCAAAATAATCAATTCCCAAAATATAAAAAGCATTAAGTACTTCATTCTAATATTATTTACCAAGATTGCCTCACAAACTTGCAAAGTTCAAAGGAGGCTTATATTAAAGTACGTATTTGTCAGTATGTACCTTGGGATTTGTTTTCTTGCCATCATTTATGAAAAATAAATACAATAGAATTTCAGAAAAACTATAAATAACAAAGACTGACAAACAACCAATGTGCAAAAGAAGACAAATTGTGCAAATAATTTTTTAAAAGTAAGTAAATAATACCGGGTGGTAGAGTCCTTGCAAGTGAGTCTTTACACGCAGCGACCACTTTTATGTACCTTCTGTACCCAATAAAGTGGACACTGAGTGCATATTTGGTCTTCTGCTGCTGTAGCCCATCCACTTCAAGATTCAATATGTTACATGTTCTGAGATGCTCTTCTGCGCTCGATTATTTGAATGCGTGGTTGCTTAACGTACTTCGTTTGATTTGCTGTCACCTTCCAGTTAGCTTGAACCAATAGGGCCATTCTCCTATGATTTCTGTCATTAAAAAAGGCATTTTCACTCACAGAATTGCTGCTGGATGTTTTTTTTTGTGTGTTTTTTTTTTGCTCCATTCTCTGTAAACTTTAGAGATTGTTGTGTGTGAAAATTCCACGAGATAAGCAGCTTCTGAGATACTGAAACAATCATTTTCAACAGTTACTTAGATTACATTTCTTCCCCATTCTGATATTTGGTCTACACAACAACTGAACCTCTTGACCATATCTACGCATTTATTGCATTGTGATGCTGCCACATGATTGGTTGATTAGATATTTGCATTAACGAGCAGGTGTACCTAATAAAGTGGTCACTGTGTGTAGGGTGTGGAGTCACTTCAATCCTGAGGTGAGTGAAATTCTCCATGCTGGTTCAGGAGCCTGATGGTTGTAGGGAATAATGGTTCCTAAACCCAATGACATGGGAGCTAAAGGTCCTGTACCTCTTGGCCGATGGTAGCAGGGAGAACAATGCAAGGCCTGGATGATGGGGGTCCTTGATTATGGGATTTGCATATTCTCTCAGTTCTTCTTTTGTTCTGTAGAGACTTTGGATAGCACAGTGGAGTAACATTTAGTGCAATGATTTACAGCACTGGCTGTAAGATCGGGGTTTAATTCCCACCACTTTACACGTTCTTCCCATGACCATGTGAGTTTCCTCAGGGTGCTTCAGTTTGCCTCCCACAATGCAAAGATGCATGGGTTAAAGTTAATGAATTGTAGGCATTTCTGTTCGTGCCAGAAGCTTGGTGACACTTGCAGACTGCCCAGCACAATCCTTGCTGATTTGATTTGACACACACAGTGCATTTCACTGTATGTCTCAATGTATATGTGACAAATAAAGCTAACCTTTGAATCTCTTCTCAGCTTTGCTATTTTCTTATTTCAGTTTAAGTCATGGTCAATTAGCTGAAAGGTTAATATATATTTTTTTCTTATTTGGTTGTTAACATGGTATCATCTAGAAATCCATCAGATGGGAACACATGTTTTATGGACTATATGATCCATTTGATGTGAGGTCATAAGATTATCTCCAGAAAACTGAAAACAAAATCAAGATTGATACTCTCAACTAATATGAAGTACTATTCTGTCTGAAATGTCACAGAAATTGTAGTATTATGATCTTTTGGCACTGCATGATTGAATGTCAATATTCTTAAGTTGAATCTTAGAAATTCATTATTCTGCATATATACTACAGTTCCAGAAATTCTTCATCTTAACTCTCTGATTTACATCATGGCAGTTTTGTTTGTCTTCTTCACATGCATACTAACAAGCATAAGTTATTACATCCGTGCCTATAAAAAGTATTCACCCCACCTTGAAAGTTTTCAGCTTTCATTGTTTTACAGCATTGAATCACAGTGGCTTTCTTAATAAGAAAAGTCATGCTCTGTCTTTGAGATTTAAGCGTACTGTATACTTGCCACAACTATTAGAGAAATTATCATGGCAGTTGCAACATTGGTGAGACATTTTGGAATATCAAATTCTCCTGAAAATACAATTATTTTATTATGAGTACACACAATATGCTATGTGCATCAACATGATAACAAACCAATATACAGTGCCTATAAAAAGTATTCAACACCTTTGAAAGATTTTGTGTTTTATTGTTTTACAACGTTGAATCACAATGGATTTAATGTGGATTTTTTTCCCCAACACGGATCAACAGAAAAAGATTCTTTTGTGTCAAAGTGAAAACAGATCTCTACAAAGTAATCTAAATTAATTACAAATATAAAACACAACATAATTGATTGAATAAGTTTCACCCCCTTCAAGTCAGTGTTTTGTAGTTGCACGTTTGGCAGCAATTACAACCTTGAGTCTGTGTGGGTAGGTCTCTATCAGCTTTGTACATCTGGATACTGCAATTTTGCCCCACTCTTCTTTACAAAACTGCTCAAGCTTTGTCAGATTGCAGGGGGATTGTGAGTGAACAGCTCTTTTCAAGTCCAGCCACAAATTCTCAATTGGATTGAGGTCTGGACTCTGACTTGGCCACTCCAGGACATTAATTTTGTTGTTTTTAAGTCATTTTGGTGTAGATTTGGTCTTATGCATGGAGTCACTGTCTTACAGGAAAACAATTTTTCTCCAAAGATGCAGTTCTCTTGCAGACTGCATCAGGTTTTCCTCTAGGATTTCCCTGTATTTTGCTGCTTTCATTTTACCCTCTACCTTCACAAGCCTTCCAGGGCCTGCTGCAGTGAAGCATCCCCAGAGCATGAGGCAGCCACCACCATGCTTCACGGTGGGGATGGTAGGTTTTGATGATGTGCGGTATTTAGCTTATGTCAAATGTAGCATTTAGTCTGATAGCCAAAAGGCTCAATTTTGGTTTCATCAGACCATAGAACCTTCCAGCAGACTTCAGAATCTCCACATGCCTTCTGGCGAACTCTAGTCATGATTTCATCTGAGTTTTTTTCAACAGTGGCTTTCTCTTTGCCGCTCCCCCATAAAGCTGTGATTGGTGAAGCACCTGGGCAACAGTTGTATGTGCAGTCTCTCCCATCTGAGCCATTGAAGCTTGTAACTCCTCCAGAATCTTATAGGTCTCCTGGTGGCTGCCCTCACTAATCCCTTCACGCACGGTCACTCAGTTTTTGAGGACGACCTGCTCTAGGCAGATTTATAGCTGTGCCATATTCTTTCCATTTCTTGATTGACTTAGCTATATTCCAAGGGATATTCAGTGACTTGGAGATATTCCTGTATCCATCTCCTGACTTGTGCTTTTCAATAACCTTCTTGCAGAGTTGCTTGGACTGTTCTTTTGTCTTCATGTTGTAGTTTTTACCAGGATATTGACTCACCAGCTGTTGGACCTTCCTGATACAGGTGTATTTGTGTATTTTTACAATCAATTGAAACACCTTGACTGCATACAGATCTCCAAAATCAGATCTCTATTTAACTATTTATATAACTTCTAAAACTAATTGGCTGTACCAGTGATGATTTGGTGTGTCAAACTTATGCAATCAATTATTTTGTGTTTTACATTTGTGATTAATTTAGAGCACTTTGTAGAGATCTGTTTTCACTTCAACATGAAAGAGTCTTTTCCTGTTGATCAGTGTCAAAAAAGCCAAGTTAAATCCACTGCGATTCAATGTTGTAAAACAATAAAACATGAAAACTTCCGGGGGGGGGGGGTTGAATACTTTTTATCGGTACTGTAGTACACACACATACAAAGTCACGTCGTTCACAGTGCAATATGCATTCCAGGTCTTATTTTTCAGCTTCAACTTTGTTTTCACAGTAGTCCATTCACTACTGATGAGCTTTTTACAGGGTTACTCAATCACTTTACATTTCGGCTCTCTTCCCCCGTGAACGTTGGCTGCCAAGGGCCATAGGGAACTATTTTACATTAAGACAGAGGGAGACATTACCATCTCTATAGTTAACACCTCTTTGCCATGGGTTTCTAAAGAGCTGGGGTGACAGCAATGCACTGGAGGTCAGAAATATGTTCTCAGTATCCTGAGGGAGGTTTGGGAGAAGGGCACATGTTCCTTGGATGCTACACAATAATCCACAGGATTGCACACTCCCATCTCCAGCCACCTAAAAACCATTTGAATTGGAAACTAAGAGTTTCTTAGTTGAACTTTAGTGGGCAAGTTTCAAAGACTGCTGCAATTTGCTTATTGCCACAATAGGTCTACAGTGGATGCACTCTCACTGGCTCTCCTCTCAGCCTTGGTTCACCTAGACAATAGCAATATCTATGTCAGGCTGCTGTTTACACCTCAGCGTTCAGCACCATCATACCCTCATTACTAATCAACAAGCTAAAAAAAACCTGGGTCTATGTACCTCTCTCTGCAACTGGATCCTTGGATTCCTCATGAAGAGAACATAATGAGTGCAGATTGGAAATAGTATCTCCTCTTCATTGACAATCAACAGTGGCCCACCTCAATGATGCGTGCTGAGCCCACTGCTCTACTCTCTATACACCCAGAACTGTGTGGGTAGGTTCAGCTCAAACACCATGCACACATTTGCTGATGAAACAGCTATTGTTGCTAGAATTTCAGATGATGACATCCGAGGAGGCATACAGGAGTGAGATTGATCAGCTGGTTGAGTGGTGTTGCAGTAACAACCTTGCACTCAATGTTAGTAAGACCAAAGAATGGATTGTGGACTTCAGAAAGGAGAAGTCAAGGGACCACACACCAGTTCTCATTGAGGGATCAGCATTGGAAAGGGTGAGCATTTTCAAGTTCCTGGGTGTCACCATCTCTGAAGATCTATTCTGGGCCCATTACATTTATGTAATTACAAAGAAGGCATGACAGTGACTATATTTCATTTGGAGTTTGAGAAAACTTGGTATGTCACCAAAGACTCTTGAAAATTTCTAGAGATGTACTGTAGAGAGCATTCTAACTGGTTGCATCACTGTCCAGCATGAAGGGGCCATTGCATAGGATTGGAAAAAGTTGCAGAAAGTTGCAAACTCAGCCAGCTCCATCATAGGCACTAGCCTCCCCAGCAATGAGGACATCTTCAAAAGGTGATGCCTTAAAAAGGCAGCATCCATCGTTAGAGACTCCCATCACTCAGGACATGCCTCCTTCTCATTGCTACCATCAAGGAGAAGGTATAGGAGCCTGAAGACACACATTCAATGTTTTAGGAACAGCTTCTTCCCCACTGCAATCAGATTTCTGAATGGACAATGAAACTATGTAGACAAACTCAATTTTTCCCCTTTTTTGCTCTCTTTTTGCACTATTAATTTTATATGTAGTTCTTATTGTAAAAAAAGAAAAGGAAGTGGTTATCGACCAGGAGAACTTGCACCATTCACCCAGCGCCTCCACCCTCCCCCCCCCCCCACTTACATCAGCAATACAGCAGTGGAAACTGCAAGCAGTTTCAAATTCCTGGGAGTGCACGTCTCACACAACCTGTCACGGTCTTAAAACACATCCTACACAGTCAGGAAAGCTCATCAGTGTCTCTACGTACAGAGGAGGTTGAAGAGAGCCAGTCTTCGCACATCCATACTTGTGTCATTCTACAAATGTGCAGTAGAGAGCATCCTGACAAGGTGCATCACTGCTTGGTCCAGAAACTGCACTGTAGCAGACAGGAAGGCTCTACAACAGGTAGTCAGAATTGCCCAACGCATCACTGGCACCAGCCTACCTGCCATTAAGGATATGTATACAGTAAGGTGCCAGAAGAGGGCCAGTAACATCATAGAGGTTCCCACCCACCCCGCTCATGGACTGTTTGTCCCATCCCATCAGGGAGGAGGTTATGTAGCATCCATGGCAGGACCACTGCACTCATAAACAGTTACTTTCCCCAAGCAGTAAGTCTGATCAACCCCTCCACCCACTAACTCTACCTCCATTATTTCCTGTCAGTCACCTTATGTACAGCCTAGTGTTACTTTGTGGACATAAAATTAATCTATGTATATAAGCTGTTTTATGTATTCCTCCCACCTTCCAGCAGTCAATCCATATCCCTAGAGTTTGGAGATCTTCAAATACACATCCATGAGCTTTGAAATGTGGCAACTGTTTCTGTTTCTGTTTCAGGCAGTTAAGTTCCACACCCCTATTGAATCCTCATTTCTTGTGTTTTCTCTGCTCAGTCAGCAGTCTAATTGCTCTGTCAGGGCCCCTCATAACTGGACACACATTATCTATCCTGTTCTTTTCCAAAGAAAACAACTCTTGGCTATAATTTTCTAGTCCTGGGAACATCCTCATAAATCTGCTCTTTACTCCTTATGGTTCAACCACACCTTTCCTGTAATATGGTTACCAGAACTGTATAGAATACTCAAGTTGTGGCCTAACAAACATTGCATAAAGTTCCAGAATAACTTCACTACTATCATAATTCCCTTTCTTTAATCTGCATATTTCAGTGAAGTAATTAAGCTGCAAAGATTTGAAGAAAATAATTTTATTTCCCAAATCTCAGTCTATTAAAGTTAAAGGTTACTGTACCATACACATAGCTGTATAACGATATGAACAATTACCCTTATGCTTCCACTTCGTGACCATTTTCCAACTAAGCCTGCTCATCCAATTACTTCTTCAAAGTGCCCCATTTCTGTCACTGGGGCTGGACTCCCCTTTTCCCTCTGGTAACAGGAAATGGCATTGAGAGGTAATTACGTGATACTGTGGGTATTAAAAGCAGTTAGCAACTGTAATGTCTTGGGCTGAACAGCAGCAGTCCAGCAGAGCTGTCATCATTTTTAAACCGGATATAGACTGGGTTCGACATTTGATGTGACACAGCTCCCATCACTTCTGCTTACTTAGTGCCTGTTATGCCTGCCGGCATTTAAGGCAGCAAATAAGGTCCTCCATCTCTGTCTGTCCTTGGCCATCATACATTGCACACAGATGTAGAAGAATTCTTCATTGCTGTTTCGTAACAGTTTTGTTTGACTGGTCAGGGTTGTTAGCCCCGAGTAATCTTTATACTCATTTCCCCACTGTTCTGTAAAGGTTGGCGGTGATGTGGATAGTGTGGAGGGCTGTCAGAGGTTACAACAGGACATTGATAGGATGCAAAACTGGGCTGAAAAGTGGCAGATGGAGTTCAACCCAGATAAGTGTGATGTGGTTCATTTTGGTAGGTCAAATATGATGGCAGAATATGGTATTAATGTTAAGACTCTTGGCAGTGTGGAGGATCAGAGGGATCTTGGGGTCCAAGTCCATAGGACACTCAAAGCAGCTGTGCAGGTTGACTCTGTGGTTAAGAAGGCATATGGTGCATTGGCCTTCATCAATCGTGAGACTGAGTTTAAGAGCTGAGAGGTAATGTTACAGCTATATAGAACCCTGGTCAGACCCCACTTGGAGTACTGTGCTCAATTCTGGTCGCCTCACTACAGGAAGGACGTGGAAACCATAGACAGGGTGCAGAGGAGATTTACAAGGATGTTGCCTGGATTGGGGAACATGCCTTATGAGAATAGGTTGAGTGAACTCAGCCTTTTCTCCTTGGAGTGACGGAGGATGAGAGGTGACTTGATAGAGGTGTACAAGATAATGAGAGGCATTGATCATGTGGATAGTCAGAGGCTTTACCCCAGGGCTGAATTGGCTAGCACAAGAGGGTACAGTTTTAAGGTACTTGGAAGTAGGTACAGAGGAGATGTCAGGGGTAAGTTTTTTACGCAGAGAGTGGTGAATGCGTGGAGTGGGCTGCCGGTGGTGGTGGTGGAGGCAGAAACGATAGAGTCTTTTAAGAGACTCCTGGATGGCTACATGGAGCTTAGAAATATAGAGGGCTATGGGTAAAGCCTAGGTAGTTCTAAGGTAAGGACATGTTCGGCACAGCTTTGTGGACCAAAGGGCCTGTATTGTGCTGTATGTTTTCTATGTTATTGTTGTACCCTGCTGTTGCCTATAGTTCTTCTGGATGAAAAGCAGGTCTCTCATTTGCTTGGCCTTACCCATTCAGTGACATTATCTTAATTCTTCTACCTCTGTGGAATGCTGTTTTACGCTCAAGTTCTGGTGGGCCGTGTGGTGAGTCTGGCTAAACTGGTAGTATTTCCTTCGACTGTAGTGATAAGGTGAGCACTGTACATTGTAAGTCCATTGGGAGTGACAATCAGAAGGACATACCATTCTCTGCAATGAGAATAAGCATGTTAAAATCCCCACAGAAACACTCTCAGCTTCTTTGTCCATAACTTCTCAACTAGAACAGTGGTAAGGACTTGGATGACTCTAATAATATTCTGTTCAGTCTGCTGAGTCTTTTAGATGACAAAGCACACCCCCCCCCACACACACACTTTGTTTTGAAGATACAGGAGCTTGCTCTGGGTGCAAGGCTGAAAGCTGAAGAGGGAAGTTAACATCAAAATACTGCAGTGTCAAGACTTCTAGAGCTTGTGAGTGTGTCAGTGCTTGTTGTACACCTTGAATGAAAAGGCTCAAACAGCTGTGCTTTTTCTCAAGGCTCCATTTATGAGGTAAGGAAAGGAAGAATGTGTCAGAGAACTTGACAAATCAAATGAAGTTTTGAAACCCCACTTTGCCTTTAGGTGTACGGGAACCACTTGGCAGTGATTTCTGTAGTTAGCTCCTTTTTCAAGGCTGATCTTGGGTTCCCTTGACACCCAGCTTCAGACAACGTGGCTCGTACATTTTCCCATGCCCACAAGGAAATGAAGGTTCATGTCAGTGAAGCAGTGGACAAGTTCCTTCCATTTTGTGCTGTGTTCCTTACAACAACTTCACCATAAAATGCCACAGCTGGAGTCCTGAGATCCATTGCACATGAGTGGATTGACAACTGCAAAATATTGATTAACCAATCATTGATAACCAGATACTACCAAGGAAAATAAAATTCTGTGCACTTGGAGGCTCTAATTATATTTATCAGGTCCTAGATGTAAAAACATATAGCTACATAGCACAGGTTTTACACCTCCTTTTAGGAGTATCTTGAATTTGTAGGCCATCAACTTTTGGATGAAGCATTAAATTAAGACCCTGTTTGCCATCACTATAGGTGCTGACTCACCTATTTCTGCATTTTATCTGGGGGACACAAATAAAATGTTAAATTACTATTCAATCTAATTTCATTTTAGGTCCTTCAAAGCAGCTGATCGTTCAACTGATGTCAATTAGACCCGAGCGCTGGGCCCGAGTGGAATCATCAGACACAGTGGGTTAGCTGGATACTCTCTCATCTCCAACGCATAAGGCTGCTGGATTGTGTTTTACTGCAGAGGCTCGAACACAAAAAGGCATGCTGCACTATCAACAGTGATGTCATTACATGGTTTCCACTTCTCCATTAGCTGGATGCAAAACCAATTATGGGAAGAGGAGTTTTTGCTGATTTCTTGTTCAATATCCCCTTGTCACAATATTAAAAAAAGATGATGTGCTCATTGCTGATGCAGAAACGTGTATACTTGTGGTTACCTCAAGATACCGCATAAAGCTCATGGTCTACCAGGCACCGTTGATCCCTGCCCTCCAATATGCTTCTGAGACCAGAACTGTCTACATCTGGCAGCTTAAAGCACTGGAATATACATGGTGTCTGCAAAATCTTTCAAGTACACGAGTAGGAAAGGAGAACCAACATCTCCCAGATCAACATTCCCCTGCAGTAAAGCCTTTGTTGCTCTCTGTCAGCTAACCAGGCTACCCGTCCTCCCTAAAACCAGACTGATGAAGAACATTCTTGCAGGAGATCACCAGATGAACGGTGAAAAGGATTCAAGATTGTGCTGAATGCGGCCATGAAGAGTACAATGAACCCTCTTGACTCCCTTGAATCCCCAGCTCTTGGACAGTTAAAGTGAAGAGGGAGCATTTGGGGTGGTATTGAGAACCTTGAGGCTGCATATTGGAAACACGCAGAAGCCTTCAGCAGATGGTGCTCGAAATAGAGCATCTCAGAAAACTGTCCATCTGCTTAACCTATCAGCTAACAACCACCTCAAGGCTCTGCAATTTCCATATTGGCTTCATTAGCCTCAGGGACAGAGAAGAAGAAGAAGAAGGTGACAAAGTACTTCACTGTCTCGAAGGATATGGTCAAACCAATATTCAGCATCCTGGGGTGAAGTCTGAAATTGGATGCCCCATGTCTGCAGGTCTGAGAGCCTGGGGACAAGGAGTGGAAGTCAGGAGGCAGCCTGTCCTGAGGTGGAAAGGGGCTTGTTCTGCTATTATTGTCTTGTCTTGTTTTGTTGTTGTTGTTGTTGTTTGTTGTGGACATGCTATATTGGTGCTGGTATGTGCAATGACACTTACAGGCTGCCCCGAGCACATCCTCAGAGGTGCTGGTTGTTAACGCAAGCGATGCATTTCATTGTATGCTTTGTTGTGCGCGTGATAAATAATCCGAATCTCCTGAAGTTATGCAAGTTGCTACAGAAATGAAAATTCTTTCCTTTCACTGAGCTTCTCATTCCCCAGTGGCCTGACAAGTTTATAAAGCTTTATTACAGAACGTTAGTACTCATGCATATTTGTGATGTCTTCCTTTAGCCATTATGGTGGTAAATATATTCATTGTAATCTTACAGATAAAAGGCTTCAACAGGAATTATGCCTGGAAAGGGGAACAGACTTATCATTACAATAGATATTACACTATTTTTAAACATTTTTACTCTAGTTTCCTTAACAGTAATTATTTGTCTCTTGATTAAAGAAACACCGGGTGGAAAACAGTAAATGAGTACCGAGTATGATTGCCTTCCTGAAACAGGAAAAGGCTATTTTAGCAACTCAACTTGCTGATCCATACCTGATCTCTATTTTTCCCTTTCTTTCCAGTCCCAATGAAGGGTCTTGGCTCAAACGTACTGCTGCTGCAAATTAACAAATTTCATGACAAATGCCAGTGATATAACCTGATTCTGATTCTGTCTGTTCCTCTCCATCGATGATGCCTGACCTACAGAGTTCCCCCAGCATTTTGTGTGTTTTGCTCTGGATTTCCAGCATCTGTGATTAACCCCCTTGATTTAATTTGTGTGGGCACGTGGCCAAGTGGTTAAGGCATTCGACTAGCGACCTGAAGGTCGTGAGTTCGAGCCCCAGCTGAGGCAACGTGTTGTGTCCTTGAGCAAGGCACTTAACCACACAGTGCTCTGCAACGACACCGGTGCCAAGCTGTATTGGCCCTTGCCCTTCCCTTGGACAACATCAGTGTCGTGAAGAGGGGAGACTTGCAGCATGGGCAACAGCCGTCTTCCATACAACCTTGCCCAGGCCTGTGGCCTGGAGAGTGAAGACTTTCCAGGTGCAGATCCAAGGTCTCACAAGACTAATGGATGCCTTAATTTAATTTAATTTGTACCTCTACACTTACCTAATGAAGTTCTAGCAACCACACTTCTGAAACTGACTCTTAGCGCCTTTTTTGCAGGACAGGGTTCCAGATTTCCAATACTCTCTGTATGAAGAATTACTCTGATAAAGGTGAGTGCCATTTTTAAGATTACATCTCATTTCTGGTCATTCTCATTCCAGATGAAATAGTTCCTGACAATTGTATTAAACTATTCTTTGAGTATTTTCAACAGTTTCAGGTTTCCAACGATTGCATTTTTATTGTATTTTTATTTTTGTCCTGAAGCCAAGTTCACAGGAAAGAATTTAGATTTGGTCCAATCAGAGTTTTGCACAGTGCAGCAGAGGCAGAACTTCCCCTTCATTTTCTAGCCCTTTGAGAAGGTTACAATAGCTTTTTCAATTATTTTTAGACAGAGGTAAAGATTAGCTTGATTTGTTCAATGTACATTAAAACATTGAAACTTAACAGTGAATTGTGTTGTTTGTGTCAAATCAAATCAATGAGGATTGTGCTGGGCAGTCCACAGGTATTGCCAACATACCATGCCTACAGCTCTCTAGCCCTAACCCATACAGCTTGGGAATGTGGAAGGAAACCAGAGCACCAGAGGAGAGACATGTGGTCATGGGAAGTATGCACAAATTGCTTACAGGCAGTGGTGGGAATTGAACCCTGATCGATCATCACTAGCACTGTAACAGCCTAATGGTGACCACTACGCTACCATGTTAACTATTCAAGTTCTGAAATATTTATCTACTTCTGCACAAAGAGGGAATATGCAAAGATAAACTGTATATTAGTGCTTTTGTTAAATGTCCATGAATGGATCCAACTCAGAAATTCCATTCAAAAACATGGAAGTATTGTCAGGGAATATTAAACAAAGAAACTTGATTCTGCCTCACCTGACGTTCATATAGTGCACACTCTTGTAGGTCAAATTTAAGATCAGTAACTATTGGCAAACAACTCTAGATGACATCATTAATATCCCACATCAGGGAGACAACACCATTGTATAGACTACTACATTATTCAATTACCCAAGTATATTTTTCTCTTAAAATAGTGCTAAGTAGACTCGTGCTGCAAATAGATATTCTGTTATCAGATGAACAAGCTGGATTTAGATATAGAAGAAGTATAATGGAACATTCCTTTATCTTCAGAATCATGTAAGGAAAAGAAAAACTTTAAAAAACTCTACTGTATTTTCAAATACTCAAAAAGTTTTGGATCATACAAAAGCACCTTTACTGACAATAAAGAGCATGAAGTCCTCTATTGATATTTGGGAACTTTGCAAAAAAAAAAATGAATAGTGAAGACTTACTGGATGATATTCTGGTGTGGGAATCATGACCAGTGAAATGATGTCAAAGCAGCTTTCTCTTACCATGCATACTTCATTCATACCTGGAAGAGATTGTATCAAGTATCTTTGAATCTAATTATTCCAATCTTTTCCTGTCCTACTGAGTGGCATCTGCCCCATCTGTGGAAAAGCCTGCAGTTACCACATTGGCCTCATCAACCTCCTCAGAAGAAGGGTGGAAGCAGGCCATCATCAATCCCAAGGGACTGTTTAGAAGAAGGTAGGAAAAGTGGATGGACTCACCTGGCAGCGACTCATTTACTAAATGAATGTGTCAAATATATTTCACTTTTGTTAATGCATCCTCTCTTCCATTTCACACTTATTCCTCCGCTATCCCTGCAGCACAAAGAGAATTGCTTTGCAGAGTGAGGTTGCTAGGCAACTTATTCACCAGACCTTCGTGAATAACTGAGCAACTTGAGCAATAAAGAGATTGTGCAGGGTGACCTCAGTTGACCTTTTCTTCTGCATATCTATTCTTTTATCATATTGGCAGTGCACTCATCTCTGCAGTGGACATGGATTCACATCCCAACCCAAGATACCACAGTCTGTTAAACCATGGCTCTGTCTACAGGTGGTCAATTAAGATCTCGTGCAACTATTTCGAGGAACATTGGGGGTATTTTCCCAGTATTGTGGTCACTTTTTATCTCCAGTCAACTTCATATTTAAAGAAGTGGACACGTTTTTGATTCTGATATCAGATGTGATCACATATCAGATTCTGATTTATTTATCACATGTACATTAAAACCTATCGTGAAGTGTGTTGTTTGCGTTAACAACAACCATGTAGCATGCCCACAATGTACCCACACACACACACACACACCAACAGTAGTGTACCGGATTAGCATGACACTATCACAGCCTGGGCATCAGAGTTCAATTCCGGAGTCCTCTGTAAGCAAGTTTGTATGCTCCTTTTCCGTGTGCACGTTGGTTTCTTCCGGTTGCTCCAGTTTCCTCCCACAGTCCAAAGTCGTGCCGGTTAGTAGGTTAATTGGTCATTGTAAATCACTACATGATTAGGCTAGGGTTAAAGGGGTGGTTTGTTGGTCGACAAGCCTTGAAGGGCCAGGACTGCCTGTTCTGCGCTAAATCTCTAGATAAATCAATAAACATAACAAGAAAACTACAGCAAAACAAGCGCTTATCCAACTTGCCTACTCTCTCATGCACACAGGCTGGCTTCTAACGACAGGGCAGGCTGTCTCCAGTCCTCGGCCCCTGGACACTCAGAGTCAAAGACATTGGGCCTCCAGTCCCTGACCCTGGCTCGCAGTCCTGACCTTCGGGCCTCAATCTCTAGAATCTCGGGTCACAACATGTCAGAACACCCTCCGCATTGAGCCCACTATTTTATAAGGTTCACTCAGTGGCCACTTCCATAGGTATACCTGTTTGTTAATACAAGTATCTAACAAGGCAATCGAGTAGCAGCAACTGACATGGTCAAGAGGGTCAGTTTGAGTATCTGCTGATCTCCTGGGGTTTTCACACAAAACAATTTCTAGAGTTTACAGAGAATGGTGCGAAAAACCAAAAAACATCCAATATGCGGCAATCCTGTCAGTGAAAGCGCCTTGTTAATGAGAGAGATCAGAGGAAAATGGCCAGACCCGTGCAAACTGACAGGAATGTGACGGTAACTCAAATAACCGTGTGCAGAAGGGCATCTCGGAATGCACAATACATCTTGCCTTGAAGTGGACGGGCTACAGCAGCAGAAGACCACATTGGATTGAAAGGTGTACCAAATAAAGTAGCCACTGTGTGTATAAGAAAACTATTATCACACGTCTGATAACTGACAAAAGATGTGATCAGACATTACGTCTCACTCTTTGTGTAGATGCAAAATAATGTTTTGAGAAGGACAGCACATCGAATACCAGTTCTTGCTCATCTGAAGCATTGTTTTCCAATCTGCAAGCTATATCTGCAACCAAATATGAGGTTCCACAGTCATTGGACATTCCAAAGCACTTTATAGTTCACTGAGCATCTCTAAGTAAAAGTCACTGTTGTAAATGAGGAAACACAACAGTTAATTTATGCTCAGCAATAACAATAATGGCCAGATTAATTGTCCTGATAATTTTGGATGGTTATTAATAAATATTGGCCATAGCAGCCTGTGATGAACTTTGTGATGGGAAGAGATAACTGGGAAAAGAGAGGAAAAGTTTCAAAGGTGTCCACAAAGCTTCCTTGCAAATATTGGAATATTCCCACTGATATCATCTTGTTCAGTTCTGCTTGCCTCATTATAAAAAGGATGTGGAAACTTAGAGAGGCGACAGATATCAGGATGCTACTATGGGTTGGAGAGCATGTTTTATGAAGGTAGGTTGAACAAGCTAGGGCTTCTTTATTTGGAGCAAAGGCGGATGAGCGGTGACTTGATCGAGGTGTACATGTGTTAAGAAATATAGATTGAGTGGACAATCAAGAACTGTTTCCCAGAACAGAATGGCTAATATAAGGGGACATAACTTTAAGGAGTTTAGAGGGAAGTATAAAGGGGATGCCAAAGGTAGGATTTTTTACACAGAGAATGTTAGGTGCATGGAATGTGCTGCCACGAATAGTGGTAGAGGCAAATATATTAAGGATATTTAAGAGACTCTTAAATAGGCACATGGATGAAAGAAAAATGGATGGCTATGTGGAAGGGAAGGATTAGATTGATCTCGGAGTAGATTAAATGATCAGCCCAAGACTGGGCATCAAAGGACCTGTTCCATGCTGTATTCTTCTATGTCCTATGTTATTGGGATCTTTGGTCCATGACTGCTCACATTTAAGAAAGAACATTTGGATGGGGTTATACTGATGCAGGTATTTTTTTTCCCAGCCATCAGCAATTCCTTCCCTCCCCACAGATAGTGCTCAACCTGGTGAGTTCCTCCAGCAGATCGTTTGTGGCATTTGGATAGGTAATGAGAACCATGGGTGGAGGCACCAGGAACACATGAAAACCTGAAGTTCATGGTGGGAAATGCCAAAATACCATAGAAATCCAGTCCAATTTAAATGGTCAGGGAAGAGAGAAAAAAATCAGGCAACAATTATTTGCATGTCTACCTAGAGTTAACATGGTAAAATGTCACAATACACTCCATGGGATGCTTTCAGGCACCATGTTACTCTGAGCCACGTTAGTTTAAAGCAGGTGGTAGAGAGGTTGCGTTGAAGGGATTGATTTTAAGCAGCATTGTAAAGGAAAGACAGATGGAGAGGTTTAGCAGGGAATTCCAAAGCTTTGTACCTAGGTAACTGAAAACACAGCTGCCAATGGTAGGGCAAGGTAAATGGGAGGCACAGCAGAGGTCAGGGCTGGACAAACAGTAGGATCTCAGAGGGTGGTAGGGCTGGAGTGGTAACAGTGATAGGGAAAAGTGAGGGCAGCGGGCAGTTTGAACTGGAGCATGAGAACTGTAAATTCAACGCGAAGAAGGATGGTAAGTCATCAAATGTTTTACAGGCTGCTGATTCACTGCTGCTGGAATTTTCGTTCCCATTATTGGAGCCTTCAAATGTATCCGTGTTTTTAATGCTGAGCACATCAGGTGCAGTCAATAATCTGACAGCCTTCAAACATTGATGGCAATGCCACTGAGAAGAACAATCCATTCTGTGTAAAATATAATCTTTCTTCAGGGCTTTCCGTTGTCTTTGATTAGACTGAACTGCTGGATGAGTGATTAAATGAGCCGTGATACAAAGAATTTGCAAATTGGCAGTTTTAATCCCCAGTTTATGGAAATTATGATTTGAGCGTAACATTTCCCGATAAATGAGTTATGGATTTATCTCGGGACTTGACTGCTTTAGGATATCAGACACTGTGCATTTAGAATCTAATTTGAAATAAATCGGGAGAAGCTTTCTCATATCCTGAGTGTGCTATGATATAGTTCAAAACCTGTCTTTGAATTCCATTCTCACCACACAGAATGTGCTGTTCAGAGCTGGTTAAGGAAAAACATATTTAGACCAAGATGATTGGGAAATACTGATTTTAATCACTGCCCTCTGCTAAATTAAACATAGAACAGTATAGCAGAGAAACAAGCACTTCAGACCACAATGTTTGTGCCAATTGAATTAATCCCACCTGCCTGCACTTGGCCTGTATTCCCACTTCCCATTCCCAAATATTTCATGTGCACATCTAAATATCTCTTAAACTGCCATTTCTGTTAAGTAGTCTTGCCCCATTTTTGTAGAGCAGGAGATAATTGATATTCCTATAGTTTTTTTTTATCACAACCTTATGAAATCAGAAATTTGGTTACTGAGAAGACATTTGATATATATATTCATTGTTACACTGTGGATATTTTAATCACACCACTGGAAGCATTTAATTGGTGGTGGGAGTAGACAATTATACACCCAACCAAAAACTGCAAAGACCACAAGATTGACATTAGATATTGGTTTAAAAGTAAATGTTTGACTAGGACCATGAGACCTTCATTCAAATGATTGGCATGCGTCTATTACTGCCAGCAGAAACAACCAAAAAGAAACTAACTCTGTTTTCACCTTTGCCACATTGTAGTACTCAATGGGGCGACATGGTAGTGTTGTGTTTAGTGTTCAAAGTAAGTTTATTATCAAAGTACATATAGTACAAGAAACACAATAGAATCAATGAAAGACTGCACCCAACGGGATGGACAAACAACCAATGTGCAAAAAAAAACCCAACAAAATGCAAATACAAAAAAAAAGAAAAAATAGTAGCAATAAACAATAAGCAATAAGTATCGAGAGCATGAGTTTAGAGTCCTTGAAAGAGAGTCCATAGGTTGTGGGAACAGTTCAGTGATGGGCAAGTGAAGCTATCCCCTCTAGTTTAAAAGCCTGATGGTTGAGGGTTAATAACTGCTCCTGAACCTGGTGGTGTGGGTCTTGAGGCTTCTGTACCTTCTTTCTGATTGCAGCAGTGAGAAGAGAGCATGGTCTGTGTGCTGAGGGTCCTTGATGATGGATGCTGATTTCCTGTGACAGCCCTGTTACACGTTTTCTGCGTAATGCTATTACAGCACCAGCAATCAGCGATTGGGATTCAATTCCGTCGCTGTCTGTAAAGAGTTTGTACATTTTCCCCATGTCTGCATGGGTTTCCTCCAGGTGCTCCGGTTTCCTCCCACATTCCAAAAGATGTACCGTTTAGGGTTAGTAAGTTCTGGCATGCCATGTTGGTGCCGGAAGCATGGCGACAGTTGCGGCTGATCCTGGCACATATTCAGACACAAATGATACATTTCTGTGTATGTTTCAATGTTTATAAAGAATCTTTTATCTTCTTTATAAAATCTGTTTGGGCCTAGCTTCCCATTCAAATCATGTACACAGATGGTGACTTGAAACCAAGATTTACTCAAAATTCCCAGCAGAGCAATCCCGTCAGTTCTACCTCCCTCTCATTTCCTTGTAACCTCTACATTATCCTCTCTCACATGTCCATGTACTCCCCTTTGATTCTTTTTGCCACCCACCTGCACAGCAGCTAGTTTATTTACTAATGTGTCTTTTGGAAGTAGGAGGAACAACAACACAACATGGACAACACAACATGGAAAAACGCCTTTTGGCCCATCGAATCCACACTGTCCATCAACCAGCTGTTTCCATTAATCCTATTTTGTGCTCCCCACATTCCCATCAGTTCAAAGTTCAGAGTAAATTTATTAAGGTACATATATGTCACCATATACAACTCTGAGATTCACTTTCTTGCAGGTATTCACGGTAAATACAAAGAAACACAATAAGCCTGCAAAGCACGCTGTTTCACCAGCACCATCATGATGATTCCCTCTTAGTGACAAATTAACTACCAACACGCATGTCTTTGGAATGCAGGAGGACCCAGGGTCACATGGAGAATGTGTGGACTCCACACCAGCAGTGCCCAAAGTCGGGATAGAACTGGGGTCATTTGGAGCCACAAGGCACAGTTCTATTGGTGACCTTTTCAGTAGCTCAGTATGTCTGGTCCTTAAGGCTGTTATAGCTGGGGGTGGTACTGGGGACAAGCTCCTACCACCTATTAAATGCTCCCAATGGCGTGTGTCTCAAATAGCCTCTGACAACCAAGTCCAGCTCCTGGCCTTCACATGTGGCTTAGCTACTAAGCCCGGCAGAACCGTTTCTTCTGATAAGAGAAGGGGCAAAGGTGGGTTACTGGCACCTTAAAACCAGTTGCTTTGGGTAGATGGGGTTCACCAGCCATGGTTGGCAGCTCATCTAGAAGGAAAATTCTGATCTCAAACCTCCACTGCCTTGCAGCTATACTGACTCAAGGGGAAAATTTTGGGAGTAAACCCCAAGGGAAATGTCCAGAGCCAGAGTCCCTAAGGCAGACCTATGTTGAGTTCAATGGTGACTGGCAACTCCTGCGATGCTGCTGGTGCCAAACTGTTTTCTGTCTCTGCCATTCCTTTTGGGTTCATCAGATGTGTGGAGAGGGGGAGCTTGCTACATGGGCAACAGCTTACTCTCCATATTGGACTGCCCAGGCTTGTGTATCTAGACAGCTGGGACACAACATCCATGGTCAACTCTGACCGACAGAGGCCTCATCTCGTCAGTGTGCCAGAAAATGCAGGGAGCAGGATTTTGGGGTAAGCATAGCAGACTTGTCTTGCAATGGTCCTCCCAGTGGGAACACCCAGGAATACTTCCCAACAAGGTACAAGAAGCCACACATCAACTTTGACAACAGGGAAGCCCCATCTCCAAAGTAGTCACGAACAATCTGTGGAGGAACTCAACAGGTCAGCCAGTACATGTGGGAAAAGGAATTGTGGACAGTTTGGATTAGAATCTGATGCAGGCTTTCTACCCAAAACATCGACTTTACCTCCCCCAACCCCCACACACACAAATACTGCTTGACGTGCTGAGTGCTTCTGGCAGATTTCACTGGACAGCATTTTTTTCCCAAAAGTGTTGCTTCCTCAGAAGTTTATTTTTGTTTACGATAGACCGCTTGAAGCTGAACACAAATATAATTTCAAGCTACTTCTCATATTTAGGAATTTAGAGAAACAAGAAATTAACTTTTATTGAATATAATGGGTTTAATTGCATAATGGTGCTGATGCTTTGCAGTAGTTCAACAGAGCTAAAAATGTTCTGATGATTTTCATTGGTACTTAGTGTCTGAGGTTTCTTGCTTAGGTGTCCAAAAATAATCAGCCAGCATTGATGGATTCCAGTTGCCCTGTTACCATTTCTCCATGACCACAATGTCCTGGTGTAATCTTTCACCATGCTCATCACTGACAGTGCTAAGGTGTGCAGGGAGGAAGTCTAAATGGGAATGCAGAAGATGAATCTTTAGTGACATGTTCAGACATCCCACCCCGCAAAAACTCATTTCAGGGAGGTGGCACCCCCACCCCCCGCAAGCCCATATCCATCCCCCCCCCCCACAGTCGACCTCCAAGGGTGTATAATACTTTGTTTAGTGATTTTGTCTAATCTGTAAACCAAGTTGGGTATATGCAGAAAATTTGACATTAAAATATCTACTTATATTATATTATCATGTTTATTCTATTACAACTTTAAGCAAGTCTACAGGGAGTTTGGCCTCATCACGTAGGACATGAATAGTGTATCTCATTAGCAGCCAACCAGCTAGTTTAAATAATGTTAGCTATGCTAATGAACGAATGACACCAGTTAAACTCACCTCAACATGTCTTTTACATTTTAACCCACCATGGGCAATAGAAAAGTCACTGTTGCAAACAGTGCAGCGAGCAACTCTGTCATTGTTTTTGAGGTTGACTGTAAAGCCCGCCCACAGAGAAAACTGATAGGTCTACTTAGCGGGGGTCCCCAACCTTTTTTGCAATACGGACCAGTTTAATATTGACAATATTCTTGCGGACCAGCCGACCGGGGGCGGGGGTGTTAATCACGACCGGAATATAGGTGGTAAATCAACTATAAGTCAGTTATAAGTGGCTAATACACTCAATTTCATTTCTAAAAGGGTTTATCTAATGAATTTAATATTAAACACACAGCGCATAATTTCCTCACTTGAATGTAGTGATAGGTCAACTATACATCTATAGCATCATAACATTTTAAGTAACGTTTGGATATTAAACACACAGTGCATATTTTCCTCGTATGAACATATAAAATCATTGCAACACACCAATATCGCTGAATCAGTGGGAGCCCTGGGCTTGTTTTCCTGCAACAAGACGGTCCCATCGAGGGGTGATAGGAGACAGCGATACTCGAAGAGGGGTTCCTTGTGTCCAGTCTATTCCACAATTTAGTTTTCGTTGCTTTCATTGCGGGAAACTCCGCTTCGCAGCGATATGATGTTAGAAATAGAAGCAACGTTTTCAGTGCTTCTGAGGCTATCTCAGGATATTCAGCCTTGACTATGATCCAGAATGCTGGCAGAGATGTTATGTCAAACATACTTTTCAGCCCCCGTCATTTGCAAGCTCGAGGAGTTGATCTTCCTATGCTGACATGGATGACGCGTGCATAATGACCTCATGTGCGTTCAAGTTCAACAGTGCGTGACATCGAATGAGGAAAGATGCACCTGACTCATATTGCCAAAACATATCGTTTCCTTGCGGCCCGGTGGTTGGGGACCACTCTTAGCACAAAGACAGACCAATCAGGATGCTCGCTCTCCCTCTCAAAAACATTGATTTCCAGAGTATTGTATATAATTTCTGGGCGTCAGGGAGCCACTATCGATATGTGGGAGACTCCCGGAAGTTCCGGGAGAGGTGGGATGTCTGCATGTTGCAGGAGTGCCCGGGTCCTGGTAGGATGTACGATACATTGTTTGGACAATTTAAACGCTGGCTCATACGGACAGGAAAGACAGGGTGTCGAGATTGGAGGTGAGAGCTGATTTCACTCCTCTCTACACGACACTGAGGCTATGAAGACTGCCCTGACTGCTGTGCTCTCATGTGATGAACTGATACTGAGGCTTTGGGCCTACTCCGGGCTGCTCCAAATTTCAGATCTAAGCATTCATTTTGGTTGGGAATGTTGTTACTCGCTTCTGTTGTTTGCATGATTTACGTTTTTTATTCCCTTTCTTTGCCCTCAGTGGAGGGTGCTGATGCTTTCTCACTGGTGGTGGTGAGGGGGAAATCATTGCCTTGCTGCTGCTTATGCATGGGAGGGGGAGCTGGGGGGGGGCTTTGGGTCTAATGTTTAACTGTCATTCATTCTTTGGGGCATTCCTGTTTTCGTGGATGTTTGCGAAGAAAAAGAATTTCAGGATGTATATTGTATATGTTTCTCTGACCATAAGTGTACCTATTGAACCAATTGAATTGGTCATTATTTTATTTTTTTAAATTGGGTTCTTCTGGGTTTTATCATTTTGTGTCTTCCTGCAAGCAAACAAATCTCAAGGATGCATAATTTATACACTATTTGATACTTTAAAACTTTGATGTTGCACTTCATGGTTTTGTGTGATTGAAGCATGTTGTCAACCAGCTGCACATAGTTCGGTGCTCGGTAGTTGCCAAGAAAATTTTCACCAACACCCTTGAATGCCTTCCATACAATATTCTCTGGCCCCAGTAGAAGTTCTCTGAATTGCCTTTCATTGATTACCTGTTTGATTTGTGGACCAATAAAAATGTCTTCCTGAATCTTGGCATCATTTATTCTGGGAAATATCTCTCTCAAATGTCAAAATCCTTCACAGAAATATTTGTGCCCGTTGAAAGCAGATTCCTTCTCTGCAGTCTTGAAGCCAGTCATTCTGCTTCTGCCTTTGACAAACCCAAGTTTCTGACTAGGTCACTGTTGTAATAGAGGAAACAGATTCAGTAGGTCTCAAAGGCGAGGACTTTGGACACACAGTCTTGGTAGTAAAGGATTTTATTTACAGAAGGCAAACATGGGAAAATGGCAACAGAAGCAACATGCACATGCGCACAATTTACAGTGGTCAGGTCACACAGACAATTAATAACAAACATGGGAAAATCGCATGGGAACAAAGTACACGCACACACACAGACACATGCAACCAAGGGAAAAGTCAATATGATACCCACTACCCCTTGACTCTATGCAGGCACAGCTCTCTGCTTTTAGGAGCAATAACCAACACTCCCAAACCTATTCAATGCACAACTCACCAATAATTTCTCCAACGCTGTTCCACGGTTCTCAGCCTGGAGTGAAGCTGGGTGACCCCTTGGATAGCAAAGAGAGAGAGAGGGTCCAGCACACGTGGCATCCTTTATAGTGCAGCAGGACTGGAGGTTCCCACCCAGGTAATTCACAGGAAAGCCAATGGCTTGGTGCCAGCGGAGTTAAGCTGATTACAAAGGCCAATTGCCTGAGACCAAGTACAAGGCTAGTTAAAGGGGCCAATGGTTAGGTGTGCATTGATGGGTGAGGAGGGGTCAAACCTTGATTGGCAGGTGGCGTATCTTTCGACCAACAGTGCTGTCACGTGACAGTCACGACCCCCTCCAATACAGTCATTTAATTCAGATTGAGCTGACAGATGAATCTTACTTGACGTAAAGGGTTCAAAATCTGTATGAGGAAGTGGAGGGATGGGTTAGTAAATTTGCTGATGACACAAAGGTTGGGGGTGTTGTGGATAGTGTGGAGGGCTGTTAGAGGTTACAGCGAGATATTGATAGGATGACAAAACTGGGCTGAGAAGTGGTAGATGGAATTCAACCAGATAAGTGTGAGGTGGTTCATTTTGGTAGGTCAAGTGTGATGGCAGAATATAGCATTAATGGCAAGGTTCTTGGCAGTGTGGAGGATCAGAGGGATCTTGGGGTCCGAGTCCATAGGACACTCGAAGCTGCTATGCAGTTTGACTCTGTGGTTAAGAAGGCATACGGTGCATTGTCCTTCTTCAACCGTGGGACTGAGTTTAGGAGCCAATAGGTAATGTTGCAGCTATATAGATAGATAGATAGATAGATATACTTTATTACTCCCGAGGGAAATTTGGTTTTGTTATAGCCGCACCAACTAAGAATAGAGCGTAAATATAGCAATACAATATATAGGACCCTGGTCAGACCGCGCTTGGAGTACTGTGCTCAATTCTGGTCGCCTCACTACAGGAAGGATGGGGAAACCACAGAAAGGCTGCAGAGGAGATTTACAAGGATGTTGCCTGGATTGGGGAGCATGCCTTATGACAATAGGTTGAGTGAGCTCGGCCTTTTCTCCTTGGAGTGACGGAGGATGAGAGGTGACTTGATAGAGGTGTACAAGATAATGAGAGGCATTGATCATGTGGATAGTCAGAGGCTTTTCCCCAGGGCTGAATTGGCTAGCACGAGAGGGTACAGTTTTAAGGTACTTGGAAGTAGGTACAGAGGAGATGTCAGGGGTAAGTTTTTTTTGCAGAGAGTGGTGAGTGCGTGGAATGGGCTGCCGGCGGCGGTGGTGGAGGTGGGAACGATAGGGTCTTTTAAGAGACTCCTGGATGGATACATGGAGTTTAGAAATATAGAAGGCTACGGGTAAGCCTAGGTAGTTCTAAGGTAAGGACATGTTCAGCATAGCTTTGTGGGCCAAAAGGCCCGTATTGTGCTGTATGTTTTCTATGTTTCTATGTATCAGTATTAGTGTCATTATCCATTTCTGGGTTGAGTATCATGGCATCTTTGTGCGCCACCTCCAGAGCCCATGTCTCTGGTGGCTTCAGTACTGGGAGACTATCGTCATACGGCACAGGTCTCATGGCTAAAGAAGATTGGGGTATTCAATGGATTTCTTGTTTTTAGCAGAGAAACCAGACACACTGGTCAGACGGAAGTAGTCATCTGCCACGTGATCCTTCTGCTCTTGCCATATCATCGGGACAGCAAACAGCATTGACTTCTGAGTACCTCTGAGCCAAGCTCTAAGATTGAGGAGCCCAGGCTTTGTCTTGGTTGCAAATTTTTACCCAATGCAGAGCTCATAGGCTTTCTTAATAAGAAAAGTCATGCTCTGTCTTTGAGATTTAAGCGTACTGATTACTTGCCACAAGTATTAGAGAAGTTATCATGGCAGTTGCAACATTGGTGAGACATTTTGCAATATCAAATTCTCTTGAAAATACAGGTTGACCTTCACTAATCCAGCACTATTGGGACCTGAGGAGTGCTGGATTAGTGAAAATGCTGAATTACAGAAGGATCACATTAGGCATAATCAGTGCCGGATTATCGAAGGAACCGGATTACAGGTAGTCGTATTAGTGAAGGTCGACCTGTACAATTATTTTATGATAATGAATACACACAATATGCAATGTGCATCAACATGATCGCAAACGGATATACAGTGCCTATAAAAAGTGTTCAACCCCCTAGAAAGATTTTGTGTTTTATTGTTCTACAACTTTGAATCACAATGGATTTAATGTGGATTTTTTTCCCTGACACAGATCAACAGAAAAAGATTCTTTTGTGTCAAAGTAAAAACAGATCTCTACAAAGTTAACTACAAATATAAAACACAACATAATTGATTGAATAAGTTTCACCCCCTTCAAGTCAGTATTTAGTAGTTGCACCTTTGGCAGCAATTACAACCTTGAGCCTGTGTGGATAGGTCTCTACCAGCTTTGTACATCTGGACACTGCGATTTTTCCCCACTCTTCTTTACAAAACTGCTCAAGCTCTGTCAGATTGCATGGTGATCGTGAGTGAACAGCCGTTTTCAAGTCCAGCCACAAATTCTCAATTGGATTGAGGTCTGGACTCTGACTTGGCAATTCCAGGACATTAACTTTGTTGTTTTTAAGCCATTCCTGTGTAGCTTTGGCTTTATGCTTAGGGTCACTGTCTTGCAGAAACACAAGTTTTCTCCTAAGTCGCAGTTCTAATGCAGACTGCATCAGGTTTTCCTCTAGGATTTCCCAGTATTTTGCTTATTTTCACTTTATCCTCTACCTTCACAAGCCTTGCAGGCCCTGCTGCAGTTATGCATCCCCACAGCTTTATGTAGCCACCATCATGCTTCACGGTAGGGATGGTGTGTTTTTGATTATTGTGGTGGCAATCATGCCAAACATAGCATTTAGTTTGATGGCCAAAAAGCTCAACTTTGGTTTCATCAGATCATAGAACCTTCTTCTGGCTGACTTCGGAGTCTCCCACATGCCTTCTGGCGAACTCTAGTCGCGATTTCATGTGAGTTTCTTTCACAGTGGCTTTCTCTTTGGCACTCAGCCGTAAGTGACTGGTTAAGCACCCAGGCAACAGTTGTATGTGCAGTCTCTTCCATCTCAGCCCTGAAGCTTGTAATTCCTCCAGAGTTGTCAAAGGTCACTTGGTGGCCCCTTCTTGCACGTTCACTCAGTTTTTGAGGATGACATGCTCAAGGCAGATTTAAAGCTGTGCCATATTCTTTCCATTTCTTGATGGTTGACCTAACTGTGCTCCAAGGGATATTCAGTGACTTGTACATATTCTTGTATCAATCTCCTGACTTGTGCTTTTCAATAACCTTTTTGTGGAGTTGCTTGCAGTGTTCTTTTGTCTTCATGGTGTAGTTTTTGCCAGGATACTGACTCACCAGCAGTTGGACCTTCCAGATATAGGTCTATTTTTACTACAATCAATTGAAACACCTGACTGTACACAGGTTTCCAAAAACAGATCCAAAAACTAATCATGTGACTTCTAAAACCATTTGGCTGCACCAGTGATGACTTGGTGTGTCATATTAAAAGGGGGTAAATACTTATGCAATCAATTATTTTGTTAATTATTTGTAATTAATTTAGATCACTTTGTTAGAGTTCCGTTTTCACTTTGACATAAAAGAGTCTTTTTCTGTTGATCGATATTTAAAAAAGCTAAATAAAATTCACTGTGATTCAACGTTGTAAAACAATAAAACATGAAAACTTCCAATGGGAGGTGAATACTTTTTATAGGCACTGTACATGTAAATGCAATGCATAGAACTGTGTGTGTGTGTGTGTGTGTGTGTGTCTGTGTGTGATGCTTTCATAGCCTTTCTAAAACCTATCCTGCCATGCATCATCTATTCTGTCTAAGCATGCCCAGGCACACCTGGACAAGATAGAAAGCTTTTCAGCTTACATTGTGGGCAAAATGTAATTGGCTTGTATTATGAACTGAAATAACAAATAAAGGCAATTTCAAAAAAAATGTGTGAAAGGTAAATTTCATGATGATTTTCATGATCAGCTGTCCAAAATCCCTAAGATACACCAAAAAGAATTCAGGAAGCAAAACCTTTGTTGTCCAGTGTTTTTTTGTGTGCCAGATACAGACACCTGCAGTCCCCTGTATCTCCAACAGAGGGGGCTGTTTGCTACTTCTATAGTGGGTGGGAAGGATGGAGGATAGGAGGAAGGATTGATGAGAGATGAGATATAGCCATTGAAAGAGAGAGGTAGGGATGGAAAGGGAGATGAATAGGAGAGGAAAGATGGGAGGGGAGCTGAGAGAGAAATACAAGAGCAGGATATGCATGGCAGAGGATGGGGATTAGGACTAATGAAGGGGGAGGAGTACAATGGATGAGGGGAGGAAGTGGACTGTGGTAGAGAGTGAGGGAAGGAGGAAAGGGTTGTGTTAGCTGGGATTTCAATAGAAGGGAAAACAGAAGCAAGGAAGGGGGAGGGGAGAGAAGAGATTAGATTATGAGGACACTCATTCCTCGTTTATTGTCATTTAGAAATGCATGCATTGAAAAATGATACAACGTTCCTCCAGAATGATATCACAAGAAAAACGCAGGACAAACCAAGACTAAAACTTACAAAACCACATAATTATAACATATAGATAGAACAGTGCAAAGCAATACCATTATTTGATAAAGAGCAGACCATGGGCACAGTAAAAAAAGTCTCATAGTCTCGATAGCCTCATCATCTCGCGCAGGCGGCAGAAGGGAGAAACTCTCCCCGCCATGAACCTGCAAGCGCCGCAAACTTGCCGATGCAGCACCATTGGAAGCACCCGACCGCAGCGGACTCTGAGTCCGTCCGAAATCTTCGAGCCTCCGACCAGCCCCTCCAACACAACCTCTCTGAGCACCGTCCTCTGCCGAGCAACAAGCAAAGCCGAGGACTCGGGGCCTTCCCCTCCGGAGATTCAGGATCACACAGTAGCAGCAGCAGCGAATCAGGTATTTCAGAAGTTTCACCAGATGTTCCTCCGTGCTCTCACATCCGTCTCCATCAAATCAGGATTGTGCACGGCACCCTACTTCACAAATAACAGACACCACCACCGGAGTGGCCGCTGCGAGCTGCGTCACGCCACCATCTTCTCCTCCCTCCTTGATGGAGGAAGTGCAAGGAAAATGAGAAATTGTTTGTAATGCACAATATCGATTGGATGCCCACTTTGCAAAATAATTTTCTGAGCTAGGCAGCCAAAGTGGACATGACCCAGGATCAGCCATGATGTTATAGAATAGCAGACTCAAGGAAATTAAACTCAAGGGTTCAGGAACATTTTCTGAACATTCCATGAATGCTCCCCTCACCAGTTTTCTCATTTCTTGTTGATTTTTAAAAAATTATTGTAACATAGTATTTTTTTAACATATTGAACTGTACTGCTGCCACAAAACAACAAATTTCATGACATATGCCAGTGTTAATAAACCTGATTCTAATTCTGATTCAGATCATACCACCTTCTCCTGCTTCTGTTTGTTATGATGTTCAGTCTTTAGATGAGGCTGGGGCTACAATTAGTCCAAGAGTCTGGACTAATAAAACATTCCTGAATGGTCACAAAGTGCTGGATGATGCTGTGTGTCTCGGAGGAGCAAACCAAGGGAGAAAATTTCTCTTTTTGTTTTACTTTTAACAAGGAGCTCCATGTTTCACTGCCTCCTGTCAGCCAGTGAAATGCTGCCTCCAGCAGTCCATTTTTAGTCACTGCGCACAGAGGGTGGAAAGTTCTGCCTGAACATCAGTCCTATTTTCTTGGGCAGCTGATTAATTAAATTGTTGAATACTTAGCAGGTCAACTCAACTTGTTAGTCATAAATAACATGCACTTAGTGGGAGGGCAACGCTGTTTAATAATGTGATAGACAGGACCCTGGAGATTTTCAATACTTAAGCATACCATGAAATATGTGAGTCAAACACAGCAATAAAATGTTTAATTATTTAACTGTCTGTGCTGTTCCAGCCAATGATAAAACAAGTTCAACAATAAACTTATTTGGGTAGAGGAATGGTGGTGGAAAGTCCCTGCAGTTCAGAGCAAGAGGATAAACTAACAAAGTTTAAAGGTCAAATATCCCCAAGTGACATTTCGAAAGCCCTCCCTGTATTGGGCAGTTTCCCATTCTCTTTGAAAGTCTTCTAGAGGCATTACAAAGCAAAGAAATGGATAAGTAAATTGATGAAAGTGGAACAAAGTAAGGACGAGACATTAACCAGAACACACATATGAGTGTTTGTGAAACTCAGACAAAATAATGTTTTTTTTAGATATTCTTTCCATCCAATCACAATCATGGTCCCTAACAGCGGCTTTTTGCAACAAAGCTTTTATAAGAAGCTTACAGCTTTTTTAGAAATGTTCCAAAAATACAGCAATGGTTGCAAGAGACTATGAGTCCATCTCACCAGCTGGATATCTCCACGGTGATTAAGTGTTTTCCCAATTATGCATATTTAACTCTACCTGCTTTCTTCTGTCTATGACAGTATACTCTATTAAGACTTAAAAGTAATTACTTTCTTTAAACGTTACATTTATATAGCACTTCCCATTGTGTCTCTGAATGTCTTACAACCAATGCAGTACTCTTGAAAAGAAGCCATTTTAGAAATAGTAAACACTCTAATCAATTATGACAAAACAAGTTAGCAACTTATTCATGCAAAAGGGAGTGAACTTCAGAATTTACTATCCTACAGCGCTGCGGAGGTTTGATCATTGAGTTCCTTCAAAATAAAGATCATTATGTTGTTGGAATTTCAGGGGATTAATGCAAATGGCGCTGAGTAGATCAGCCACGTTCTTGATAAAATGGTGGAGCAATGTTGAAGGGGTAAATGACCTACTTTTGCTCCTAATTTTAATGTTTCACCATTACCATGTTATGAGACATTGGCTAGAAATTTTGACTTTGTTGATATTGATTGAGGGATACAGAGAAAACTCCCCAGCATTTCTTCAGGATAAATGCCATGGGGGTTAATTCTCCAGGACTTCCACTTATCATCTCTTCCAAAAGACAGATCTTCTGACAGTGTCCTTCTTGCCAAGTACAGTGAACCTCTGGAATTCTCTCCCCTAGAAGACTTGGGAGCGAGGGGGAAGAATTGATCATTGGTGATTAACTTTAGAGGAAATAGATAAATATCTGAAAAATCAGGGAATTGTAGGCTATGGAGAACTGGCACAGAACAGATACGGATTGGGGTAGTTCAGCCAAGGTCAGGTTGAATGGCAGGGCAGGCATGAGGGGCTGAGTGGCCTACCCTTACTCCTATTTTCCAATCTTCTTATGATGTAATACTTCCTCAGTGCGACAAAGGATTGTCAACCTGCATTTTATACCTAAACTGGCTGACTGAGAGCTACGAATTGATAAATAAACACCCTTCACTGCTGATCTGAAATATACAAGACATAAGTCATACAAAATAGACTGGAACTAGCAGCAGCATACTGCTTCCACAGAGATGCTCCTTTCTCTCTATTCTTGAGAAGGTTGAGTGGCCAAAAATATCTTGCAAGACAGGAAAATTTCTGGCCTTGCATTTCTGGTTATTTCGTGAAGCTTGGCAGTACTGTCATTCAGGTAGAATATACTGCTGAGAGTTGTTACCAAGGCCTGTATGCGCAAGAGCCACTCAGAACATGTAAGGAGGCCAGTTGGGCAACATCTTGGAATCAATTATAAAAGGTCAGAGGTCACTTTGAAAGGATCATGAACATATTTGGGCAAGGGCATGGGGACACGTGGGCAAGGTCATGGAGCCACTTGGGAAATGACAATACCCAGCAAGGAGTTGGCCTGTTAAGAAAACGTTGTGAGGGTTAAGGGGAGGAGGCATGTGGGGTGATTGGTGGTGGGAAACTGTGGGAAATTAAAAACATCTGGCTGAAAGCAAGGTTAGATTTCATTATTGGACTGAGTCAGCATCAATTTCTGTAATTTCTTATGGAATTTGATAATGACCCTCACATTCCTCACCTGTTACAAATCAGTCAGATTTTTTGCTTCAGGGAGTCAAATAAACCAAAAACGTGTCTGAATGGGAACTTGCTGGTCTTCATGCTCCATAGGAATCCAAAGTCTTGTTATTGTTTGCTGGGAGTTCTAGAATAAAAGAGACACTTTATTTGAACAAAGAAAACATCCCAGAAATCAGAAGAAAAAGGTGACAAATACTGTTTAGTAAAAGGAAAAAGGCCATTCAGCCTCTCAAAGGGGCTATCACTCATTTAGATCGGAGCACATCTGCTTCTATTCTACTTCCATCCTTAATTACATATCCTTCCATATCGTTGTTAAATAATAATCTATCAATGTCACTTTGGAAATTTACATCCAACTCCCAGTAAAGGTTTTTTTTGCGGGGGTAGTGGGGAAGATCCAGATTTTCACCACCCTTTGTGTACAGCGTTGTGGCTTAACATAATTTCTGATTAACCTTATTAATTTCCCTTCTGCCAGATTTCCCCAACACAGGAAGTACTTCCCTTCTCTTGTCCCTATCAACTCCTTTTATCATCTTAAGTACCTAGTTAGATCATCTTGCAACACCACCATCAGAAGTGTTACATGCAATCCTAGTATACAAGAAAGTACAGGACAGAAACAGCCCCTTCGGCCCGCAATGTGTGTGCCAATCATGAGGCCAATTTACGGTGGTCTGCACATGATCTCTATTCCTCCATTTTATGCATCCGCCTGAAAGCCTCTTTAATGTTGCAGTCATATCTGCTTCCATTATTTCCCTTGATAGCACGTACCTGGTTCCTACTGCACTTTGTGTTAAAAATCTTGTCTTGCACCTCTCCTTTCAGCTTACTCACTCTCAGTTTAGATGCATGGCCTCTAGCACTTGATATTCCTACTCTGGGGCAAAAAAAAGATTCTAACTACCAAGCAACACACATCAAAGTTGCTGGTGAACGCAGCAGGCCAGGCAGCATCTCTAGGAAGAGGTACAGTCGACGTTTCAGGCCAAGACCCTTCGTCAGGACTAACCGAAGGAAGAGCTAGCAAGAGATTTGAAAGTGGGAGGGGGAGGAGGAGATCCAAAATGATAGGAGAAGACAGGAGGGGGAGGGATGGAGCCAAGAGCTGGACAGGTGATTGGCAAAGGGGATATGAGAGGATCATGGGACAGGAGCCCCAGGGAGAAAGACAAGGGGGGGGGAACCCAGAGGATGGGCAAGGGGTATAGTGAGAGGGACAGAGGGAGAAAAAGGAGAGAGAGAGAGAAAGAGTGTGTGTATATAAATAAATAACGGATGGGGTACGAGGGGGAGGTGGGGCATTAGCAGAAGTTAGAGAAGTCAATGTTCATGCCATCAGGTTGGAGGCTACCCAGACAGAATATAAGGTGTTGTTCCTCCAACCTGAGTGTGGCTTCATCTTTACAGTAGAGGAGGCCGTGGATAGACATATCAGAATAGGAATGGGATGTGGAATTAAAATGTGTGGCCACTGGGAGATCCTGCTTTCTCTGGCAGACAGAGCGTAGGTGTTCAGCGAAACGATCTCCCAGTCTGCGTCGGGTCTCGCCAATATATAGAAGGCCACATCGGGAGCACTGGACGCAGTATATCACCCCAGTCGACTCACAGGTGAAGTGTCGCTTCACCTGGAAGGACTGTCTGGGACCCTGCATGGTGGTAAGGGAGGAAGTGTAAGGGCATGTGTAGCACTTGTTCCCCATCCCTCCCCACTGATCTCCCTCCTGGCACTTATCCTTGTAAATCGACCACATTCTAACTACCAATCTATGCCACTCATAATTTTATATACTTCAATCTGGGTGCCCCTCAACCTCTGATACTTCAGAGCAAACAACCCAAGTTTGCACAACCTCAACTCTCATACTGATGATCAATGTTCCCTCTAAGGTGTGTGGGCGAACACATTCTTTACTACTAGTGCATCAAGGAACTTAAACTGCACACAAAAGTTTGTCACCTTCTACCTCGTTGGCATGTTGAGTATATTTCACGATCATAAACAATCATGTTTCCTTTTCTGGTTTCTGATGCGGAGAGTGTTGACAACTTAGTGTTTGCGATGATTTGTCTGCAGATTTTAGAACTGGCTTATTTATACTGTTTTTATTGAAGAAGTTATTGATTGAAATTCCAAAGAAGCAAAGGGCGTTATGCACAAAGGAACTGCTAATTCATTTAAAGCAGAATGGCTTAATGAAACAGTAGAAACTGCTACACAAAATTCTCATGAGGTCAGTAACAGCTACGAGAAATATTTATGTACAATACAGAGATTGGTGTTAACTGCTTGTATTGTCGCAAAGCAAAAGTTTTTGGAGAATTTGCAAATGGGAAGAAGTGGAGTAATATTTGGAAACTTGACTTTTTAAAGTGTCATTTAGCAAGAAAATCACATATGGACGGTGTGCAAAAGCTCCAGCAAGAAAATCCTTCATTACAAGTTACAGGCTTGCTACATATGTTTTGTGAGGGTGCAGAAAACGATCAAACTCAGAGAAGATCAAAGTTCTTATTGACAGTTGTTTTATTTCTTTTAAACAATGAACAACAAACTGGACTTGGTATTTTATTATCGTTAGAACAGCTTCAGGTTTATTTCCACTTATAAATTCAGTGCACACACACATAGTCACTGGGCGAAAATTCGCACAGCACACGATTTTTGTGCATACTGGTCATTACAAATTAAAGGAAACATTGCTGATGATACTTTCCAATCCAAACAACATTCTGGTGAACCTCTTATGCACTGTCTCCAAACCACCCCCCCACCCTTCCTTTCTGCACACAGTACGCTAAGTATGGTGTAGCCAAAGTTTTATACAGCTGTAACATGACCTCACAACGGTTGTACTCAAATCTCTGACCAATGAAGCAAAGCATGCCGTCTGCAAATAAGTGAAGCTTCCCACACAGAAACAAGCCAGAGAGCAGAGGGATCAGTACTCACCATTCTGAAAAGAAGGTCAAAAGAGAGGGTGGGTGAAATTACAGTGAGTTCCTTTGGCTGAACAAGGTATAAATTCAATGACAGAACAGGAAATAGCAAAATTATGTCCAGCCATTAATACTGCTCACTTCTGCAATCAGTATTGGCTGCATTTTCTCTTTGTTTGCTGAGGATATAAATAACCCCAGCAAGTCGAGCTTTCGCTGTGGTGCTTGCCAACTTTACAGTGGTCAATGTGTTACATTTCACAGTGCACATCATTTTAAAATGCCTC
This sequence comes from Mobula hypostoma, assembly GCF_963921235.1. Classification (NCBI taxonomy): domain Eukaryota; kingdom Metazoa; phylum Chordata; class Chondrichthyes; order Myliobatiformes; family Myliobatidae; genus Mobula; species Mobula hypostoma. The sequence continues at coordinate 125,934,685 of NC_086102.1, forward strand.
ATTCATGTGAAAAGGAATTGTAAAAATAAAGGGTTCTTTAAGGTTGCCTTTTCCAAACTCTTTTTGTGAGAGCAACACTTGCATACCACAATGGGACCTTTAATAATTCAGAGGCCTGGTGCCGACTCTATTTAATGTAATTAATGAAAATAAAATCTCCTTTATGTCCACATTCTTTCTGAACACATTAAACTAAGAACAGAAACTGTCAGAGACAGAGCACTTGAATGCTAACCACAGAGAGCATGAAAATTTACATGGAATTTAGCCTTTCTCTGTGTCGAAGCTCCCTGGCCTGAATAGGAAAAAAAAATGCTTATATAGCATTTCCTTATGGGAACAACTGTACCACAGTCCTTCACAGACTGCAACAAAACATTCCAAGGTGAATCATAGGACTTTTATCAGATTTTACACTGAGTCTCTTAATGAAATGTTTCATGGATTGTCTTAAAGAAGTGAATCCACAGTGAAGTTTAGGGAATGATTTCAAAGTTTCAGCTAATGGTACCTGAAGGTACAGCAATCAGTCCTGGAACAAAGGAAATGGGAATGCACAATTATCCAGAGTTGGAGGAACAAAAGTAAGTGGAGAGCTGTTGGTAAGAAGAGGTTGCAGAGAAGTGAGTCCATGGAGGAATTTGAACACAAAGATCTGAGTGTTGCATGCTAGACTGGAACACAATACATTGGTGCTAGAAAGTTTGTGAGCTCTATAGAATTTTTTCTATTTCTGCATAAATATGACCTAAAGTGTAATCAGATCTTCACGCATCCTAAAACTATATAAAGATAACCCAATTAAATAAATAACACACAAAACAACATACTTGTTCATTTATTTATTGAGAAAGATGATCCAATATTGTATGCATTTGTTGGAAATGTCTGTGAACCTCTGGGGTAATGCCTTCTACAAAAGCTATTTTGAGTCAGGTGTTCCAATCAATGAGATGAGATTGGAGGTGTGGGTTGTAGAGGTCCCCCGCCCAATAAAAAAGACACACAGAGTCAGGTTACTGACAGAGCCTGCTCTTCTCAAAAAAGATCTGTTTATATGCACCATATGTTGAACAAAACAACTTTCAGGAGGACCTACAGAAGAAGAATTGTAGAGATACATGAAGGTGGAAAAGGCCACAAAAGAATTTCTGAAGACCTGAGTGTTCGTCAGTCCACAGTAAGAGAAATTGTTTACAAATGGAGGAAATTCAGTACTGTTGCTACTCTCCCTAGCAGACTCCCGTTTGGTGTGTGCAAAATTGGTTTAGTGAATTTCCTGAATTACAACAGTGACAATTAAAAGTATTCCATTAGCTGGAAAAATCTTTGGGACACCCCGAAAACCTGAAAAGTCTGTGAAAATGCAGGTGTCTCTGTTTCTACAGGGCAAACGGGATTTTATGAAACTTCCTCAGCCCCGGCGAGAAATCCACCCCTGCCTCTCCTGTAGCTTCAGTCTGGAGCTGTCACAGAGAGTAAAAAGTGGGGGCGGGGGGGGGCAGGGTGGAACTAAGAGACGAAAGTTAAATTTAACAGAAAGGAAGAGGACTATTTAAGAAAAATCAATGCAGGGAATTTGCTTGTACAAGCACTGCCTATTTCAGTCATTCACTGATCCAAATCGTTGTGCCTGATGCATTGCTCTGGAATCAGCCTGGTACTGTACCTGCTGTGATATGGAATTCCTTGAAAGCTTCCCGACTGTGTGCTGATTATTGTGCTGGAGGGAGGTGACTGGTTCTTCTTTCTTCAGTGTACCATAACCTGTCGTAATAAATAAAAAGCTGTTTTTCTTTCATATCCAGAATGACAACCTTAACCACTGCACATTTCAGATGTAGCTGCAAATGGGAACTCAGTCTCTCGGAAGCAAATGGTTATCAAAGCAGCAACTGTGTGCTGTAGGAAGTGAGACTCCAGTTTCCCACATGGTGAGAGACATTCTCACATCAGTCAGCCAAAATCTTAACCATAATAATATTTCAGAGCAACATGACCCGGCATATTTTCAATTCAAGTTTTCAATTTAATAGATAAGAATTTTAGATAACATTATAGTGGAAAAAGTAATTCAGTTTTAAATATGAAGTGCAAGTAACCACAAAAGATCCTTTGATGAAGATATTTAATGAGAGGTTATCAGAGAGAAAATAGAAGCACAATATTTTGGAGAGTCAGAAGTCCAGAATGAGGTTTCATTCATTGAAACTGAAAGTAGAACAGAAAGGCAGAAGGAAACTATTTCACACTTAAGGTGGTAAGGCTGTTGAATGTTCATTCGGAATTAGTGACTGAAGCAAAGACGATGTCAACACTTAGGAATAGGTTAGAAAACTATTTGAAGGAAATAGGAAATTCAAGAAATAGAGTAGGTTTACTGGATAAGGACCACACCAGAGACTAGAACTAGAGGTCATAGGTTAAGGGTGAAAGGTGAAGTGTTTAAGGGGAACATGAGGGGGAACTTCATCACTCAGAAGTTGGCGAAAGTGGAATAAGCTACCAGTGCAAGTGATTCGATTTCAACATTTAGCAGAAATTTGGATAAGTACAAGGATGGGGGGGTGGGTTTGGAGGGCTAAGGTGCAGTTCAGGTCGATGGGACTAGGTAGAATAATAGTTCAGAATGGACTAGATGGGCAAAAGGTCTGTTTCTGCACTGTGGTACTCTAAGGCTCTATGACCTTGTGTTAAAAGTGAACACGGGCATAGACTGCTCGTGCTGAATGTGTCACTTTGAAGTTGAATTAATGCCAGATATTGTCACTGCTCTTTACCTTTACTTCACCCTGCAGTCTTAAAACCCTTCTACTGTCTGCTCTAGTTCAGCACTAGAACTGTTGCCTCAGGAGTAAACAGACTCTGGCCTACACCAGAGAACAGGATCTATTATAGGATGACCCTTCGGTTCAGCAAAACTGTCTGAGGTGGAATACTTTGTCTATGCTTCTTCTGCCTGCATTCAGGCAGAGAATGAAAAGCTTGGCAGCAGTGAAAAGGACTACAAAGATCTGGATGTCAGAAATGGAGGAGTAAATTTAGGATTGCTTCCAGTCGATGGACTAGGCTCTGTACAAGGATTCATTAGTGGACCTAAATGAATATTCCATAGTCATCACTGATTTCATAAGAATGTGCATGGGTGAGTGTGTGCCCATGTAAACATTCTGAGTCTTGCCCAGTCTGAAGCCCCGGGTGAACCAGGAGACTCATAATCTGCTGAGAACTGGATCCATGGCATTAAGGGCTGGTGATTCAGACTCATATGAAAAGTCCATACCTGACCTCCGGAAGGTCAATCCAAGCACTGAGACAATTTCAAACTAACCTGGGATCACAGATGCTCAACAGTGGCAAGGCTTGGGAAAATATAGCAAATCAAGGTCAGGCAGCATAAGTGGTAACGACCAGTCACTCCCAGGTGACCTCAACGCCTTGTATGCATGCTTTGATGCTGGTGCCCAAGAACAGTGTGATGACCTGCCTCAGTGATATCTATCTGTAATGGTTACATCAACCATAACAAAGTGCTCAAGATGCTCAAGACAATCATCTCTTGTCTCGGGGTGACCTGGATCTGCTCCAGTTTGCCTACCACCTTAACAAGTCAACAGCAGACATGATTCATCTGGCTCTTCACTCTGTTCTGGACCATCTGGACAACAGGAATTCATATGTTAGACTGCTGTTCATTCGACTACAGCTCAGCATTCAACATAATCATCCCATCCAAATTCATCATCAAGCTTCAAGCCTTGGGCCTCTGTACCTCCCTCTGCAACTGCATACTTGACTTCCTCATTGGCAGATCTCAGTCGGTAAGATTAGATAACAGCATCTGCCCCTCGCTGATCAACAGGACTTGTGTTTAGCCCCCTGCTTCCACTGGATGAATTACAGGTAAAAATGAGTCAACTTACCGGAGTGAGATAGGACACCTGATTGACTGGAGCCGTAACAGCAACCTATCGCTCAATGTTAGCAAAATTAAAGAGCTGATTGGTGACTTCAGAAAGGGGAAGGAGGGCAAATAAGGACAAATCTACATTGGAGCTTAGTGGTGGTGAGTGTAGGCAGCTTTAAATCCCAGAGAGTTAACATATTGGATGATATGTCCTGAGCTCAGCATTTTGAAGCAATCATAAGGAAAGTGCTCAGTGTATCTGCTTTCCTAGCATGTTAAGAAGCTTCTATATGTCACCAAACACTCTGACAAATTTATATAGATACACTGTTGAAAATATCCTGACTAGTTGCATCATGGCCTCGTACAGCAATATGAATGCACAGGAACATAAGAAGCAGCAGAAAATAGTGGACTCTGTCCAATATATCATGGGCACATCCTTCCCCACCATCGGTAATATCTACAGGAGGCACCACCTCAACATCCATCATCAAAGACCCCCCCCCCCCAATGCCATTTCTCACAACTACCATCAGAGAGGAGGTACAGAAGCCTGAAGTCCCACAACCCCAGGTTTAAGAACAGCTACTTCCCTTCGGATCTTGAACCAACCGGCAAAATCAGAACGTGAATCAGATTTATTACGCTGTCTTATCAGATGTGAAATTTGTTGTTTTGCACAGCAGTGTAGTGGAAAGACATAAAATTACTATCAATTATAAAATAAATAAATTATGCAAAATGAAAGAACAATGAGGTAGTGTTTATGGGTTCATGGACAGTTCAAAACTCTGATGATGGAAGGGAAGAAGCTGCTGATTTGTTGATCTGAATTGCTGATTATGGGTCTTCAGACCTGTAGCTTTTCCCTTATGGTCGTTAATGATGGATGCCACCTTCTTGAAGCACCATCTTTTGAAGATCTTTCCAAGCACATCTTTCCCTCCCCCACCCACCCCACTTTCTGCTTTTTGCAGGGATCGCTTCCTACGCAACTCCCTTGTACATTTGCCCCTCCCCACTGATCTCCCTCCTGGCACTTTCTTTCTTACTTGCAAGCAAAACAAGTGCTACCTTTGCCCCTACACCTCCTCCCTCACTACCATTCAGGGCCCCAAACAGTCCTTCCTGGTGAGGCGATACTTCCCCTGTGATTCTGTTGGGGTTATGTACTCTCTCCGGTGCTCCCAATGTGGCCTCCTGTACATCGGGGAGACCCGACATAGATTGGGAGACCGCTTCACTGAGCATCTACACGCCATCTGTCAGAACAAGCGGGATCTCCCAGTGGGTACCTATTTTAATTCCACTTTCCATTCCCATTCCAATATGTCCATCCATGGCCTCCTCCACTGTCGTGATGATGGCATGAATATTGATTTCTCAAACTTCCGGTAATGCCCCCCAAGCTCCCTTCACCATTTTCCATACCCTTTTCTCTCTCTCACCTTATCTCCTTGTCCGCCGATCGCCTCCCGCTTGTGCTCCTCCCCCTTTTTCTTTCTTCCATGGCCTTCTGTCTCATTCACCAATCAACTACCCAGCTCTTTACTTCATCCCCTCCCCCGTCAGGTTTCACCCATCACCTTGTGTTTCTCTCCCCTCCCCCCACCTTTAAAATCTACCCCTCAGCTTTTTTTCCTCCAATCCTGCTGAAGGGTCTCAGCCTGAAACGTCGACTGTACTTTTTTTCCATAGATGCTGCCTAGCCTGCTGAATTCCTCCAGCAATTTGTGTGTGTTGCTCGAATTTCCAGCATCTGCAGATTTTCTCTTGCTTGTCTTTCAAAGATGTCCTTGATGGTGGGGAGTGCTGGATGAGTTTACAACCTTCTGCAGCCTCTTGCAATCCTGTGCATTGGAGCCTCCACACCAGTCTGATGCAACCAGCCAGCATGCTTTTGACTGTACATCTATAGAAATTTGCAAGTGTTAGGTGACATACCATATCTAGTCAAGTTCCTAACAAGATAGAGCCATTGGTGTGCCTTATTCATGATTGCATTAATGTGTTGGGCCCAGGATAGATTGTCAGAGATATTGACATCCAGGAACTTAAAGCTGCTCATCTTTACTACAGATGATGCCTCATTGAGAACTGGTGTGCGTTCTCCCAACTTCCTGAAGTCCACAGTCATTTTCTTGGTCTTGCTGATGTTGAGTGCAAGGTTGTTACTGTAACACCACTCAACTGGCCGATCTATTTCACTCCTTGTTGCTAGCTGTGGTGTCATCTACAAATCTGTTATTGGCATTTGGGCTGCGCCGAGCCACACAGTCATGAGTGTAGAGAGAGTGGAGCAGTGAACCAAGCATGCATCCTTGAGGTGTGTGAGTGTTGACTGTCAGTGAGGAGGAGGAGGAGGTGTTACCACTGATCCCCATACTGACTGTGGTCTCTCCATGAGGAAGCTGAGGATCCAGTTCCAAAGGAGGTACGGAGGCCTGGAGTTAGAAGCTTGGTGATTAATACTGAGGGGATGAGGGGAACGCCAAACTGTAATCAATAAACAGCTGCCTGATGTATGTTTTGCTGTAGTCTAGGTGCTTCAAAGCAGAACAGAGAGACAGATCATGCCCATTATACATCTACTGTGGCCGTTGGCAATTTGCAATAGGTCCAAGTCCTTGTTCAGGTAGGAGTTAATTCTACCCGTAACCAACCTCTCGAAGCACTTCATTAGGATAGATGTGAGTGCTACCTGTTGATAGTCACTGAGGCAGCTCATCCCGTTCTTGGCCTTTGCTATCATTGTTGCCCCATTGAAGCAGATGGGCACCTTAGACCACAGCAATGAGAGGCTGAGGTTGTTCTTGAATGCTCCAGCCAGTTGGTTGGCACAGGTTTTCAGTAAACCATCGGGCTCTGATGCCTTGCAAAGGTTCACTGTCAGAAAGAGATCACAAGATGCCAGGCTTGTGGGGATCCACATAGGTGTTGTGTTATTCTACCCCTCAAATTGTGCATAACAGGTGTTGACCTCATCGGGGAATGAAGCATCACTGCCATTTATAGTGATAGACTTTGCCTTATAAGATGTAATGGTATGCAAAACCTGCCAGAGCTATCGTTAATCTAATTTTGACTCATTTTACACACAGAACTGCCTTTTTGCCCTCACAGTGGTCTTCTATAGATCATACCTGGATTTTTTGTGGTATTCTGGATCACCAGTCCTGACTGCTAAAGATCTCTCTCTCAGAAGATAACAAGTCTCCTGGTTCATCCAGGGATTTTGGTTTGGACATGTTCAGTATGTTCTTGAAAGCATGCACTCATCCATTTATTTCTAGTTGAAGTTGGTGGCAGCTATGGTGTGTATTCATTTAGATCTGAAGTTGAATCCCTGAATGTGGTCTAATCCATCGAAGCAAAGTAGCCCAGTAAGCACTCATCTGCCTCCTTTAACCATACGGTTGATTCTCACCACTGATGCTGCTGTCCCCAGTCTCTGCCCGTACGCTGGGAGTAGAAGTACTGCCAGATGTTTGAACTTCCTAAAGTGTTTGTACGGCTTGGCACATTCTTGGTGGTGGTGTAATAGTGATTGGGTGTGTTAGCTCTTCTTCCTCTGCATGTGGTGGTTTGTCTGAGACTTTTTCAAGCCAGCCAGGCTGAGGTCTACCATGATGATTGGGAAGGAATCAGACTGTGCAGTGTCATGACTATTGATCACTGTGCTCAACTCCTCCAATGCCAGTGTGACTTTAGCCAGGGGTGGAATGTACATGGCTACTAGGAAAATGGTGGAGATCTTCTTCAACAGGTAGAACTGATGACACTTGACACCAGATTTTCTGGGTGGTGATGAATCGGCATGTAGGAGGGAGATTGAAACTCTAGTTGAATGGTGCCACAGCAACAACCTCAATATCAGTAAAACCAAAGAAATGATTATCAACTACGGGAGGAGGAAGCCGGAGGTCCATGAGCCAGTCCTCATAAATGGGACCGGAGGTGGAGAGGGTCAGTAGCTTTGAATTCCTTGGTGTTATCGTATCAGAGGATCTGTCCTGGGACCAACACATTAAGTGTCATCACAAAAAAGATATGATAGAACCTCTACTTTCTTGGAAGTTTGCTTGGATTTGATACGTCACCATAAAATTTGACGAACTTCTGTAGGTGCAGAGTGGAGAGCGTCCTAATAGGCTACATCATGGTCTGGTATGGAAAGACCAATGCACAGGAACTGAAAAGGCTACAGAAAGTAGTGGATACAGCCTCATCCATCACAGGCAAAGCTGTACTCACCATTTACATTTACATGGAGTGCTCTTACAACAAAGCAGCATCCCTCATCAAAGACCCCACTTTGCAGGCCATGTCCTCTTCTCACCAATACCATCTGGCAGGAGGTACAGAAGTCTTAGGTCCCACAACACTAAGTTCAGGAACAATTATACAGTACGTACTTTGATAGTAAATATACTTTGAACTGATCACTTTACACTAAAATGCATTTTTGTGTTCTAATAGTGTTTTTTTCTTGTAAAATTGGTGTTTAATTTATGTTTTTGTTTGTGAACATTGCTTATATCATGCCATGCGCCTGTTATATTACTGCAACTAGGTTTTTCATTGGACCTGTGCAACATATACTTGTGCATATACCAATAACCTCAACTTTGATTTTGACTTAATACATAAAACCAAGGTCCTCACTGCTCTTTTGAATGGACTTAACTGCTCTGAAGAACAGGAGAGTTGTTTCTTGTGTCCTAGGCAATATTTATCTCTTAACTCATCTGAAGAGAGTATCTGGTCTTTCATGCATTGCTTTTCATGAGAGCATTTTGTGCATAATTTAGTCATTAACGTTCCCACATTGTATGTTTCTGATCCACAAAACTAGAGTGAAAATAAGTTGAACTGGAGGGTCTGCCAAAAGAAATAGAAAAAGAAGGAAAGTATATGAGTTTTCAACACCTCTGTAAATCACTCCAGGATTGTAGAGGTCTTGATGAATACAATGTTACACACTTCATTTATTTCCCTGATCCATGTACAAACAAGTTCTTAATTGTCCAGTTGTCTTTCAGAGCAAATGAAAGCATTCAAAGAACTTGAAAAATGTCAAGTGATTTTATTTCAGGAACCTTGTGGTTTTTCACCAGAGTGTTTGCAGTAGTGTCCTGGAGTTTTATCTTTAACTGCTAAAGTCTCAATCAGAATTGAAGAGAACTAGGCCCCCACCGGCTTTGAATTTGCTGCACTATATCATTCCTGTTTTATTTAAACACCATGAAATGAGAAATATCCCTTTTTCTTTTCTCATTCCAACACACTGAGGCCCAATTTTTACTCCAGGTTATTGAGAAAACAATAAGGGTAATCAAACATTCATTTTGCTATGCACAGGTGCCCCATGTGCGGCCTAGAAATTCTATGGTGCATTTTTTTTTGGTAACCCAATAGGCTTATTTCACTCATGTCTCCCCTTCCTGTCTGGAACTCCGTGACAGGTCAATGCCCTTACGTTACAGAATTATAGCACGGTGGAACAAGGCCTGATCGAGCTACACAGTCCGTCAGTCACAGGTTCCCCGATTTGCGTGCCTGGTTGTGCTAAGCTTTACAGTGCTTTGCCTCATTAATCAAAAGGTATTATGTAAGGTCAGAGGGAACCGACTTCCCAAAATCTCTGATTAATGGCAGGTACAGCAGTTTAGGATTAATTCTTTTACTCGGGCTTTCTTTCAAATCATGTGGAAAACATTTCTCTCTGCCAACTCTTTTCATCTTTACAGATTTGTGGATTGGGGAAATAATTGTTCTGGCTCCAGTCCTCCTGTATTCTCCTCTCGTGAAGGTGAAGACTCATTCTGAGAACAAGCAGTTCCCAATATCACAGCTATTATAAACAGACTCTAAAACAATGAGAGACCTTAACGTGGGCCTCCTCCTCCATGCACATGTAGCTTCCTATGTGGATAGTTTAAACAGTGCTCAGAAGTTATCAAATCTAATTTTACTTTTATGCCATCATAACACTTGTACCTCCCGGGGGTTTGGGGTTCCTTCCTGAGCTTGCACACAAATATAGGCAAACAGTCAGACTGCAGAGCCGAAGGACTGCTACATTTGAAGAGGTGTTGTCTTTCAAATGCCTATCTGTTCTCCTAGGTGCAGGCAAAGATGCATGACAATATTTTGAAGAGCACCGCAGTTCTCCAAAGTGCCCTGGTGAACGTTTACCCTTCAGTCAGTCTCTTGATCCAATGTTTCTGAGTCCTGGAGAAGGACAAAATGCCTGCTGTGTTTTATAGGCTGCTACTTTCCAAGTTGGTTCTTTGGGGCATCCTGGGGGAGGGGGGTAAAGAGAGCTATATAAAGGCAACCTTTTCTCCCACATCAGGTCAGGCATGATGCCTGGGACATTGTGATCACTGCAGTGAGAGGAGAGGGGAGTCCATCGGTTTGTATGCCTAACAGAACAGAAACAGCAGTTTTATTTGAAACATGTTGAAACTATCATGATCCTTATATTGCTTACAGTTGAATTAATACAATTGACATTTATCTGTCATCCTCATTTGTTATGTGACTGTTCCGCTGGCTTCTCCCCACCTCACGCTGAGTGTGTTGCCGCAGAAAGTTTAAATCCCCCTCCCTGCCTCCCGCTGCCTCAGGTTGTGTCAAGATTGAATTGCAAATCACTGTTTATTTTAGCAGTTCTGATCTATGCCTTTTTTTTGTTGCCAGGCTTGTTGAAACTCCACTGCTCCATCAGTAGGCTCGTGTTAAAGGGGAACATGACATACAACAAGCAAATTGGTTTCAAAAATCTTTTCTCAATTTGCAAAATCTACTAGGGTACTGATATCCCAATCGAATGACATTCCAGGGAATTGTTAATTTAGAGTAACATAATCTCCACAGTTGAAGAAAGACCTGCATTTATGAAGCACTTTTGTCAACTCAGAAATCCTCAAAGCACAGTACAGTGAAGAACATTTGAAATGTGGATGAAGGAAATAAGGTCCAGATCCTCCCCAGTTTATGAATGCAAGACTTGCAGTATATGTACATATACACTCTTTATTAGGTACACTTCTACACCTGCTTGTTAATGCAAATATTTAATCAGCTAATCACGTGGCAGTGTGGTGATTGCCCATCATGTCCGACAACGACAGGAAACCTGTGCGGGAGAGTTTTTGAAGTTGAAAAGCCATTGCACTGAGTAGTTCCACTCTTTCAACCTCAGAAGTCTGGGTCCAGTGGTATGAACAAGGATCACATGCTGGGATCTTCCTTGATTATAGTGGATGACCATTACATCTTCTGTGCCCTGTCATGTCCTTCATACTCCATGGAACATTGCAGTACTGCTGTCCCAACCATTGGATCTCACCCGCCCATTCCACCAGAGCTAACTTAGCATGCTCGGACTGGCATGTCCTCATGAGGCCGGTAGCTACCCTCACTTGGTTTAGCCCGCCTGTCGTAGCGGTGTACCGAGCTGTGGCTGCTGTTGCAAACAGTTTCTTGGAGCCACTGGTGAGAGCTGAGTGTCCAGCAGGGACTGAAGGTGAGTGAGCAGTCCATGGAATGGGCACAACAAACCTCTTCACCAGAGGTGCAACCCTTCCCTGAACACCCCATACAACCTCATGCAGCAGTAACTCAGTGCATAGAAGTATGCAGACATGGTCAAGAAGTTTAGATGCCATTCAAACCAAACATCAGAATGGGGAAGAATTGTGATCTAAGTGACTTTGACCATGGAATGGTTGTTGATGTCAGACGGGGTGGTTTGAGTATCTCAGAAACTGCTAATCTCCTGGAATTTTCACGCACAACAGTCTTTAGAATTTACAGAGGAAAATGGTGTGAAAACAAAAGAAAAACAGTGAATGACATTTCTGTGCAAAAATGCCTTGTTAATGAGAGAGATCGGAGGAGACTGGTTCAAGCTGATAGGAAATTAACAGTAACCCAAATAATGTGTGTTACAATACATCGAATCTTGAAGTGGACGAGCTACAGAGCAGAAGACCACACAGGGTTCCACTCCTGTACCTAATTAAGTGACCAATCATAAACTGGGGAGGACCTGCACACTTGAATAAGCCTTAAGGAGTCAGGCAGGATGGATTCGTTGGCTGCTGCAGGGCTGTAGCTGTTCTCTGCAGTTCCTCAGTTGTGGGAGCTCAGTTCCTGGCCACACTTCTGACTTGCAAACGGTCAGGGTCACAAACGGTCATCAGGAAGGGAACCCTGTTGTCACCTGGGAACAACCTGTAGTCAATTTGTGTACGGCAAGGTCTTACAAAAAAGCAGCATGGGAAGTATGACCAGAAAATCTGTTTTGATTGTGGAGAACTTTTAGTCAAACACCAGGGAGATTTTTAACTGGTCTTTAAAATAGAACCACTTACAGACGCTTCAGAGAGTAGGCAAGGTTTGGCTTGATGTTCCCTTTGATAGGCAGCGCCTTTGGAACTGAAATCATCAATCTGAATTTTGTGTTTAAATTTTGGGAGAGGAGCTTGACCAACAATCTTCTGACTTGGATACAAATGTGCTATTTTTGGTTACACATGGGGCACAGATTATGAATTTTAAATAAAGATAATGATAGATTTTACTTCCTCTTTAAGTTCTCAGAGATGATATACCGATTCTACGCAGTGGTTTTATCACAGGCAGCTTCCTTTTGTACCTCAGCAGTTCTGTGACGGGGTGCCTTAAGCAAAGTAACTTATGGAATATATTCAGCATTCATTACAATCTGTGATTTTATGGTGTGTTCGTACTTATAAAAGCTGGTGCAAATCAATTTCTGTTTTCTAAACTTGTTCCCTGCTTTAAAATCTGCAAGATTATAGTGAGCTCTGTGGGTGTCAATTTTTTAAAGTGTCTGCTGACATATGTGATCTTTCACACGTATGTAGGGCAGATGGTGTTTGCATATGTTAGATGCTGCATGCGTGCACATATTCCCTCACTCTTCCATTTATTATGTGCGATGGGTGAAAGATTTGGATCCAAGGCAGCTGTGAATCCAACTTCTTGTTCCTGGGCCTGACTCAGAGGCAGGATTGGATGACTTTACTTTGGGGTTTAAGGGATTGGGTTAAGAGATCAAGGCAGATGCTGAATCTGGTTCCATGTCCAATTGCCAGAGTAAACACACCATTAAGAGATTAGAATCTTAGTGAAAAGGTGCTTTCATCATTTTTAGAATCCTTTTAAACTAATAGCTCAGTAGCTAAACATATTGTCCATTCTGGTCCTGATTATGCATATTAGGTCTTCGCTACTCTCGGTCCTTTATCCATTTTTAGATGAGACTGTCAATCTCTCTGCAATGAGACTGTCAGAATTAGCAACTGCAAGATAAAAAGGAAACAAAAACAAAAGGTAAGGACTAACTGTATCCCTGTCAGCTAGGTTAACTGGTATCCAGGGAGAGTATTAGAACATAGATGAGGACAGTACAGGAACAGGCCCTTCAGCCCGTAATGTCAGTGATGAACACGATGCCAAATTAATGCGAATCTCTTCTGCCTGCACACAATCTAAATCTTTCCATTCCCTGCATATCCACATGTCTGTCTAAGAGCCTCTTAAAGTCCATTATCATATCTGATTCCACTACTCCCACAGAAGCCAGTTCCAGGCAGTCACCACTCACTGTGTGAAAAAAACTTGCTCCACACATCTCCTTTAAACTTTCCCCCTCTCACCTTAAATGCTTGTTTTCTAGTACTTGACATTTCTACCCTGGGTAAAAGATTCTGACTGTCTACCGTATCTATGCCTCCCAGAATCTCATAAACTTCTGTTAGGTCTCCCGTCAGTCTTTGATGCTCCGGAGAAAACAACACAAATTTGTTCAACCTCTCCTTAAAGCTCATACCCTCTAATTCAGGCAAGTCCTGGTAAACCTCCTCTGTACCCTTTCCAAGCCCTCCATAATCCTTGCTATAATGGAGACCAGAACTACATGTAATATTTGAAATGCAGTCCAAACAAAGTTTTATATTGCTGCAACATGTCTTCCTGGCTCTCATATTCAATGCCCTGACAAATTAAGGCAAAATTTACCACCCTGTCATATTGTACAGCCATTCTCAGTGAAATATGGACTTGGACCACAAGATCTCTCTGTACATCAGTGCTGTTAAGGGTCCTACCATCAACAGGATGATCTCCTCTTACTTTAGATCTCTTGAAGTATATTGCCTCACCCTTGCTCAGATAAAGCTCCATCTGTCATTTCTCCACCCATAAGACCTTAAGACATAGGAGCAGAATTAGGCCATTCAGCCCATCGAGTCTGCTCTGCCATTCCATCATGGCTGATCCCGGATCCTACTTAACCCCGGATCCTACTTAACCCCATACACCTGCCTTCTCGCCATATCCTTTGATGCCCTGACCGATTAGGAAACATATAAGACCATAACGCATAGGAGCAGGATTAGGCCATTCAGCCCAACTGATCTACAGTATATAACAACACTTTACTTTGTTCACAACTCCACCTTCTTTGTTTTGTCTCCAGACTTACAAACCCACCCATCTACATTTTTCATTAGACCTTATAGGAGCAGAATTAGGCTATTCTGGCCCATCATGTTCACATACCTCCAGCCAGAATAACTCCCTTCCAACTCTGACTTCTATGGGCAAACCAATTATGCGTCCAAACTACTAAGTCACCAAGAATTTCATGCATCTTAGCCTTCTGGATCAGTCTTCCATGAGGGACCTTGTCAAGTATTCATGCACTTACATGTATGGGGTTATACAACATAGAAAAGGCCCTTTGGCCGATCAGGTGCGTGCCATCCTATCTACACAAATGCCTTACATGCCTTAGCTCTGTACTTCTGAGTCAGGAAATACTGACCCCAGATCCCATTCCAGAGACTCCAACAAGGCTAACCTGTTGGTAGAGTGATGCACCATCAGAGATACCACCTTTCAGATGAGACCTTTAACAAAGGCATCAGTGAACTTTCAGTAAGAGAAAGGGAATTATCCTTAGTGTCCAAAGCAGTTTTTAAAAATCCTCCAAACAACACCACTAGAGTAAATTTTCTGGTCATTATCCCACCCCATCTGTGGGACCATGTTGTGTGCAAATTTGTTGACGTCATAGTTCGACACCACTGTGCTTGGAATAATCTATAGTAACAGAAGCTATACAAATGCAAATCATTCCTACCATTACTAAGTAAATGATAAACTGCTCAACGCCTCTTCTTGTGAAGTACCTGTGCCTTTTTCGACAGTTTCTATTAATGGTTCAGTTTTGAGAGCAGGTGCTGGGATTTTTCATTGTAGGAGCCTGTAAATATGAATTTTATCAGAATGGAGAAACAAGACAATGAACCACTTCACACAATTCTGGTGCATAGTCAAACTGTAACATGAATTCTCAACCTTATTGATACTGTCCTTGTGAACTAAGATGCAAAACAAACCTCCCACCAGAATAAGGAGGGAGCACTTCTGCAATATTAAAATGGCTTTATGATACCTATCGTCTTTTGCAGAAGACATAACCCTGCCACTGTTCTCATGGCAATGTTTAAAGGAGAGCAGAAGTGTTCTCACCAGTGTCCTAGCTAATGGATATCACTCATCCAATACCATTAAACAAGTTATCTGATTGTAATCTCTTTACTGTATGTGGGCTCTCAGTAACTTCAAACTAGCTTCTACCTTTCCTAAAAATAACAGTAGCCTAACTTCAAAAGAATACTTCATCAGTTGGAAACCCGTTTGATGCACTGTGATGTTGTCAAAGTCAATAGATAATTACATATATTTCTGCCTTTGTCTCTTTTCAATATTTATATAGAAAAGGACCTAGTCTGTCAATATTTTAGAAATCTTGATTTTAAAATGGACATGAGATATTAAGTTCTACCAGGGAAGAAAGATGAAGAACACAACTTCTGATCTTATTTGATTTTTCCTTTTATGGTAATCTGTTCTGAATTAAATTCTTGGATTTCTTCGTTAAAATGACTACACTCCATGGCATGGCTTTACCAATGAGTACTGTTCATTTTTTTTCCCTTAGCAACTAGCAAAGGAAAAGAAGAAGTAAAAACACATTGTAGAATAAAGGTTACTTTATAACAAGAGGTTATAACAAATATCAAGAAAACTACAACCTGAATTTGATAATAGAACAGCACATCTGAAAGCCTAGATTCACTGAACAATGCCACTTCAAGACAATCTGTAATTAACCCTTGGGTTTACTGGACTTGCAACTAAATTCCAAGGTAGGCAGAATCCCACTAAAAGTTGTTAAACCACTTTAGCTCCAAACTTGATTGTTCTGTTCAGCTTTCAGCCATTGCTCTGTATCAGAGTCACATACTGTGGAAGCGGGTTCTTCAGCCAGCTGAGTCTGCACTGATTAACGAGCACTTATCTACACTAAACCTACATTAATGCCATTCTTTTTCCTCTACAATTACCTGAACCCCAGCCAGGTTTTATACTCATCTACGCACCAGGGGCTAATTAATCTATCTCTGGGATGCAGGAGAAAACCAGAGCACCCTAGGGGAACCCCATGTAGCCAGAGGGAGAGTGTGAAAATCCTATACCAGAGCAAAGGATGAAATCCAGGTCACCAGAACTGTGAGGCAGGATCTCTACCAGCTGTACCTTCGTAGCACCCACTGACAGAATGCTCACCAACATAAAATGCTCTGGGATACCCGAGCATCACAAAGGTGTAATTTTTCTTATTGTCCTTCAATAATTGCTTCCAAAATGGAAAGTCTGCGGAATGATTTCAAAGGGCTGCTCAGACTTGATCTTGTTCTGGAGTTACTTAAAGTCAGGACCAAGTAAGAAAGATAGATTTTCTTCCCTGAAGAACCAGATGGGTTTTAACAACAATCTTGAAGTCATATTTATTAGCTTCTCCTGTTTAAAATTTATTTAACTTCCTGAATTTAATTTCCCCAGCCTTTATACTGGGATTCAAACCACAGATCAGTAGTTCAGTCGAACAGATACTAGTCCACTGGATTAACCATTATATCACAGTACCTTAAAGTTCAAGTCCAAATTTATTGTCATCTGACTGTACATATACAACTAAATATATACAACTAAATGAAATGATGTTCCTCTGGACCATGGTGCACCCACAGTACATATGTTAAACACGGCGCACATAAACAAAATATTTTCACAAATAAGTTAAACAAAATATCACCACAAATAAGTTAATAAAATATAATTCAAAATGCATGTGAAGAGCGTAGCACAGGTAAACAGTAAACAGTACTCACTGCCCTGGTGATGCGAGCTTAGTGGTGGCAGGCTATTCATTCGTGTCACAGCCTGACGGAAGCAGCAGTTACCCAGTCCTTGTTGTGAAGCACTTGTACCTCCTTCCTGATGGAAGTAGGTCAAAGAGAATATGGAATGGGTGGCAGGGATCCTCACCAACGCTTGCAGTAAATGTCACAAATAGGAGAGAGGGAGACCCTGGTGATCCTCTCGGTGGCTTTTACTGTCCTCAGTAGGGTCTTGCAGTCCGATGCCTCACAGCTTCCATACCGCACAATGGTGCAACAAGTTTGGAGACTCTCGATGGTGCTCCTGTGGAAAGTTGTTAGAATGGGTTCAGGGAGCCTTGCACACCTCAGTCTCCTCAAATAAGTTAGATTAGATTATGAGGACACGCAGTCTTCTTTTATTGTCATTTGGTAATGCATGCATTAAGAAATGATACAATGTTCCTCCAGAACGATATCACAGAAACACAGGACAAACCAAGACTGAAAAACTGCCAAAAACCACATAATTATTACATATAGTTACAACAGTGCAAAGCAATACAGTAATTTGATAAAGAACAGACCATGGACACGGTAAAAAAAAGTCTCAAAGTCTCTCGAAAGTCCCATCATCTCATGCAGATGGTAGAAGGAAGAGAAACTCTCCCTGCCATGAACCTCCAGCGCCGCAAACTTGCCGATGCAGCACCCTGGAAGTCCCCGACCACAGCCAACTCTTGAGTCCGTCTGAAAACTTTGAGCCTCCGACCAGCCCTCCGACACCGAGCACCGAGCACCATCTCTGCCGAGCGCTTCGATCCCGGCCCCGGCAACAGGCAATAGGCAAAGCCGAGGATTTGGGGCCTTCCCCTCCTGAAATTCTCGATTGCACAGTAGCAATGGCAGTGAAGCGGGCATTTCAGAAGTTTCTCCAGACGTTCCTCCGTTCTTCTCACGGCTGTCTCCATCAAATCAGGATTGTGCACGGTACCTACTTCACAGAGACGATATCATTTCGGAGCAGCCGTGCGCGCCACGTCGCACCGCCATCTTCTCCTCCCCTCCTTTTCAGACGTTGCTGTGCCTTTTCAATTAATGAGGAGGTGTTGTGGGTCAAGGTTGGATCATCTTTTATGTGCACACCAAGGAACTTTGTGCTCTTCACTCTGTCATTGACAGAGCCAGTGGTTGACCTGCACCTTCCTGAAGCCCACAAACATATCTTTAGTCTTGTCCACATTGAGACTCAAGTTGTTGTTTTCACACCATTTGACAAATGCTCTACCTCCTCTTTGTATGACAACTCATCATTGTTGCTGATGAGGCCAACCACTGCTGTATCATCAGCTAACTTCATGATGTGGTTTGAGCTGGATCTGGCAGCAAAGTCGTGAGTCAGCAGAGTGAACAATAGTGAGCTGAGCACACAGCCCTGGGGACACTAGTGCTCAGTGTGATGGAGCTAGAGATGTTGCTGTCAACTTGTACTGACTAGGATCTTTCTGTCAAGAAGTCCAAGATCCAGTTACAGAGAGGGGTGTTGAGTCTCAGTGTGGAGAGTTTACCCACTCAGCCTCTGATGATTGTGTTAAATGCTAAGCTAAAGTCAATGAACAACATCCTGGCACGTGAGGCATAGAAATTATATCCAAGTTAAAAATATCATACGAGAATTATTAAATTCAATTGCAGTTCAAATGAAAAATGACTGAAGTTGTTCAATACTTGAAAAATCCAAATGGTTTATTAAAATTTATGTTGGACAGAAAATACGATGTTTTTACCCTAATTGACTATGAGTCTTCATTCCCATAGTAAGGTAGGTGGTTTGTTCCTAATTTCCCTTTGCAGTATCTGAGCAAACCCTTCAGTTTTCTAAAACCTCCTAAGGGTAACTAGGGATTGGCAACAAACAGAGGATATACTTCACCTAGAGAGTGTGAAGTACCTGGTATGCACTGCCTGTCAGAGTGTTTGAAACTGAGTTACTAACAGCATATAAGAAAGGTCTAGATGAGCAGATCAATTGCTTTACATTGAAGTCTACTGACCAAGTGCTGGGAAATGGGATTAATGCCCACGGGTTAGCATGTACAAGTTGGGCCAAATGGCCTGTTCCCCTACTGTACGATTCTCTGACTCTACTTGCCTATAACATTGGCATTATATTGATTGAACAATGTTTTTATGTTGTGTTTAGCCAGGATTGCTATAATCTTGTGTTTTGGGAGAGAGAATGTGAAAAATGCAAAACGGTGGAAGATAATGGCCAATCAATTAGAAAAAGAAATTGTGCTTTCAAATGAGCTGTGCCAAGTTTTGAGCACCTTCATCTTTTGACATTGAAGAGTTAAGACACTTAGCTGATAGCGTTGTCATAGCTCACAAATTCTTATTGTGAAATCCTTGTGGTAAATTGGATGTCAGTGGATTACCTTCCTAGTAATTAGTGGATTAAGTTCCTTTGAAATGGGAATATATCTGAAAAAGAGCAAAGTAGGCAGCCAAAAGTCAGCAATCCTCATTTTGTCAAATATTTATGCAATGGAACTGCACAACCTGCTTTCTCTCAATTTTGCTTATCAGTAATGTTCTTTAAAAGGCGACTGTGTTGAATTTTCCGTTTTAAAAAGAGGACAATCACCCATGGTATAACTGTCAGGCACTATGACTGCTTGCCAACTGTCTCATGTCTCAGCTTTGCTGATTTTATTTTTCTCTCTCGATTGCTTTATTTAACAAACAATTGGCCGCCTCTGGTGCGTCTGGTCTGCATATGTTTCAAGGGCTGATGCAAACCATCAGCAATGTCATTTTTTGCCAAGTCTAAAATTGGAACAGAGGGTTGGAATTTGTGGCTTGGTTAGCTTGGCTGGTTGGATAAATAAAAAAGAATCTTAAGTCATGATTTAAATCACAAGACACTGGCAGGTGAGGGAAAATGAGTTC
Organism: Mobula hypostoma; assembly: GCF_963921235.1. Lineage (NCBI taxonomy): Eukaryota > Metazoa > Chordata > Chondrichthyes > Myliobatiformes > Myliobatidae > Mobula > Mobula hypostoma. The sequence goes on from NC_086102.1 coordinate 125,954,815, forward strand.
AAGAAATAAATGTTTCTTTTAAAACTGAAAGACATTGTTCTCTGGATAAACTGAACCAACAGCCAATTGAATGGGTGGATGTTTTGTTCAATGTTTAACTCCCCACTCCTGTCTACTCAGAGAAGAGGGAACAACCAAGTGGAGCTGCTGAAGACTTCTGGGTGTAAAAACAATCTTGTGTTTGAATGGTTCCTTGTGGCCAGTAAAATAATTTGAAATGTAGTTCATGTTGCAATGAAGGAGCTCTGCGCAGTGCTAAACCTATAACCCTCCCCATCCATCCACCATCCTTCTCCACCGATCCAGTTGAAAATGTTTTCACATAGTGGAAGAGGTCATAAATTTTGGATCATCCATATTTTAAAACATTTCAATGTTCTTTCTCTCAGTGTACCGACCAGATTTGACACCAAGCCAATTCCGATATGAGGAAGGATGAATAAGATATGGGACAGAAAAGTAAGCTTTAAAAAGGAAGGATAGGCATTGCTATCACAAACAAGAGAAAATCTGCAGATCCTGGAAATCCAAGCAACACACACAAAATGCTGGAGGAACTCAGCAGGCCAGGCAGCATCAATGGAAAAAAGTAGTCAATGTTTTGGGCCGAAACTGTTCGGCAGGATGAAGAGTCTCCGCCCAAAATGTCAACCGTACTCTTTCCATTGGATAGGTATTGCTGTTGAAGTGGTTAAGGAACACATTTCAGTACACAGGCATGACTATTAATGGAGGAGTGCTGAAACTCAGAGATGCACAAAGGGTTGGAAAAGAAGGAAATTCAGATTTGTACACACAGACGACAGGACCTCCTTTGTACACACAGGAGGTTACAGTGTGTAAGAAGGCTGACTAAAAGAGCAACATTTTCCAACATGAGAAGAATCCTGTTGCTCTTTGCTATTCTAACATGGACTCATCTGCCTTCATCCAAGAAAGCAGATGTCAGAGTGGTCTTTGTTTAGTGTTTTGTCTGAAAGATAACATCTCCAACAATACAGCCCTCCCTTGAGAGTGTGCTTGGAATTAAATCCTGGATTCTGGGTTGGAACGTGATGTTGATTCATATTCTTCCAACTCAGAGAAAAGCAGTCTACCTTCTGATCCATGACTGACACCTACAAACAGCTGGAGAACACATAGTTTGGTGACAACCAGTACCTTCATAGAAGCAGTTTGAAACATGAGGTGAAGTGCATGGAGATCAACTTGCTTACATGTTAAGAAGAGGGGAGAGGTTGTGAGTAACAAAAATCTGTTTTTCCCCCTATATATCTGGCAATAGGGCTTCTAACACTTCATTGAAGTGCCCTTTATGCAGCAATGCTCAGGGCATTCTTCTCAGCTGGAGAATGGGGGCTTGGTCAAAATAATGAAATATAAATATTAATGAAAATATTATTATGAAAGGTAACTGTACTGGCATGGTTGGTATACATTAATAAAGCAAGACTAGACAGCAGGGAATGTAGAGACCTGGACTGCCAGACTGGCAGCCAGATGGACTCACAATATTGTCAACATGCATTCCATTAAGAGAATTAAAATTTTATAAAGATCATCTGCCCAAGTTCCAGATAGTTCCTATATTTATACAAAACATTTGAGTCCTTTTAACCCATCTATATAGTCTTGGATCTGTCATCATCGTACTGAAGGCTTGACATAACTTTTGTTTAACAAAGTCTCTTAATTCCTGGCACAGGTTCATTTTGAAACAATTACTTACAGCATTTGTGAAATCCAACATGAGCAGCAACTTGCATGAGTCCTTGCAGCAAAATACTGTAGACAGTGGAAATCTGAAATTTAAAAAAAGCAGAAAATGCAGGAAGTACTCTGAGGGCCTGCCATTACTTATGAAGAGAGGAAAAGTTAATGTTTTGGTTGAAGCACCTTCAATTACTCCAAAAGACTGAGGTTTGGTAAAATATTGAAAGGCTTTTATTCACTGTACAATACGACCTCCACAGTGAGTGTCTGCCCCCGGACTGAGGGGGAGGGGCAAGGCGAACACCTTTATACAGGACTCTGTGGGAGGAGCCACAGGGGCAGTCAGCAGAGGTGTGTGTCCAGACAGGTAACCGAGTTACAACATATATACATGGTTTACCACATTCCCCCTCCTTTTTTTAAAAAGAGTCCCGCGGGGTGAAGTGACTGACAATATTTAAAACAAGTATATTTACAGGTTAAGTCTATCAGGTGGTCGAGTCCGTCGCTGTGATCTACGTAGCACCGGCAGTGATTGCACCGGCGATGGCGGTCGTGCTGGCTCCGGCCTGACTTCAGGTGCCAGCACGTTAGGTGTCGGTAATCCCTCGTGCATGTGCGTCGCGCTTGGTATGGGAGTGTCGTGTGGTGTCTGTATAGGGTTTGGGGTGCACGGTGTCTCGTAGGTACATACATTGGTGGGTACGGGGTCAATAGTCACCACGGAGTGTTCAGGGTAGGCGCCCGGAGCTCCTGCGGGCGCCAGGTCGCGGATGGAGACCGTGTCCTCCCACCCATCAGGTAAAACCACGTAGGCATACTGGGGGTTCGCATGAAGTAAGTGAACCCTCTCGACCATCGGGGAGTATTTATTGCTCCTCACATGTTTCCGAAGCAGCACTGGCCCCAGGGACGTCAGCCAAGATGGTAGGGTGGTTCCAGTGGTCGATTTTCTGGGAAAAGAAAAGAGCTGCTTATGGGGGGTGGCACTGGTGGCTGTGCATAACAGGGAGCGGATGGAGTGGAGTGCCTCGGGAAGGACCTCCTGCCAGCAGGAGACCGGCAGTCCCTTTGACCTGAGGGCTAAGAGTGTGGCTTTCCACACCGTGCCATTCTCCTTCTCTACCTGTCCATTCCCCCGGGGATTATAGCTCGTGGTCCTACTGCTTGCAATTCTCCTAGCCAGTAGATATTGGCGCAGCTCGTCACTCATAAACGAGGACCCTCTGTCACTGTGGATATAGCATGGGTATCCGAACAGAGGGAAGAGCTTGTGCAGGGCTTTTATAACTGACGTGGTAGTGGTGTCGGGGCAGGGGATGGCGAAGGGGAACCGCGAGTACTCGTCAATTACGTTAAGAAAGTACACATTGCGGTCGGTGGAGGGAAGGGGGCCCTTAAAGTCAACACTCAGTCGCTCAAAGGGGCGGGTGGCCTTGATGAGTGGTGCCTTTTCGGGTCGGTAGAAGTGCGGTTTGCACTCTGCGCAGACTTGGCAGTCCCTGGTCATCATCCTGATCTCCTCAAGGGAGTAAGGCAGGTTCCGGGCTTTCATGGAGTGGAAAAGCCGGGTGACTCTCGGGTGGCAAAGGTCTACATGTAGGGCGTATAGCCAGTCGATCTGCGTGCTGGCACACGTTCCCCGGGATAGGGCATCGGAGGGCTCGTTGAGCTTCCCAGGCCTGTACAGGATGTCATAGTTGTAGGTGGAGAGTTCGATTCTCCACCTCAGAATTTTATCATTTTTGATTTTGCTCCGCTGCTGATTATTAAACATGAATGTGACTGAGCGTTGGTCAGTTAGCAGGGTGAACCTTTTGCCGGCAAGATAGTGCCTCCAGTGCCTTATAGCTTCCACTATAGCCTGGGCCTCTTTCTCTACCGCAGAGTGCCGAATTTCAGGGCCTTGAAGGGTAGGGGAGAAGAACGCCACTGGTCTTCCTGCCTGGTTGAGGGTAGCAGCCAGCGCAAAGTCGGAGGCGTCACTCTCTACTTGGAAGAGAATGGCCTCATCCACTGCATGCATTGCTGCTTTGGCAATGTCCCCTTTTATGCGGCTGAAGGCCGTGTGGGCCTTGGCAGAGAGGGAGAATGTGGTGGTCTTGACCAGGGGGTGCGCCTTGTCTGCATAGTTAGAGACCCATTAGGCGTAATATGAAAAGAAGCCCAGGCACCTTTTGAGGGCTCTGAGGGTATTGGGAAGAGGGAGTTCCAACAAGGGGCGCATACGGTCGGGGTCAGGGCCAATGACTCCATTCTCCACGACACACCCATGGATAGCAAGTCAGGTGGTCCCAAATACACACTTGTCCTTGTTATAGGTGAGGTTGAAAGATTTGGCCGCTTGGAGAAATTTTTGGAGGTTGTTGTCGTGATCCTGCTGGTCGTGACCGCAGGTGGTGATGTTATCCAGATATGGGAACGTGGCCTTCAGTTGGCACTGGTCCACCATCTGGTCCATTGCCCTCTGGAAGATAGATACACCATTCGTGACACCAAAGGGGACGCGCAGGAATTGATAAAGCCTGCCGTCCGCCTCGAAGGCAGTGTAAGGGCGGTCCTCCTGGCGGGTGGGGAGCTGATGGTAAGTGGATTTTAGGTCTATGGTCAAGTACACCTTGTACTGTGCTATCTGATTGACCATATCCGTGATGCGGGGTAGAGGGTACGCGTCGAGCTGCGTGAACCTATTGATGGTCTGGCTATAGTCCACGACCATCCTATTCTTCTCCCCGTCCCGAACAACGACCACCTGTGCCCTCCAAGGACTTGTGCTTGCCTCAATGACCCCCTCCCTGAGCAGCCGCTGCACCTCCGACTTAATGAAAGCTCTGTCCCCCGCGCTGTACCTCCTGCTTTTAGTTGCCACGGGTTTACAGTCGGGGGTCGGGTTGGCGAACAGCAGTGGGGGAGGGATCCTGAGGGGGGAGAGGCCGCAAGTGGTGTCGGTAGTGTGGCAGTTGGCATGGTGTTGGGTGGGATGTGCGGGTCGGTGTGTGTGTGTGGTCAGTAGCGGGGTACGTGACATATCTCTACAAAACAGGGGATTTATGACAGTAATTGGCGGGAGGGGCCCATCATACTTCATTGTCACGCTTTTCAGGTGGCTCTGGAAGTCCAACCCCAACAGCACAGGGGCACACAGTTGAGGCAAGACCAGTAACTTAAAGTCCCGATATTCTGTGCCCTGCACCACTAGCGTTGCTACACAACCCCCCCGGATGTCTGTTGTATGCGACCCGGAGGCCATGGTGAGCCTCTGACTTACCGGCCGTATCATGAGTCCACAATGCTGCACCGTGGCCGGGTGGATAAAACTCTCCGCGCTGCCTGTGTCAAACAGGCAGCTTGTCCTGTGCCCCTCCACCAGGATGTCCATCATTGACCTTGTGAGCTGGTGGGGAGCGCTTTGGTCGAGGGTCACGGAAGCCACGGTGGGGTCGCTGTCTTGGTCCGGCGCGGTGGGGTGGCCCGTGAGCACCCGTTGGTCGTAGGCGGTGGGAGGTGGCGCCGACCAAGATGGCCGCCCCCATGTCTCACACGTGGTGGCAGCGTGCAGGGAAGATGGCGACCCCCACGTCTCACACGTGGTGGCAGTGTGCAGGGAAGATGGCGGCAGAGAAGATGGTGGCCCCCATGTCTTGCACGTGGTGGTGGCGTGCAGGGAAGATGGCGGCAGGCAAGATGGCGACCCCCACGTCTCACACGCGGCGCTGCTCGATCCTGCTCGCAGTTTTAACTTACAGACCTTGGCGAAGTGGCCCTTCTTTCCGCAGCTGGAACAGGTAGCTTGTCGGGCCGCACAGCGTTTCCGGGGGTGCTTCTCCAGTCCGCAGAAGTAGCACTTCACGGACTCACGACTGGCTGCAGCCGAGGTCGATTCGCCGGCGGGTTGCGGGGTCTGCGGCACCCATGAGGCCATTGGGGGATCGCGTGCCTGGAGAGCCTCGGAGTTATGTAGAGCGGCCTCCAACGTATCAGCCAGCTCGATCGCCGAACTTAGGGTAAGATCGGCTTTTTCCAGCAGCTGCTGGCGCACGTACGCTGACCTGGTCCCCGTAACGAAGGCGTCTCTCACTAGGAGTTCTGCATTCTGCGCCGCCGTCAGCTCCTGGCAATTGCAGGCCCGCACGAGTGTCTGTAGGGCCCGGACAAACTCAGCACTCGATTCCCCGGACCGTTGTTGCCGTGTCGCTAAGCGATGCCGAGCATAGACGCTGTTTATCGGCCGCCGGTATTGTCTTTTGAGTGCGTTCATCGCGCCGTCGTAGTTCGGCTGGTCTCTGATCAGCGAATAGACCCGTGGACTGACCCTGGAGAGTAGAACTCTGCGCTTCACTACGGGGTCGGTCGCTTTAATCTCCTCTAGATACGCTTTGAAGCAGGCCAGCCAGAGTCCGAAAGCGTTTCCAGCGTCAGGCATTTGCGGATCGAGGTCTAATTTGTCTGGTCTCAGGGCCTGTTCCATGTTTTAAAATGTACAGAGAATAAAATTGAAGCACCTTCAATTACTCCAAAAGACTGAGGTTTGGTAAAATACTGAAAGGCTTTTATTCGCTGTACAATACGACCTCCATGGTGAGTGTCTGCCCCCGGACTGAGGGGGAGGGGCAAGGCGAACACCTTTGTACAGGACTCTGTGGGAGGAGCCACAGGGGCAGTCAGAGGGGCCACAGGGGCAGTCAGCAGAGGTGTGTGTCCAGACAGGTAACCGAGTTACAACATATATACATGGTTTACCACATTAGTCAAAGAGCTTTCTTCAGAAATGGAACACATTAAAACAAATTGTAATCAAATACAGAGGCAGGAAGGTTGTGCTGGCAGTGTAGAGGATGGAACAACTGGGAAGCTTTGTTATCGGGCAGAAGTCAAGAGTGATTGACCCGTCCAAGAGTTAGAAGGCCAAGCACAGAAAGTGGAGGGTAATGGGATAAGTTATAAAATAAGGGATGGTTGAGGTGTTGTAAACAACAACAGCAAAACTACTATTGGAACCTGATGTCCAAAATACATAGTTGGATTTGAAATTGTTGGGAGTTTCATTCTAGGAAGACTACCATCAAATAACGAGATCATGCTTCTTCATGTTCCATTGAAGTTTACCAAAACACAGTAGGACACAGAGCAACTGGAAGCATATCTTAACTCTTTGCTGTTTGCTTTTTGTGACTGATTCACAATGTCATTAATCTGACATCATTTAAATCATATTTCACCTTTCTGTTTTTCCTACCAAAATGATAATCCTACAGTTATCCATGTATACTGCACCCACCATGCATTTATCCATTTTAAAGCTTTTCTCCTCACAACTCACAATGCAATTCCGTTTTATGTTGTCAACAAGTTTAGAAATATAAAAATCTATCCATGCACTCATCCAAATCATAAATGTATATTTGTAGCCAAAGTACTGAACCCACCCAACTGGTTACTCTGCCTCCTCAGCTGAAAGGATATTTATTCCTGCATTCTGTTTCCTGTTTGTCAACCCAAGTTTCAATTTGTAAACAAGAGAAAATCTGCAGATGCTGGAAATCCAAATAACACTCACAAAAATGCTGGAGGAACTCAGCAGGCCAGGCAGTATCTATGGAAAAAAGTACAGTTGACGTTTCGGGCCAAGACACTTCAGCAAGATTCAATCTGTGCCAGTCCTGTGTGTCTGAGTTTTGTGTGCTGAAGTGGGACTTCATGAAAGGCCTACTGACAATCCAAAAACACGAGATTGACTTTTTATTGTATAATCCTTCCAATTACATCCTCCTGGAATCCTGTAGGTATATCAAATATCAAGTCAGAGTAATACAGCACAAAAATAGGCCTTTCAGCCCACTTCATACGTGCAAACCTTCTAACCAGTCACACTGATCCTATTTGTCAGCATTAGGACAATATCCTTCTAAGCTTTGATTATTTGTGTCTCTCTGAATACCTGTTAAATGAAGTAAACTATAAGACCATAAAGTATAGGAGTAGAATTAGGCCACTTGGCCCATTGAGTTTGCTCTGCTATTCCTTCACGGCTGTTTTATTATCCCTCTCAAACCCATTCTCGTGCCTTCTCCCAATAACCTTTGACGCCCTTTGATAACCAAGAAGCTATCAACCACCATTTTAAATATACTCAAAATGACTTGGCCTCCTAAGCTGCCTGTGGCAATGAATTCCACAGATTTACAACCCTGTGTCCTATGAAATTCCTTCTCATCTCTGTTCTAACTGGACGTCCCTCTATTCTAAGGCTGTGCCCTCTGGTCCTAATGTCACCCATTACAGGAAACATCCTCTCCACATCCATTCAAAGTCAAAGTAAATTTAACATCAAAATAGATATATGTCACCATAAACAACCCTGAGATTCATTTTCTTACAGGCATACTCAATAAATCCATAATAGAATAACAGAATCGATGAAAGACTGCACCATTTTGGCACTCATAAGACTATAAGACCATTAGATGTAGGAGCAGAATTAGGCTATTTGGCCCATCGAGTCTGCTCTGCCATTTCATCATGGCTATTCTATTTACCTCTTAGCCCCAATCTCCTGCCTTTTCCCCGTAACCCTTCATACCCTAACTAATCAAGAACCTATCCACCTTTGGATTAAATATACCCAATGACTTGGCCTCCACAACTGCCTGTGGCAATGAATTCCATAGATTCAACACTCTCTGGCTAAAGAAGTTCCTCCTCATCTTCATTCTAAATGGACATTCCTCTACTCTGAGGCCATGTCCCCCGGTCTTAGATTTCCCCACCAGAGGAAACATCATCCCCACAACCACTCTACTGAGGCTTTTCAACATCTGATAGATTTCAATGAGATCACCCCTTATTCTTCTGAATTCCAGTGAGTACAGGCCCAGAGCCATCAAATGTTCCTCATGTGATAAGTCTGTCATCCAAGAGTCATTTTCTTGAACCTCCTTTGAACCCTCTCCAGTTTCAGCACATCCTTTCTTAGATATGGGGCCCAAAACTGTTCACAGTACTCCAGCTGAGGCCTCATCAGTGCTTTATAAAGCCTCAACAATATATCCTTGCTTTTGTATCTTAGTCCCCTTGAAATGAATGCCAACATTGCATGTGCCTTCCTAACCTTCAACTCAAACTGCAAATCAACCTTTAGGCAATTGTGCACGAGGACTCCCAAGTCCCTTTGCACCTCGGATCTTTGAATTTTTTCTGCATTTAGAAGAGTGTTCATTTGTATTTCTTCTACCAAAGTGCATAAGCATCCACTTCCCAACAATGGATTCCGACTGCCTCCTCTTTGCTCATTCTCCTAATATGACTAAATCCGTCTGCTTTCTCAACACTACCTATCTTCATATCATCCACAATCTTGGCCGCAAAAGCACCGAATCTATCACCCAAATCATTGACATATAATGTAAAAAAACAGTCCCAACGCAGACCCCTGTGGAACACCACTGGTCACCACCAGCCAACCAGAAGAGGCTCCCTTTATTTCCACTCTTTGCCTCCTGCCAATCAGCAGCCGCTTTACTCATGCTAATATCTTTCCTGCAATACCATGGGCCCTTAACTTGTTAAGCAGCCTCTTTGAAAGGCCTTTTGAAAATCAAAGTACACAACATCCACCGATTGTCCTTTGTCTATCTTGCTTGCTATTTCTTCAAAGAATTCCAACAGATTTGTCAGGCAAGATTTTCCCTTAAGGAAACCATACTGACTTTGGCCTATTTACTCATGTGGCTCCAAGTACCCCGAAGCCACATCCTTAACAATTGTCTCCAACATCTTCCCAACCACTGAGGTCAGACTAACTGGCCTATAGTTTGTTTTCTTCTGCCTCTCTCCCTTCTTAAAGAGTGGAGTGACATTTGCAGTTTTCCATTCCTCTGGAACCATGCCAGAATCCATTGATTCATGAAAGACCATTACTCTCATCCAGTGTGCAAAAGACAACAAGCTGTGCAAATACAAAAAGAAGAAAAAAACAATAAATGTATTATTTTAAAATTCTTAAATAAATAAGCAATAACTATTGAGAACATGAGATGAAGAGTCCTCGAAAGTGAGTCTATAGTTTGTGGGAACATTTCAATGATGGGGCAACTGAAGTTGAGTGAAGTTATCCCCTTTGGTTCAGGAGCCTGATGGCTAATAGCTGTTCATGAACCTGATGGTGTGGATCCTGAGGCTCCTGTACCTCTTCCCAATGGCAACAGTAAGAAGAGAGCTGCTGGGCCACCTGGGTAGTGGGGGTTTCCGATGATGGATGCTGCTTTCCTGTGACAACAGTTCATGTTGATGTGCTCAGTGGTGGAGAGGGTTTCACCCGTGATGGACTGGGCCGTACCCACTACTTTTTGTAGGATTTTCCATTCAAGGGCATTGGTGTTTCCATACCAGGCTGTGATGCAGCCAGTCAATATACTCTCCACTACACATCTATAGAAGTTCGTTGGAGTTTTAGATTCAATCACAAATCTTTGCAAACTCCTCTGGAAGTAGAGGCACTGCCATGCTTTCTTTGTAATTGCCCTTACATGCTGCGTCCAGAACAGATCCTCCAAAATAATAACACCAAAGCATTTAAAATTGCTAACCCTCTCCACCTCTGAGAACTGGCTCATAGACCTCTTACTTCCTCCTCCTGAAGTCAATAATCAGCTCCTTGTTCTTGCTGATACTGAGTAAAAGGTTGTTGTTATGGCACCACTCAGGCAGATTTTCAGTCTCCCTCCTATACACTGATTTGTCACCACCTTTGATTCGGCCTACAACAATGGAGTCATCAGCAAACTTGAATACAGCATTGGAGCTGTGCTTAGCCACACAGTCATAAATGTAAAGTGTGTAGAGCAGGGGACTAAGCACACAGCCTTGTTGTGCACCTGTTCTGATGGAGATTGTGGAGGAAATGTTATCGCCAGTCTGACCTGACTGGGGTCTGCAAGTGAGGGAATTGAGGATGCAATTGAGGCCAATGTCTTGAAGATTATTGATTAGTTTTGAGGGGATGATTATATTGAATGCCAAGCTGTAGTTGATAAGGAGCATCTTGATGTATGCATCTTTGCTCTCCAGATGTTCCAGGGTCGAATGAGGAGCTAATAAGATGGCACCTAGTGTGGATCTGTTGCTCCGTTAGGCAAATTGGAGTGGATGCAAGTCACTTCTCCAGCAGGAGTTGCTACGTTGCATCACAAACCTCTCAAAGCACTTCATCACAGTGGCTGTAAGTGCTGCTGGACGGCAGGCATTGAGGCAGGCCACCGAGTTCTACTTAGGCACTGCTATGAGTGAAGTCTGCTTGAAGCAGGTGGGCACCTCAGACTATTGAAGCAAGAGGCTAAAGGTCTCAATGAACACTCCAGCCAGTTGACCAGCACTTGGCCACGTACCCAGCTGGGCCAGATGCTTTTCAGGGATTCATCCTCCTGAAGGCTGCTCGCACATTGGCCTCAGATACTGAAATCACAGGATCATTGGGAGATATGGGGGTTCACGACGGTTCCTTCATAGGAGGCACTGAGTTCCTCTGGAAGTGAAGTCCTTTTGTCTCTATCTGGGCCTTTTGATATTTGATAGGAGAGGTAGTAATGGGGGACAAGATACGGTGGACGAACTTAATAAGTATTTTGCTTCAGTCTTCACTGTGGATGATGCTAGCAGTATGCAGAAATTTGCGATTGCCAGGAGGCCAGTGAGTGTAGTGGCTATTACTAAGGAGAAGGTGCTTGGGAAGTTGAAAGTTCTAAAGGCAAACAAGACACCTGGACAAGGTAGTCTAAACCCCAGGGTACTGAATGAGGTAGCTTAAGAGATTGTGGAGGTATTAGTAATGATCTTTCCAGAATCACTCGATTCTGGAATGGTTCCTGAGGACTGGAAAATTGTAAATGTCACTCTACTCTTTAAGAAGGGAGAGAAGCAGAAGAACATAAGTTATAGGCCAGTTAACCTGACTTCAGCAGTTCAGGAGTTGTTGGAGTCCATTATTAAGGACGAGGTTTTGGGGTACTTGGAGGTGCTTGATAAAGCAGGCCAAAGTCAGTATGGTTTTTTAAAGGGGAAATCTTGTCTGACGGATCTGTTGGAATTCTTTGACAAAATAACAGGCAGGATAGACAAAAGAGAGTTAGTTGATATTCATGTTACGTGTCAATGATTTGGACGATAGAATTGACAGGTTTGTGGCCAAGTCTGCAGATAGTACAAAGATAGGTGGAGGGGTGAAGCACACCTTCAATAACTCCAAAAGACTGAGGTTTGGTAAAATACTGAAAGGCTTTTATTCGCTGTACAATATGACCTCCATGGTGAGTGTCTGCTCCCGGACTGAGGGGAAGGGGCAAGGCGAAACACCTTTATACAGGATCTGTGGGAGGAGCTACAGGGGCAGTCAGCAGAGGGGTGTGTCCAGACAGCTAACCCAGTTACAACATATATATGGTTTACCACATTCACCCCTCCTTTTTTTAAAAAAGAGTCCCGCGAGGTGCAGTGACTGACAATATTTACAAGTATACTTCCAGGTCAAGTCTATCAGGTGGTCGAGTCCGTTGCTGTGATCTACGTAGCACCGGTGGTGATTGCATCGGCGATGGCGGTTGTGCTGGCTCCGGCCTGACTTGAGGTACCACCAGGTTAAGCGCTGTTAATCCCTTGTGCGTGTGCGTCGCGCCCAGTATGGGAGTGTCGTGTGGTGTCTGTATAGGGTTTGGGGTGCACGGTGTCTCGTGGGTACATGCGTTGGTGGGTACGGGGTCAATAGTCACCACGGAGTGTTCAGGGTAGGCGCCCGGAGCTCCTGCGGGCGCCAGGTCGCGGATGGAGACCGTGTCCTCCCGCCCATCAGGTAAAACCACGTAGGCATACTGGGGGTTCGCATGAAGTAAGTGAACCCTCTCGACCATCGGGGAGTATTTATTGCTCCTCGCATATTTCTGGAGCAGCACTGGCCCCGGGGACGTCAGCCAAGATGGTAGGGTGGTTCCAGTGGTCGATTTTCTGGGAAAAGAAAAGAGCCGATCATGAGGGGTGGCATTGGTGGCTGTGCATAACAGGGAGCGGATGGAGTGGAGTGCCTCGGGAAGGACCTCCTGCCAGCGGGAGACCAGCAGTCCCTTTGAGCTGAGGGCTAAGAGTGTGGCTTTCCACACTGTGCCATTCTCCTTCTCTACCTGTCCATTCCCCCGGGGATTATAGCTTGTGGTCCTAATAGCTGCAATTCCCCTAGCCAGTAGGTATTGGCGCAGCTCGTCACTCATAAACGAGGACCCTCTGTCACTGTGGATATAGTATGGGTATCCGAACAGAGTGAAGAGCTTGTGCAGGGCTTTTATAACTGACGTGGTAGTGGTGTCAGGGCAGAGGATGGCGAAGGGGAACCGCGAGTACTGGTCGATAACGTTAAGAAAGTACACATTGCGGTCGGTGGAGGGAAGGGGACCCTTAAAATCTACACTCAGTCGCTCAAAGGGGCAGGTGGCCTTGATGAGTGGTGCCTTTTCGGGTCGGTAGAAGTGCGGTTTGCACTCTGCGCAGACTTGGCAGTCCCTGGTCATCGTCCTGATCTCCTCAAGGGAGTAAGGCAAGTTCCGGGCTTTCATGAAGTGGAAAAGCCAGGTGACCTCTGGGTGGCAAAGGTCTACATGTAGGGCGTATAGCTGGTCGATCTGCGCGCTGGTGCACGTTCCCTGGGATAGGGCATCGGAGGGCTCGCTGAGCTTCCCAGGCCTGTACATGATGTCATAGTTGTAGGTGGAGAGTTCAATTCTCCACCTCAGGATTTTATCATTTTTGATTTTGCCTCACTGTTGGTTATTAAACATGAATGCGACTGAGCGCTGGTCAGTTAGCAGGGTGAACCTTTTGCCGGTGAGATAGTGCCTCCAGTGCCTTATAGCTTCCACTATGGCCTGGGCCTCTTTCTCCACCGCGGAGTGCCGAATTTCAGGGCCCTGAAGGGTACGGGAGAAGAACGCCACTGGTCTTCCCGGCTGGTTGAGGGTAGCAGCCAGCGCAAAGTCGGAGGCGTCACTCTCTACTTGGAAGGGAATGGACTCATCCACCGCATGCATTGCTGCTTTGGCAATGTCCCCTTTTATGCAGCTGAAGGCCACGTGGGCCTCAGCTGAGAGGGGGAATGTGGTGGTCTTGACCAGGGGGTGGGCCTTGTCTGCGTAGTTAGAGACCCATTGGGCATAATATGAAAAGAAGCCCAGGCACCTTTTGAGGGCTCTGAGGGTGTTGGGAAGAGGGAGTTCCAACAGGGGGCGCATATGTTCGGGGTCAGGACCAATGACTCCATTCTCCACGACACACCCAAGGATAGCAAGTCAGGTGGTCCCGAATACACACTTGTCCTTGTTATAGGTGAGATTGAAGACTTTGGCTGCTTGGAGAACTTTTTGGAGGTTGTTGTCATGATCCTGCCAGTCATGACCGCAGATGGTGATGTTATCCAGATATGGGAACGTGGCTTTCAGTTGGCATTGGTCCACCATCTGGTCCATTGCCCTCTGGAAGACAGATACACCATTCGTGACACCAAAGGGGACGCGCAGGAATTGATAAAGCCTGCCGTCCGCCTCGAAGGCGGTGTAAGGGAGGTCTTCCCGGCGGATGGGGAGCTGATGGTAAGCGGATTTTAGGTCTATGGTTGAGTACACCTTGTACTGTGCTATCTGATTGACCATATCCGCGACGCGGGGTAGAGGGTACGCGTCGAGCTGTGTGAACCTATTGATGGTCTGGCTATAGTCCACGACCATCCTATTCTTCTCCCCGTCCCGAACAACGACCACCTGCGCCCTCCAAGGACTTGTGCTTGCCTCAATGACCCCCTCCCTGAGCAGCCGCTGCACCTCCGACTTAATGAAAGCTCTGTCCCCCGCGCTGTACCTCCTGCTTTTAGTTGCCACAGGTTTACAGTCGGGGGTCAGGTTGGCGAACAGCGGTGGGGGAGGGATCCTGAGGGTGGAGAGGCCGCAAGTGGCGTCGGTGGTGTGGCAGTTGGCATGGTGTTGGGTGGGATGTGCGGGTCGGTGAGTGTGTGTGTGGTCAGTAGCGGGGTATGTGACATATCCTTACAAAATTGGGGATTTACGACAGTAATTGGTGGGAGGGGCCCATCATACTTCATTGTCACGCTTTTCAGGTAGCTCTGGAGTCGAGCCCCAATAGCACAGGGGCACACAGTTGAGGCAAGACCAGCAACATAAAGTCTCAATATTCTATGCCCTGCACCACTAGCATTGCTACACAACTGCGCCCTCCCCCGTATGTCTGTTGTATGCGACCTGGAAGCCGTGGTGACCCTCTGACTTACTGGCTGTATCACGAGACCGCAATGCTGCACCGTGTCCGGGTGGATAAAACTCTCCGTGCTGCCTGTGTCAAACAGGCAGCTTGTCCTGCGTCCCTCCACCAGGATGTCCATCATTGACCTTGTGAGCTGGTGGGGAGCGCTTTGGTCGAGGGTCACGGAGGCCAAGGTTGAGTTGCTGTCTTGGTCCGGCGCGGTGGGGTGCCCCGTGAGCACCCGTTGGTCGTAGGCAGTGGGAGGGGGCGCAGACCAAGATGGCCACCCCCATGTCTCGCATGTGGTGGCGGCGTGCAGGGAAGATGGCGGCAGGCAAGATGGCGGCCCCCATGTTTCGCACGTGGTGGCGTCGTGCAGAGAAGATGGCGGCCCCCATGTCTCGCACATGGTGGCGGCGTGCAGGGAAGATGGCGGCAGGCAAGATGGCGACCCCCACATCTCGCACGCGGCGCTGCTCGATCCTGCTTGTGGTTTGGACTTACAGACCTTGGCGAAGTGGCCCTTCTTTCGGCAGCTGGAGCAGGTAGCTTGTTGAGCTGGACAGTATTTCCGGGGGTGCTTCTCCAGTCCGCAGAAGTAGCACTTCGCGGACTCGTGACTGGCGGCAGCCGAGGTCGATTTGTCAGCGGGTTGCGGGGTCTGCGGCGCCCACGAGGCCATCGGGGGATCACGTGCCTGGAGGGCCTCGGAGTTATGCACAGCAGCCTCCAGCGTGTCGGCCAGCTCGATTGCCGAACTTAAGGTAAGATCGGCTTTTTCCAGCAGCCGCTGGCACACGTACACTGACCTGGTCCCCGTGACGAAGGCGTCTCTCACTAGGAGTTCTGCATGCTGCTCTGCCGTCAGCTCCTGGCAATTGCAGGCTCGCACGAGCGTCCGTAGGGCCTGGATGAACTCAGCACTTGATTCCCTGGGCCGTTGTTGCCTTGTCGCTAAGCGGTGCCAAGCATAGACGCTGTTTATCGGCCACAGGTATTGTCCTTTGAGGGTACTCATTGCGCCGTCGTAGCTCGGCTGGTCTCTGATCAGCGAATAGACCCGTGGACTGACCCTGGAGAGTAGAACTCTGCGCTTCACTACAGGGTCGGTCGCTTTAATCTCCTCTAGATACGCTTCGAAGCAGGCCAGCCAGAGTTCAAAAGCGTTTCCAGCTTCAGGCGTTTGCGGATTGAGGTCTAACCTGTCGGGTCTCAGCACGTGTTTCATGCTTTAAAATACACAGCGAATAAAATTGAAGCGCACCTTCAATAACTCCAAAAGACTGAAGTTGAGTAAAATACTGAAAGGCTTTTATTCGCTGTACAATACGACCTCCATGGTGAGTGTCTGCCCCCGGACTGAGGGAGAGGAGCAAGGCGGAATCACCTTTATACAGGATTCTGTGGGAGGAGCCACAGGGGCAGTCAGCAGAGGGGCGTGTCCAGACAGGTAACCCAGTTACAACATATATATGGTTTACCACAAGGGGCAGATACTGTTGAAGGAGCAGGAAGTCTGCAGAAGGACTTGGACAGATTGGGATATTGGGCAAAGAGGTTGCAAATGGAATATAGGGTAGAGCAGTGTATGGTCATGCAATTTGGTAAAAGGAATAAAGAAGTAAACTATTTTCTAAATGGGGAGACAATTCAAAGATGCAAAGGGACTTGGGATTCCCTAAACGTTATCTTGCAGACTGAGTCAGTGGTAAGGAATGCCAAAAAAACACAAATTTCATGACATTTAAGAGTGATGATGAACCTGATTCTGATATGGGTCTCCACTGGGGAATGAGACTGGGAAGGGGGATGGGAGAGGGGAAATCATGGTTGGGAAAAGGAGAAGAGAGAGAGGCAGGAGTAGGAAGCACCAGAGAGACAGTCTGTAATGATCAACAAACCAATTGTTTGGAATCAAATGACCTTGCAGGTGTCTCAGGGCTGGGTGTGTCTGCACAACGCCACCCCTGTCCTTGGCAGTCCTTCTCTGTCAGCTGACCCACATCCCTCCATGCGCTTGACCCTCACCATATGTATAGAAAACAACTCTGGTGTCCTCTAGTTATTTTGGATTTCTTTCACTTGGTGCATTCTTGTTAATTTTAATACTTTGACATCAAATCAGATTCTGCTGAAGTTTTTAACCACTCTGTCACGGGTTGCAATATTACTTGGGTGTGAGGGGGTGGGTTGGAGAATGAAGATGCTGAATTTCTAAATATTTCTTACAGGCTTTAAGAGATGAAAGCTGGAAGTATTAAGCGATCAGGGTTTTGAGTGATTAAGACATTAGTACCATGGCTGTGTAAAAGTCCCAGGTGCCTTTGATGTAAAGCCCTTGGAAGGAATATCATTTGCTGATTTTCTAATCTCCTTTGCGGCTTTGTTTATCCACAGCCACAGCAGTTAATGCAGTAAAGGGGACAGCGGCCGGATTAAGTGTTATAAGAACTTCCATTAAGGACACACATCATCTTGTCGCAGATGATAAAACTTAATAAATTAACCAATAGGTCCCACCTAGGATACTGTGTTCAATTCTGGACACCATATCAGCAAAATTTCATTAAAAAGAGAGACTTGTATTTTTTTTTAAATCTCAGGATACTCCAAAAGACTTTATGGCCAATAGAGAACCTATTGAAGTGTAGTCTCTTGTGTTATGTGGGAAAATAGCATGGAGAGGGTGCAAAGTGCATTTGCTTCTTGGGGAGAATGGAGAGGCCACAAATATTCTTCTTAGGATAAAGGTTAAAGAGAGTTTTAATATAAGTAATCTTTAATATGAGGAGTTTGATAGGAGTAAGCATGTTCCAGTGGCTGGAGTGATGTTACTATTTTAACATAAGATAATTGTCAAAAAGGAAATCCAGGGGGAGATGAGGCAAAAATATTTTACTCCAAAGATTGTTATAACCTGGTATTCACTAGTTGATAAGTTGGTAGTTAAAGGTTGGATAAAAATTCTCATGAAGGAATTAAGTATACTTATGAAGACAAAGTGTTGCAAGGTTACGAGGAAGTGGCTGGGAGTAGTTTTAATTGGAAAGCTCTCTCTGCATCATGGTAAAGAATAACCTCCTTCTGCGCTCTTTGATGCTGTGCTTCTATGCTTGTGATTCAGGCTAATAAGGGTCTAAGCTGTTGCTAGTAGCAACACTTGTTTTCTTGCATGTAATCTAGCATTGAACTATGTGTACTTTCCTCCCTTGAAATCTTGATGCTTTTCTGCCCCTCCTACCCAAGATGATGACTCATTCCAGGATATAATTCTGCTCTATTCAGGCAGCAGGCATCTTTGGCAGCCCACAACAAATACTTGCATTTGTCTTGCACCTTGAACACGATGTTACATCTCAATGTCCTTAATTAACCAAACTACAAAGTAACATGGTCAAAACCATAAGTTTCAAGGAAGGTCTTAAAGAAGGATGGGAAAGGTAGACAATTCCAAAACTGTGAGTAAATGCATCGGAAGACGTGAAGAAAAAATGAAAAGACGGAAGTGATCAAAACCGGAGAAGCACAGAATGCTCTGTGGGTCCTAAGTCTGAGAAACTTTATATAGATGCAGGGAGGCAAGGCCATTAAACAATATTATAAATACATTTTTCACAGTCCAGGTGTAGCTTGCAAGGCCAAACTTTATTGCCCATCCATAACTGCCCTTGAGAAGGTGGTGGTGAAATGCTGCAATCCTTCAGGTAAACAAGATTGAGCACGCAAACCAGATTGAAGTTTTATGTGGGCCAAGTTTGCAAAGGCGGGATGACTGGAATAGTTTTTGGGAAATCTTATTTACTGATTTTGATAATGCATCAGAAAGCTCTTTCTCCACCATGCTCTGACCCTTGTTAGCACTGAAACTACAAGCATAGAACTTTCCACCAGGAGCCACTGGCAGGTGGCCAGAACCCAGATCACTGATGAGATTTTCCCTCACTCAATCCATTGCGACTCACAGTTACCTTAAACTTCCTTTGCCAATGTGACCCACTGCAAAAGTATACACTTAAGAAAATTTGAAACAATATCAGTTAACCACTTTTGTTCCACCTCTTTTTATAGCCTTATCCAATAAAAATCGATAATACTTTCCGTTGGAGTCTCCAATTAATCCAGCAGCCTAACTACTTGAGGCATAAACTGCCCTTTAAATTAAGAAATGCTTCACAATTTCCTTCCTAAATGGCCAAATTCTAATTTTAAGATTATAAATCTTTTATTCTGAATTCTCCAGCAGAGAAAATCATTTTCCCTACAGCTACTTTCTCAAATCCCTTAATCATTTTGACTACATTCATTAGATTGTCCTCCAGCTTTTCAGATACATGGGAATGGAAGCCAAGTTCATACACCCAGACCTCATAAGTTAACCCTTCCAATCCTCACTTCCATTCTAAGCCAGCCAAAGATCTCAAGTAACCATGCTAAATTGAAGCACCTGACAGGGACCAGAAAAACTCCTTCCATCTACTTCCCATCAGTGTATCAGAGCTGATCCAAAAAAACAGCCAACGCTATTGACTTGGGGCTATTTAGAAAATTTGGGGCATTTTGTTAACAGCCCCAGTTTCAGTCATTTGACTTGAACACCTATCTGTAAACACATGGTTACTTACCAAATGCTTCCATCTATCCAATTATATTAACATATAGCTTTTTTTTAAATAAACTACCTACACTTTCTTTCTCTGCTACCTGTGGTCTCCCTCAATAAACTGCCTACTGAGGACTATTATCAACTGAGCTAGGTTAGGTAATTCAACCTTAATTAATCAAATCTTACACTTTATTGTCTCTGTACAATCATCAGCTTAACTCTGCTGACTATTGGCCAACAACATAAAACGTAAATTCTACTGTTCCCTCCATACCAATACTCAGCTCACTTTTCCAATTTATAACACAAAAAATAGGGGATCTCCCATTGATCAACCAATTAATGCTTCTTCTCCCAGCCCCTGACACAGGGCTCTTCCTTGTGATTGTTAGTCCCCAGGGTTCTCGCAGCTTTGCACTCAAAGCCTCTCACTTTTATATTCCCCTCACCAGTTCAAATGTTGTGTTTCCATCAGGTTGACTCTGGCCTATCTGACTAACATGTGTTAGTTTCCATTGGCTCTGGATCCAAGCCAGCATCAATTTATTGTCCTGTTCAAGTGACAACCTGTAAGTAATGACTCTTTGTTCTGAATCAGCCAGTTACTAGGCTCAAGTTGCTCAGGTCAGGCACAGACCCACCATTCATAAACTTGCATGTTCTATCGTACCAAAGAGCATCTTGCAAATAACTTCTTATTTTGAAATTATCTCTAGTTCAGCAGATTATCAGGAACATCACTGTGTCCACTTTAAAGCACTTTGATACAGCTACTCCTGAGCAAAACCAGTTCACAAAACAGCTCACAAACTGGAGTTTACAGGCCACCTTCACAAAATGGCAGCCTCCATTCCTTCAACCACATGGCAAGAACAATGACAATTGGTCTGTATACTTCCAATGTCCTTGACTCATTTGAGTTTGATGTTTTCTTCCATATTTTAATTCCTTCATGACCAACACTGCAACCTCCCTTTCTGTGCATATAGTCCCCTTCTCTGTACTGACAAGAAACCCTTCCTGTGCTCCCTATAGCTGCTCTCTCTCTCTCCCATTGCTGCCTCCAGTCTCTCTCTATGTGCTACCTACAGTCACCCTTTCTGTCCCACCTCTCACTACTCTCTGTATTCCTTATCGTGTTCCTCTCTGTTCTGCCTCTCAGCAGACTAACAACACCCCACTGTGCTCTCTATAACCTCCTACCTCACCATCTCTCCATAACCTCCTACCTCACCATCTCTCCATAACCTCCTACCTCACCATCTCTCCATGACCTCCTACCTCACAATCTCTCCACGACCTCCTACCTCACCATCTCTCCATGACCTCCAACCTCACCATCTCTCCATGACCTCCTACCTCACCATCTCTCCACAGCCTCCTACCTCACCATCTCTCCATGACCTCCTACCTCACCATCTCTCCACGACCTCCAACCTCACCATCTCTCCATGACCTCCTACCTCACCATCTCTCCACAGCCTCCTACCTCACCATCTCTCCATGACCTCCTACCTCACCATCTCTCCATGACCTCCTACCTCACCATCTCTGCATAATCTCCTACCTCACCATCTCTGCATAACCTCCTATCTCACCACCTCTCCACGACCTCCTACCTCACCATCTCTCCATGACCTCCTACCTCACCATCTCTCCACGACCTCCTACCTCATCATCTCTCCATGACCTCCTATCTCACCATCTCTCCATGACCTCCTACCTCACCATCTCTCCATGACCTCCTACCCCACCATCTCTCCACGACCTCCTACCTCACCATCTCTGCATAACCTCCTATCTCACCATCTCTTCATAGCCTACCTCACCATTTCTCCATAACCTCCTACCTCACCATCTCTCCACGACCTCCTACCTCACCATCTCTCCATAACCTCCTACCTCACTATCTCTCCATAACCTCCTACTTCACCACCTCTCCATGACCTCCTACCTCACCATCTCTCCACGACCTCCTACCTCACCATCTCTGCATAACCTCCTACCTCACCATCTCTCCACGACCTCCTATCTCACCATCACGACCTCCTATCTCACCCTCTCCATGACCTCCTACCTCACCATCTCTCCATGACCTCCTACCTCACCATCTCTGCATAACCTCCTACCTCACCATCTCTCCACGACCCCCTACCTCACCATCTCTCCATGACCTCTTACCTCACCATCTCTCCATGACCTTCTACCTCACCATCTCTCCATAACCTCCTACCTCACCATCTCTCCTTAACCTCCTATCTCACTATCTCTTCATAACCTCCTACCTCACCATCACTCCATAACCTCTTAACTTACTGTGCTATCTGTAGCTTCCTGCTCTGTATTGCCTATAATTTACTTCTGTATTCTGACTCCAATCTCTGTCACTACAGACTTCCATCCTACTCACCAAGGTGTTTCCAGTTTTTTGTCCTGCATAGATAACAACCTCCATCGCCGCCAAACTTTAAAAGGAGCAAGCAGCTTGGGTTCTGTTCAATTGCTTTTATCTGAACTTTCCCAGACATGTTGACCATCACTCAGATGCCCAGCATTGGACTCTGAATACATGGGCATGACATCAGACCACAATTCCACTCTAAGCCCAATGTTTTTTTGAGTCCAAAGCCTTCCCATTCCTTTGTTCTACGTGGCTTTTATTCTTTCCCACGTTGTGAGTACTGATTATATTCAGGGAGACATTAGCGTTGGCATACTGTTAAAGTCCTCTCAGCATGCCTGAAAAATAACTTGTGTCTTTAATTCAGTAAAAGCTTGCAGCTGCTATTGAGGGTACATGGTACAGGCGAAATCCAATGAGGGAAGTGAATTACATTTTTAAACTGGGTATTATTTTATTAAGAAACTCAATAGAGAATGAGTTGTAATAAAATGTGTTAAATATACAGTCTCCCTGGATAAAAGCACATCAGGAATTAATTACATTTTATTATAATGCATGGGCCTTGTGATGAAGATCCACATGATAAGCAACTGATTAAAGATCTTCCACCTCCACCATCTCATTGCATTAAAGCAACTGCAGTGCTAATTGGACTGTTGGAGGGAAGGCAGTGGTGATCCAATAAAAAAGACTATCTTATTACCTCTATTGAACAGTTAATCACATGGGGAGTGTGATTTCCTGATTACTCCATTTGTACCAAACAATTGCATTGTCACTCAGATCAAAACCTACAAAATTAGACACTAATGAAAAAGATAGAGTCTCCCAGAACTAGTCTTTATATTGCTTTTCAAGTCTGACTGCATGCTGAGCAAGAACTGATATCTGAATAATTTTTATATTTTCTTTTTCTGCTGATTTTGCTTTCCTTGTCTCCGCATAAGTTCCTGATTTCCTGCTGGGGCTTTGGCAGTACAGAAAGGGAGAGCATATGGGCTCTCTAGTGTTCTATCCAAATGCCCATTGCTCGGCAATAGGAGTGAGTGTTATCCAGTCACTTAACTGGGAAGGGACGTCACAGTTGAGCTAGATCCTACCATGAAGTGTTGTACGTGCAATTCCAGAAGAATCCACTCAGAAGCATTGAGCAACTTTACCTTACCAGAATGCTATGGGATCTGCAGCACTTTTCCTTCCATTCCAGGCATTGCACAGCCCTAATCTTGTCCTCTATGACTCGGCCAACCATCGTCCCGCTGAATCACAGCAGCATCTGTTCTCTGTTAATAGACTTATTCCACCTTTGTATATTGTATATTCTCCAATTGTTCCTACCAGCTTCGAATCACCTCTCACCACAAATTATTCAACATATATTAGAAGAACTAGTTTAAAACAACTACAAGACATTGAACTGGGAGTGGATTACACTAAAAACAGTGGGTGATAGACAAGTGCTGGCAATTTAAGGAATAATTTGAGTAGTTGCTGATAAGTACTTTAGAGAGCAGATTGAATATGATCTTCTATATTGTGATACTGAGGTACCCAGATGTGAGGTGATGCAGAGAATCAGGAATACTCAGAGACAATTAGAAACTGAAATACTTTTTAGGAAATCAAAATTGGATAATAGGGAGATTAGCGGAGATCCAAATGGAGGCTCACAACTGAATTCAGATGGTCTAGATTTCCAACAATGAAGAGCCAGAGTTACTGGCTGGAATCTACTGATGAGATGAAAGTGCCTGATATATAGAATAATAGGTACCTACACTAAGACTGTGTCACAAAGATGTTTCCACTGGATGTTTCAGATGATATGAGGTCTGGTGGAAGCTCTTCTGAAACTGCCATTGACATTTTCTTTTGCAAACATTTCCACCACACAATATTGCTGAGCAGACGAATAGGCTGCCCTGCCTGTTAAAGGGTATTTTGCAGCAGTGACTGTTGAAATGTTTACCAATTACTGGGAAATTCTTCTGTTGAGTTTTGATGACGTTTTCATCAGCAGATTAAAACCGATGTCATGACCAACCCAAGATGACTAGAGTTTAATGACTTCACAAGCTAAGGCATCAGGGTTCATTTCTACTCAGAGTGAAACTGATAATACTTGTGCTTTTGAAAATGAAATAGAAAGAAGATCCACCAGATCTCTAAAGGGATTGATGAAATTCAGTTCTGTGTCTTCCCATCCTGTTTGTTCCCATTGGATATGAGACAATTGAATCATATTATTAGTTCCACTTTGCAGCAAGATAATAAAAGGAATTTATAGGTTCTTCCTGTGAATGTGTGGGTTTCCTCCGGGTGCTCCAGTGCCTTTCCACATTCCAAAGATGTATGGCTAGGGTTAATAAGTTATGAACATGCTATTTTGGTGCCAGAGGGCATGGCAATAATTGCGGGCTGCCCGCAGCACGTGCTCAGACTGTGATGGTCATTGACGGAAATGACATTTTTCACTGCATGTCTTGATGTATATGTAACAAATAAAGCTCATCCCTCTTTAAAAACACAAACAACAGGAATTCTGCAGATGCTGGAAATTCAAGCAACACACATAAAAGTTGCTGGTGAATGCAGCAGGCCAGGCAGCATCACTAGGAAGAGGTGCAGTCGACATTTCAGGCCGAGACCCTTCGTCAGGACTAATTGAAGGAAGAGTGAGTAAGAGATTTGAAAGTTGGAGGGGGAGGGGGAGATCCAAAATGATAGGAGAAGACAGGAGGGGGAGGGATGGAGTCAAGAGCTGGACGGGTGATTGGCAAAAGGGATACGAGAGGATCATGGGACAGGATGTCTGGGAAGAAAGACAAGGTGGGGGGGAACCCAGAGGATGGGCAAGGGGTATATTCAGAGGGACAGAGGGAGGAAAAGGAAAGTGAGAGAAAGAATGTGTGTATAAAAATAAGTAACAGATGGGGTACGAGAGGGAGGTGGGGCATTAGCGGAAGTTAGAGAAGTCGACGTTCATGCCATCAGGTTGGAGGCTACCCAGACGGAATATAAGGTGTTGTTCCTCCAACCTGAGTGTGGCTTCATCTTTACAGTAGAGGAGGCCGTGGATAGACATGTCAGAATGGGAATGGGATGTGGAATTAAAATGTGTGGCCACTGGGAGATCCTGCTTTCTCTGGCGGACAGAGCGTAGGTGTTCAGCAAAGCGGTCTCCCAGTCTGCGTCGGGTCTCGCCAATATATAAAAGGTGATATATTGCGTCCGGTGCTCCCGATGTGGCCTTCTATATATTGGCGAGACCCGACGCAGACTGGGAGACCGCTTTGCTGAACACCTACGCTCTGTCCGCCGGAGAAAGCAGGATCTCCCAGTGACCACACATTTTAATTCCACATCCCATTCCCATTCTGACATGTCTATCCACGGCCTCCTCTACTGTAAAGATGAAGCCACACTCAGGTTGGAGGAACAACACCTTATATTCCGTCTGGGTAGCCTCCAACCTGATGGCATGAACATCGACTTCTCTAACTTCCGCTAATGCCCCACCTCCCTCTCGTACCCCATCTGTTACTTATTTTTATACACACATTCTTTCTCTCACTCTCTTTTTTCTCCCTCTGTCCCTCTGAAAATACCCCTTGCCCATACTCTGGGTGCCCTCCCCCGTCTTTCTTCCCGGACCTCCTGTCCCATGATCCTTTCGTATCCCCTTTTGCCAATCACCCGTCCAGCTCTTGGCTCCATCCCTCCCCCTCCTGTCTTCTCCTATCATTTTGGATCTCCCCCTCCCCCTCCAACTTTCAAATCCCTTACTCACTCTTCCTTCAGTTAGTCCTGACGAAGGGCCTTGGCCTGAAACATCGACTGCACCTCTTCCTAGAGATGCTGCCTGGCCTGCTGCGTTCACCAGCAACTTTTATGTGTGTTGCTCATCCCTCTTTAAATCTCTTTCAAAGATGAAATATGAGAATGGCACTCTGGCTTTTTGAAATTGTTAATAAAAGGATGGAGTTAGTTATTATCAATAAGGACCTTAAATCTGTGAAAAAAGAAATAAAGTTGTTTCTCCCTGTCAAATGCAGTAGCCAACAAAGCACTGTGGAAACAGAATATAGAACATAAAACTGTATAGCATAGGAACAGGCCCTTCTGTTCACAATGCCTGTGCTGAGCATGATGTCAAATGAAAGTATTCCCTTCTGTCTGTAAATGGTCTGTATCCCTCTACTCTGTTCATGTCCATGTGTCAATCCAAAAACGTACCTGTTTCCACCACCACCTCTGGAATCACCATCCTGGCACCTACCATTCTCCATGTAAAAACTTGCCTTGCACACCTCATTTAAACCTCCCATTCTCACTTGAGACCAATAAATGTGGTCACTATTGTAAACTGGAAGTCAATTTATACCGAAGCAGTAATCAAATGCTTGAGCTTTTACACCCACCTGAGCGGGCAGAGAGTGTTTTGTATTTCACATTTTATTGATGATGTCTTACACGGTTCAGTAACTCACTCAGTTTTTCACTGAAAGAATCAAGCTGGGTTTTATGTTGAATTAGGTAGAGCAGGAATATATCAACCACCTTCAAGTTCAAAGACAAGAATGCTACAGCTGACACATTGTGTTTCCTATGCAATATATTTTGTCACCTTCCAAAACTGTTACCACAAACTCACCATGCTTTCTTTCCACTTGTCTATTCTTAGGCCTGAACATATCGACAAATCCTGGGGTCCTTTTAGCTCACACAGTCAAAGTCAGATGGCATCTTATAAAAGGTCTCAGACTAGAAACATTTAACTATTTTCTCTGTCATATTTGATCCTGGGCATCAACCTATTCAATAACACGGCCAAAACTGCTTCTGTATTGTGGCATGTTCCTACTGAGATCACCGTATAAAAATGTGAACCTGCAATCATGGTCAGTTTAAAATATCCTCAGACTGGGGCATTGGCAACAACTGGATGACACTTTGAACCAGTCAAGTGGTTGTGTTGGAGACACATGGACACATTCCACAGTTTCACTCATGTTTTAAAGGTTAAAATTATGAACTCCAGGAACGCTTTGCCAAGGTACTTCAACAATCAGGATGCATACCAGAAAATATTTAATTTCATTTGGGTTGCTATCCAGAGAACATTGATTTAAGATAATTGCCAAAAGAACCGGAGGTTAGAAGAGTAGATTTTCTTCTGACATATAAAGTTGTTCTGATCTGGAGTTCACTGCTTGAAAAACTGCTGGAAGCAGATTTAATAGCATTTTTTAGAATGATAATTGGATAAATACTGGGGGAAAATGCAGGATCTGGGGACAGATTTCCCTCAGAGCTGTGTAAGATTCTATTAACAGTTCTATGCAATGTTGATAATTGTCAAAAGTCCACTCTTTGGAGAAAATCTTAAATTGAAGCCCTGTGTGCTTGTTCTGTTGGATATTAAGCATTCCATAGCACTGCTGTAAGATGAATAGGGAGTCCTTCCACTTTCCTGGCCAACATTGTTCCCTCAGCCAACATAATGGAAAACAAATTGTCTGGTTATTCATTTGTTCTATTTTTGTGAGACATTCTTGGGTCCAAATTGGCTGGCCCCTTTGCTTTCACGAGAAGAAATGTTTAGAGCCCCAAAATAAATTCCTTAACTTTTAACATTACAAGATGTCCTCAAGATAGACTACATGAATAGAAATTCCTTCTTCCTCAAGGTCTGATGTGAGATGTGCCTGAAAAGATGATGTGGGATAAACACAAGAAAATCTGCAGATGCTTGAAAGCAACACACACAAAATGATGGAGGAACTCAGTGGCCAGACAGTATCTATAGAAAACAGTAAAGTCGCTTTTTTGGGCAAAACCCCTTCATCAGGACTGGAAAGAAGGAGGAGAAGGAGTCAAGAAGGTGGAGGGGAGGAGGAGAGGGAGAAGTACAAGGTAGTAGGTAATTGGTGAAACCAGGAGAGGGGGGAGGGATGAAGTAGAGCTGGAAAGTTGATTGGTGAAAGAGTTAAAGGGCTGGAGAAGTGGGAATCTGTTAGGAGAGGGCAGAATTCCATGGAAGAAAGGGAAAGGGGAAGAGCACCAGAGGGAGGTGATGGGCAGGTAAGGAGATAAGGTGAGAGAAGGAAACAGCAATGGGGAATGGTGAAGGAAAGGGTGGAGGGGCAGTTACTGGAAGTTTGAGAAATCAATGTTCATGGCATTCAAATATAAGGTGTTGCTCCTTCAACCTGTGTGTGGCTTCATCACAGCAGTAGAGGAGGCCATGGACTGACATGTTGGAATAGGAATGGGAAGTGGAATTAAAATGGGTGGCCAATGGGAGATCCCTCCTTTCCTGCTAGGTGCTCGGCCAAGTGGTCTCACGATGAACATCAGCTTTCACTGATATACAAGAGGCCACACCGGGAGCACCAGATATAGTAGATGACCCCAACAGACTCGCAGGTGAAGTGTCACCTCACCTGGAAGGACTTTTGGGGCCCTGAATGGTAGTGAGGGAGAAGGTGCTGTGGCTCTTGTTTTATTTGCAAGAATTAGTACCAGGAGGGAAATCAGTGGGGATGGATGAGTGGACAAAGGAGTCGAATAGGGAGCGATCCCTGCAGAAAGCAGAAAGTGGGGAGGAGGGAAAGGTTTGCTTGGTAGTGGGATCCCATTGGAGACGGTAGAAGTTACGGAGATTTATGTGGTGGATGCAGAGGCTAGTGGGGTGGTAGGTGAGGACAAGAGGAACCCTATTGCCGGTGGGGTGGTGGGAGGATGGTGTGAGGGTATGCAAAAAATAGAAGAAATGCAGGTGAGGGCAGCATTTATTGAGAAGGAAGGAAAGCCCCTTTCTTTGAAGAAAGAGGACATCTCCTTTATTCTGGAATGAAAAGCCTCATCCTGAGAGCAGATGCAGTAGAGACAGAGGAACTGAGAGAAGGGGATGGCGTTTTTACAAGTGACAGGGTGGGAAGAGGTATAGTCCAAGTAGCTATGAGAGTCAGTGTTTTTTTTAAAAAAAGATATCAGTAGACAGACTGTCTCTAGAGATGGAGACAGAGATATCGAGAAAAGAGAGGGAGGTGTCGGAAATGGACCAAGTAGATTTGAGGACAGGGTGGAAGTTACGGGCAAAATTGATGAAGTCAACAACTCAACATGAGTACAGGAAGCAGTGCCGATGCAATCGTTGATGTAGCATAGGAAGAGTTGGAGAGCAATGCTGGTGTAGGCTTCGAATATTAACGGAAAGGCAGACATAGCTGGGACTCATGCGAGTTGCCATGGCTACACCTTTGGTTTAAAGGAAGTGGAAGGAACCGAAGGAGAAATTATTGAGTATGAGGACCAGTTACACCAGATGGAAGAGAGCGGTAGTAGAGGAGAACTGGTTGGATCTGTTGGGGACAACTGTTTTCACTTGGTGAGTTGTTACAGCCTGGAATATACTACCTGAAAGTGTGGTAGAAGCAGGTTTGATGATAGTTTCCAAAGGGAATTGGATAATTACTTGAAAATGGATAATTTGTCGGCCTATGAGGCAAAGGAAGCAGAATTAGAAAGCTCATTGAGAGAGATGGCACAGGCACATTGGGATGAATGTCCTGATCCCATGTTGTTTCTTTTAATGAGTTTGTTGGTCTCATTCCTATTCTTTCCAGCCGTTGGCATAACGAATGAAACCGTCCTTCATTTTGTCTTAAACTGGCAATCATAGTCAGAGAATGAGTACATAGGCTGCTAAAAAAGGCAAGAAATTATACATATCAGTGTTCTTTTGAGAAAGGAGTAGAGTAAACATTGGTTATGACTGTTTAATGCTAGTTTTAACCAAAAATGTTGTAAGTTCTATTTCCCAGTACCTATTTTGAAGAGCAAAAATGTGTGCCATCGTATAGCAATTTCAAAGACAGCCTTTCATGCATTACAGCCAGCTGCCATTATCTAGCAGTTCAATATCTGTCACGAAGACTCATATCACCTCATGGAGATGTTATCAGACACTCAGCTGTATGAATCATCAGGACAGATAACAAAAATCTTAATCAAAGATAGGTCTTATGGAGGGAAGAGAGGTGTCAAGGCAGAAAGAATTATGGTTGAAACTCCAGAGCCTAGGATCACAGTAGATGAAAACATAGCCACCAGTGGCACAGCAAAGGGAATGGGAGGTACGTGAGTGGCCAGAAA
This sequence comes from Mobula hypostoma, assembly GCF_963921235.1. Classification (NCBI taxonomy): domain Eukaryota; kingdom Metazoa; phylum Chordata; class Chondrichthyes; order Myliobatiformes; family Myliobatidae; genus Mobula; species Mobula hypostoma. The sequence continues at coordinate 125,984,982 of NC_086102.1, forward strand.
TGGAGTAGCTTAAAATCTCAGAGCCATATTCACAAAGTTCAGAAGTTCAAAGTTCAAAGTAAATTTATTGTCAAAGTACACATATGTCACCATATACAACCCTGAGATTTGTTTTCTTTCAGGCATACTCAATAAATCCAATAACCATAATAGAATCAATGAAGACTGCACCAACAGGGCAGACAACCAGTGTTCAAAAGACTACAAACTGTGCAAATACAAAAACAAAGATGATGATGATAATAATAAAAATAATAATAACAAATTTCTAAACGACAATGAAAGAGGACTGAGTGTTCTCATAATCTAATCTAAAAAAAATAAGCAATAAATATCAAGAACATGAGATGAAGAGTCCTTAAAGGTGTGTCCACAGTTCAGTGATGGGGAATGTGATGTTGGGTGAAATTATCACATCTGGTTCAAGAGCCTGATGGTTGAGGGGTAATAACTGTTCCTGAATCTGATGGTGCGATTCCTGAGGTATCTTCTTCCCGATGGCAGCAGCGAGAAGAGAGGTGCTGGGCCACCGGGGTGCTGGGTGTCCCTGATGATCTATGTTGTTTTCCTGAGACAACACTCCATGTAGATGTACACAATGGAGGGAAAAGCTTTACCGTGATGGACTGGGCCATATCCACTACCTTTTGTAGGATTTTCTATTCAAGACCATTGGTGTTTCCAAACCAGGCTGTAATGCAGCCAGTCAATATATTCTCCACTACACATCTCCAGAACTTCGTCAAAGTTTTAGATGTCATGCCAAATCTTTGAAAACTTCTAAGGAAGTAGAGGCACTGCCATGCTTTCTTTGTAATTGCACTTACTTGCTGGGCTCAGGGCAAGTCCTCTCAAATGATAATACTGAAGAATTTAAAGTTGCTGACTCTGCTCTGATTTCCTGATGTGGACTGGCTTATGAACCTCTGGTTTCCTCCTCCTGGAGTCAATAATCAGCTCCTTGGTCTTGTTGACATTGAGTAAGTGATTGTTGTTTTGGCATCACTCAGCCAGATTTCCAATCTTTGTCGCCACCTTTGATTCAGCCAAGAACAGTGGTGCCACCAGCAAACTTAAATATGGCATTGGAGTTGTCCTTAACCATGCAGTCATAAGTGTGAAGTGAGTAGAGCACAGGAATAAGCTCACAGCTTTGTGGCGCGCCTGTGCTGATGGAGATTGTGGAGGAGATGTTGTTGCCAATCTGAACTGACTAAGTGAGGAAATCGAGGATTCAACTGCACAAGAGGTATTGAGGCCAAGGTCTTGAAGCTTATTGATTAGTCTTGAGGGGGTGATAATATAGACAGCTGAGCTGTAGTCAATAAAGAGCATCCTGATGTACGCATTTTTGTTGTCCAAATATTCTATGTTGCAAGGACGAACCCAAGTGCAGGATACAGATGCTGAGGCAGAGTCGTTAGGCGTAGCCCCTTCCCGAACGGGGAGTCCAGAAGACGAAGCGAAGCTTAGAACTAACAGTTCTCAGGACTAGGAAACAGGGTTTGCTCTCACGAGAGTCGACCAGCGAACTGGCGGCTTCTTGCTGTGGTCGCAGGGTTTTTATCCTGCCGTTTGATGGGAAGCAGGTGCGTGTAGTTAGTGGTACTTGGGAACGATTGGAATTTAAATGAGGTGATCGAGGCCCAAATCTTGAGGCAAATGGCAAGGTGGGGGATTGCCAGATGGGACTGTGACATTCTAGAGTTGAAGAGCCAATGAGATGGCATCTGCTGTGGACCTGTTGTGCCAGTAGGCAAACTGGAGCAGATCCAAGTCACTTCTCAGGCAGGTGTTGATATGTTTCATTATCAACCTTTCAGAACACTTCATCACTGTGGATGTAAGTGCTACTGAACAATAGTCATTGAGGTAGGTTACGTCGTTCTTCTTAGGCACTGGTATAAATGGAGCCGACTTGAAGCACATGGTTACTTCAGCCTGTCAAAGTGAGAGGTTAAAGATCTCAGTGAACACTCCAGACCGGTTGATCTGCACAAGTCTTTAGGTATCCCATCTGGGCCGGATGCTTTCTGTGGGTTCACCCTCCTAAAGAATGCTGTCATGTCGGCCTCGGAGACTGAAATCACAGGTTCATCAGGGGCTGTGGGAGTTTCTGATGGTTTCTCCATGTTTGATGGTCAAAGTGAGTATAGAAGGCATTGTGCTCATCTGGAAGCAAAGTCTTTTTGCCCTGCCACAGCTATCGAGTATCCTTCATTGACTCAAGTTTAGTCCAGAATTGCCACTTTGTCCAAGAGATGGCTTTCCGGAGATCATGCCTGAATCCCCTGTAACTTCTTGATCGCCAGACTTGAATGCCTCCTATCTAGTCCTCAGCAGGTTGCAGACCTCATGGTTCATCCAGGGCTTCTGATTTGGGAAAACTCTGATTGATTTTGCAGGTACGCACTCGTCTGTGACTATTTTTACGAAGTTTGTGACAACCGTGGTGTATTCATTCAGATCCACAGATGAGCCCTTGAACACGGTCCTGTCCACTGACTTGAAGCAATCCTGTATCCGCTCCTCTGCCTCCCTCACCCACCTCTTTGTTGTCCTAATTTCTGGAGCTTGGCTCTATAGCCTCTGCCTGTATGCAGGCAAGAGGACAGCCAAGTGATCAGATCTCCTGAAATGTGGTCTGGGCATGGAATGGAAGGCATTCGTTATCGTAGTACAGTATAGCAGTAGTCTAGTGTGTTGAGGTCTCTGGTGCTACAAGTTATATGCTGATGGTAAATGGGCAGGGATTCCTCAAACCTCCTTGAAAAAATGTAATGATATCACTAACTCATGGGTATCTCTGGACCAAGAACATCAACTGATGGACAAGCATTCAGTAAGGTACCAAGCATTTTGAGCCTCTCCAATAGGAGGAGTGGAGACTGTGCAAAAGAGGCTAGGGAGCATATATTGATCCAAACAACCCGGCACCTACCATCAGCTACACCTGTCCCACCCCCATGGTAGAGTCTGCTGATCCTGCATCTGATTGTACAGTCACTACAATATCAACAGAACTGTACAGGATGTAAATCATTTTGATCTGGAGGAACTATGAAGAAGATAGGCTGGAGGAGTTCTGAATGTTCAGTGAAATATTTTCTGTTATTAAATGTCTCATGTTAACTCCTGAGGGTACTCATCACACACAACCTCTTATGGTCCCAGAACACATCCTACACAAGAAAGCTCACCGACAGCTCTACTTTCAGAGGAGGCTGAGGAGAGCTGGACTTTGCACAACCATATTCACATCACTCTACAGATGCGCAGTAGAGACCGTACTAACATGCTGCGTCACTGCATGGTATGGAAAGTGCATTGCGGCAGAAAGGAAGGCTCTCCAACGAGGAGTCAAAACTGCCCGATACATCGCCAGCACTAGCCTACCCGCCATCAAGGACATATTACGTTATGCCATTTTATGCATAACATATTATATTGATGTTATGCCATCAAGGGCATATACAGTATATATTAGGATAGGTAATTGGTTGCCATGGTAGTGTTGAGGTTAGTGCCATGTTATACTGCTCGAGGCATCAGAGTTCAGAGTTCAATGCTGGAGTCCTCTGTAAGGGGTCTGTACCGCCTGCTTGTGGAATATGGTGGTTTCCCTGAGTGCTCCAGTTTCCTCCCACAGTGCAAAGACTTGTCAGATAGGTTAATCAATTTTGTAAATTGTCACGAGATTGGGTTAGGTTTAAATCAGGGTTGCTGGGGCTGTGCTGCTTGAAAAGCCCAGAAGGGCCTACTCCGCTTTATATCACTTTAAAAGACGTAATTGTTGTATTCAGTGTATGCAGAAAGGTGCCGGAATAGGGCCAGTAACATCATGAAGGATCCCAGCCACCCTGCTCATGGACTGTTTGTCCCACTCCCATCAGGGAGGAGGCTAGGTAGCATCCATGCCAGCACTGTCAGACTCAAAGACAGTTACTTCTCTCAAACAGTGGGGCTGATCAACACCTCCACCCACTAACTCCACCACCACTTTATTATTTCCTGTCAGTCACCTTATGTACAGCCTAGTGTCACTTTATAGACATACAATCAATCTATGGGTATATAACCTATGAATTTATATTTATTGCTTTTTTTTTGTTATTATTGCGCTCTTTATCTTATGTGTTATTTATCTTGTGTGGCATTGCATCCAGAGTAACAATTATTTTGTTCTCCTTTACACTTGTATTACTTAGTTAATTTAATTTAATTTTCTTTTATATATATACCTCATTGTAATTTATAGTTTATTACTTTGTTATGTATTGCAATGTACTGCTGCCACAAAAGAACATATTTCATGACTTATGTCAGTGATATTAAATCTGATTCTGATTACGAACTGCTTGATTTCTTTACCCTGCTGACCTCCAGTGTATCTCAAGTATATGGTACTTTGAACTAGCTGGAAGAGTGAAATGTTAAAATCAGACACACCAGACTAACAATGCATGCATGATCCAGACTTTCCAATTGGCTCATGGCATATGCAATTCTGACTAGAAATGAAATATTTCAGAGATGTAAATGAAATCCTCAAATCGGGCTGCTATGTCCAGAATAGGAATAGAAAATACTAACATTCTCTGTCCAAGATTCAGAAATACTTTGGATTCCGGGAGGGAGATAATGAGACCACATTGTGTGCAGGAATTCACTCCCTCTGAGCAGAAATTCAAGGATATTAAATCTCGCTCTCACTATCCATGATGCCTACTGACTTAAAACCATAAGTCATAGGTGCAGAGTCAGGCCATTTGGCCCATCGAGTCTGCTCTGTTATTTCTTCATGGCTGATCCATTTTTCCTCTCAGCCCCAATCTCCTGCTTTCTCCCCGTATCCCTTCATGCCCTGACCAATCAAGAATCTATCAACCTCTGTCTTAAATATACATACAGACTTTGCCTCCACAGCTGCCTCTGGCAAAGAATTCCACAGATTCACCACTCTCTAGCTAAAGAAATTCCTCCTCATCTCCATTCTAAAAGGACACTCCTCTATTCTAAGGCTGTGTTCTCTGGTCTTAGACTCCCACCCCCACCCCCATAGGAAACATCCTCTCCACATCCACTCTATCAAAGCCATTCACCATTCAATAGGTTATAATGAGGTCACCCCTCTTTCTTCTGAATTCCAGTGAATACAGGCCCAAAGCCATCAGACGCCCTTCATATGACAGGACATTCATTCTTGGAGTCATTTTCGGGAACCTCCATTGAACCCTCTCAAGTTTCGGCACATACTTTCTAAGATAAGGGGCCCAAACCTGCTCACAATATTCCAAATGATGCCTCACCAGTGCTTTATAAAGTCTCAACATTACATCCTTGCTTTTATATTCTAGACATCTAGAATCAAATGCCATTTGCCTTCCTCACCACAGACTCAACCTGAAAATTAACCTTTAAGGAATCCTGCACAAGGACTCCGAAGTCCCTTTGCATCTCAGTTTTTTGTCATTTCAACACCTTATATTCCATCTGGGTAGCCTCCAACCTGATGGCATGAACATTGATTTCTCTTCCATTAATGCCCCTCCTCCCCTTCTTACCCCATCCCTTGTTTATTTATTTATTATTCTCCCCCCCCCCCTTTTTTCTCTCTCGGTCCCTCTCACAATCACTCCTTGGCTGCTCTCCATCTTCCTCTGGGCTCCCTTCCCCCTTTCTTTCTCCCTTGGCCTCCCATCCCATGATCCTCCCACTTCTCCAGCTCTGTATCCCTTTTGCCAATCAACTTTCCAGCTCTTAGCTTCATCCCTCCCCCTCTTGTCTTCTCCTATCATTTTGGAACTCCCCCTCCCCCTCCCACTTTCAAATCTCTTACTATCTCTTCTTTCAGTTAGTCCTGATGAAGGGTCTTGGCCTGAAACGTCGACTGTACTTCTTCCTATAGATGCTGCCCGGCCTGCTGCGTTCCACCAGCATTTTGTGTGTGTTGCTTGAATTTCCAGCATCTGCAGATTTTCTCGTGTTTGCGTTTTTGTAATTTCTCTCCATTTAGAAAATAGTCAACCCTTTCGTTACTTCTACTAAAGTGCATGACCATACACTTCCGGACACTGTATTCCATCTGCTATTTCTTTGCCCGTTCTCCTAATCTGTTTAAGTTCTTCTGTAACCTCTCTACTTCCTCAAAACTATTGCTCCTCCAGCTATCTTCATATCATCTGCAAGCTTTGCAACAAAGTCATTAATTCCATCATCCAAACCATTGTCATATGACGTAAAAAGAGTCAGTCCCAACACAGATCCCTTTAGAACACCACTAGTCACAGGCAGGCAGTCAGAAATGGCTCCATTTATTCCCACTCTTTGCCTCCTGCCAATCAGCCACTGCCTTATCTATGCTAGAATTTATCCTGTAATGCCACGGGCTTGTAGCTTGTTAATCATCCTCATGCATGGCACCTTGTCAAAGCCTTCTGAAAATCCAAGTACACAACATCAACTGATCTTCCTTTGTCTATCCTGTTTGCTACTTCTTCAAAGAATTCCAACAGTTTGTCAGGCAAGATTTTCCCTTGAGGAAACCATGCTGTCTCTGGCCTATTTTTATCATGTGCCTCCAAGTACCCTGAGACCTCATCCTCGATAATTGACTCCAGCATCTTCCCAAGCACTGACGTCAGACTAACTGGCCTATAGTTTCTTTTCTTCTGCCTCTCTCCCAGCCAACCGATAAATTTCCATGAATGAATTCTTATCACCAACTTTACTGACGTTCTCTCACCTCATCTATCAACATGACTTCCAACTTCCCCAAATTCTTGCACCATGCCTCAGTAGTATAAAGCAAATTATGCAGATGCTGGAAATCTGAAATTAAAATGAAAAGTACTGAAAATAAGCGGACGGCATCCGTGGAGAGGGAGTCAGAGCCAATGGTTGAATGATGACCTGAAGGGTTTGAAAGTCTTTATCATACCTTAAAACATTGGCTCCATTTTACTCTACTTGGATGCTGCATGGGCTGTTGAGCATTTCTAGCTTTCAATTTACAGCTTAGCAGCCGGTTCTTTGCTGCACCCTCACCCCATCTGAAAAATGGCTCTGATGCTGCCATGTAATGCAATTATTGCAGTTGAGATTTGGAATTATCAAATTCTCCCTCAAGATAAAACCCATAAAAAGGTGATTTAGGATCAGTACATTCCTGAGACATTAGCATTTGGTGCCTAAGTGATTTCCTTCCATTATTGAGGATTATCAATTTATAGCTATTAATGTCATTTTTGTTTAGCATTATAATCCAGCCTTGGGCCAAACAGCCTTTAGAAGTTGAAAGTGATAATTATGTGTCTGGAGTGTAACAGTATTCAATGCTACAGTTTTACAGTTAGGTTAATGAATTGTCATTCTGTGTAGCATTACATGTTAGCACCAGAATATACTCTCAGAAATGGTAAGGGAAATAACACTCACTGTTATTAGTTGGTGAATTATACAGTGACTTGGGGGAGGGGCAGATCCATGATGAACTTATAAATACATTGGGCCTTAGCTTCACAAATATCTCACTGCTCAAGTCCCCACATTTTGAGAAACACATATTTACTTAGCTAACATCCACTCACAAAGCCACAGAAATGTTTTGTCATTACAAACAAACTCTTTCACCAAACAGCAAGTGCTAATTACTGCCAAAAAATTCACAGCTATTGAAAGCTGTCTGTTATACTTCAGACTCTCTCAAGTTTTGAATTCTTTTAACTTCCTGTCTCATCATAAATATTACTTTTCAGCTTTTCCTCCTGCATTTTTTTTTCATTTCCATTTTCCCTCACTCTCTTTGATTTGGCACAGAATTCAAACCCTTTGATTCCTCCTCCTAATCTACCTTTACCTTCTAATTCTTGACTCTCATTCACTAAGAGGATCCCTCACCGATAGCCTTTTGCTTGTGTTTGAGCTTCTACACTCAGTGATCACTTTATTAGGTACTCCTGTAATGTGGTACCAGCTCAATGCATAAAAGCATGCAGACATGGTCAAGAGGTTCAATTGTTCAGACCAAATATCAGAAAGGGGAAGAAATGTGATTAAAGTGACTTTGACTGTGGAATGATTGTTGGTGCCAGACAGGGTGGTTTGAAAATCTCAGAAACTGCTGATCTCTTGGAATTTTTACATATAACTTTCTGTAACGTTTACAGAGAATAGTGCAAGAAACAGAAAGCATCCACTCAGTGGCAGTTCTGTGGGTGTAAACGCTTTGTTAATGAGAGCAGAATGGCCAGACTGGTTCAAGCTGACAGGAAGGCAACAGTAACTCAAATGGCCATGTGTTTCACAGTGGTGTGCAAAAGAGCATCTCTGATGGCACAACATGTCGAACTTTGAAGTAGATGACACAGCAGCAGAAGACCACATACATGCACCTGGCATCCACTCTATTAAGTATAGGACGTAGCTAATGAAGTGGCCACTGATTGTATGTGGCATCTGGTGTGCTGTTACCTGCTCACATTTCTAGCATCTATGGGCAAAAATATTTTGGTACAAAGGTTTTCAGGGTGAATTTTATTAAGTGAATTACTGCAGGAACTTCTGCCTCTCTGTATTCGGTTTAATAGCCATCTACTATATCTCTTTGTAAGAAACATACCTAATGACACTCCACAGAGATATGTCAGATGATTAAACAATTAATAGGGTAGGGTGAGAGAACTATATCCCCGAGTTCCTCCTCCACAGCATAACCTTTAAATTAGAGGTAGACCTTTCAAATGATGAATCATTTCCTCTCACAAAGGGTACCAGGAACCTGGAACTCTCTCCTCGCAATTGTTGTTCCAACTAAGACTGCATTTTGATTAGATTTGTAAGCATACCACTTCCTGAAATAGCAGGAAGTCGTGATCAGCAGATGGAAGATGTCCTCCTGAGTTATCCATGGGTTCAAGACTATGATCAAGATCAGTGCATATTCTATCCTGAGGAAAAGCTGGACTATTAAAGTTGTCTTTGTCGGAAATATTACACAGAGATTCAGTCTGTGCTCTGAGGAATAAAGAGGTTTGATAGCACAATTTCAAAGAAAAGTACTAAAATGGAGAACTTGGTCATTATCACATTTATTTGTCAGAACTTGCTGGGAATAAATTGCTTGCTGCATTTCCTGCTATACTACAGTGAAAAAAACATAACAAGTACTGCAAAGGCTACAAAGCACTGTGATTTTTCTGAGATCATGAGAACCTCTTCACATTTGGCAAAATCAGGCTTCACTCTTTTAAAAAAACTGGGCAGACATCCTTGCAAACAGACTGTAAACACCAAGACCTTATAATTTCAGGCAACCTGGTAGCCTAGCAGCAAGTTGCATGTTTAATTTTGCTTTGTTTCTCTTAGGTCCCAACTGGCAGGTGCCACTTTCTTCCATAGTTTGAAGTTAATGGAATTCTGTCATAATTCAGGATGAGAAATAGCTGACAGCTCAATTAGCACTAACCCCTGTGTATGTGTAACAGGCAGACTGACCCCATCATTATCTTCTTTACAGAGACACCACAGGGGCCTAAATGATATAAATTAACCAAAGCAACGATTAGTTCAATCTGCAATATATTAGCTCAGTTTTAGTCTAATGTATTCAAATTACACTTTTTAATTGTTGGTCCTGAATTGATCCATTACTCTGACAAGGAGCCTGCACTTTGCAAGCATGATCTTGCCTTTGTAAAACAAGCACATTCTTAAAGGACAGTTAAAATTAAAAATGGCAATAGCAAGGTTCCACACATGCAATTTTAAGACAACAGTGCAAGCAACATGTTCTGGTCAGTTTATGCATCAGCTATGCATGAGCAGTATCTGGGTGGGAGTATCATAACCTCATAATCAGCAGCAGACTAAAGGCTTCAGCATTAAATCTTGATTGAGAGGCCAGGGCCTCTCTGAGAGTCTTGTGTACAGGTAACTGCTGCTGGTAATGTTACATTTCAGGTGAGAAGTTAAACTAAGGCTCTTGTCTGCTTTCCAAAGTGGGTGTTAAAGGTCCCAGGGGTCTCATTTCAAAGGACAACTGATGAGATCTTCCTAATACTTACCAATATTTATCCAAATTCATTAAAATAAATGATCTGGAAGGTATTTGTGCAAATTAGTCATGGTTTTACTGAGATTATAATCAAATGTGCGTTACAGCTCGGGACATTCTGAAATCAAGAAAGTGCTATGCAAATGAAGTCCTTTTTTCCCTTTGAAAGATAATCCAAATCAAACTTTGCCACAAAAATTAAAAATCACCAATAGAAAGCAACAAGTGCTTGTTTCCTCCAGAAGGTTTGATGAAAATATCATACAGATCCTGAAAGAAGATCAGACGTTGGAAAAATCATCAGTTATCATAGTCACTATTCAGGTCCTAAAGGTCTGAAATTGCCTAGCACCACCAACTTCATATTTGCTGCCATTTGGAGGTAAATGTACAGCTTGGGGTCATATCTGAAGGCATAAAGAGTAGGTGGCCCACAGTTGTTCCCTGTTGTTTGCTGAATTAGCTTACTCTGGTTTGGTTGCTAATGAATAGCTTCAGTGTCTCTTCAAGAGAAATAAATGGGAAAGCTGGGGACAAAATTAAACCCATTTTTTATCCCATTGGCACAACTGAGGATTGAACAGGATTGATAGTTGTACTGGACAAAATTCTGCAGGTTTCATCATATGACCTCCTACCACCACTGCCCCACTTCATCATTAGTCAGCCAAAACACCAGTCCCTGCAGCAACACCTTCCCACAACCAATCCAAAATCAGTCTCTTAATTGCTCAACTGTATGATTCAATGCATCTATCAGATCACCTTTTATCCCACCTCCATGATAAAGGAGAAAAAAATGTTCAAGTACACAACTGCTCAATATTTTTAACATCTCAATGATTTTTTATTCTGTGTTCCTGCTGTCATTCTGGCGATCAACAGTCAGTTCATGTAGACTCCAGGATAATTTGATGAGCAGAAACCCCAAGGAACACATGGGGTTTGGCCTGAAACCCTGCAGATCCACTAACATAAATATAATCTTGTATGCAAGATGCCTTCGGGCAAACAGGGCTGTTTAACTTTGCTGAGCAAAGTAACAGTAAAGAATAGCATTATTCGTAATATGTACATCGAAACATTGAAACATACAGTGAAATATACTTCTCCTACGCTACATCAATGACTATTTCGGTGCTGCTTCCAATGTGGGGAAGGAACGATGTTCCTGATGTTCCTGTTCCCTTCCTGCACCCATGGGGAACTCATCGACTTCATCCATTTTGCCTCCAACTTCCACCCTGCCCTCAAATTTACCTGGACTATTTCCGACACCTCCCTCCCCTTTCTCGATCTCACTGTCTCTGTCGCTAGAGACAGCTTATCTAATGATGTCCATTAAAAACTCACTGTGTCATGGTCCGGTCCGTGAAGTCCGTATTCCGGTTCACAGTTCGGTCCATCGACCCTTGCTCCAGGTTTTCCTGTCTGCCCTGTTTCTGTTCTTGTTGAGCTCTAATTGAGGCAGCTGATGCTCGTTGGGGCTGGCTGCATAAATACCTTCAGAGACCAGGGTGTGGTGGCTGGATTGTTCTTGTCCTTACTCCTTGTACCCCTTCCTCTGGCTTCTGTTTCCTCGCCTGAAGCCTTGCTGGTAACTCTCGCCTCGCCTGAAGTTCTTGTTTCGCCTTACAATGCCTGAAGCCTTGCCTTGTCTTGCCGGTAACTCTTGCCTCACCTGAAGTTCTGTCATGCCTTGCATTGCCTGAAGCATTGCCTTGTCTTGCTGGTAAATCTCACCTCGTCTTGCCTGCAGCAGTCTTGTCCTGGAGCCACCCTGTACCTAGCTCCCTTCCTGTCCCTTGCCTCCGTTGGCTAAGCCAGGCCGTCTTGCCGTTACCTGTGGTTGGTTCTGTCCCTTCCTGTCCTTTGCCTCCGTCGGGTAAGCCAGGCCGTCTTGCCGTTACCTGCGGTTGGTTCTGTCCCTTCCTGTCCCTTGCCTCCATTGGGTAAGCCAGGCCATCTTGCCAGTACCTGGGGTTGGTTCTGTCCTTTCCTGTTCCATGCCTCTGTCGGGTGGTGATCCGTGCCCTGCCCAGGAGGAGCCTGCCTAGCCTCAAGCCTGAAGACTCCAGCCTCCTGCTAAGCCTCAAGCCTGAAGACTCCAGCCTCCTGCCTAGCCTCAAGCCTGAAGACTCCAGCCTCCTGCCTAGCCTCAAAACTGAAGACTCCAGCCTCCTGCCTAGCCTCAAAACTGAAGACTCCAGCCTCCTGCCTAGCCTCAAGCCTGAAGACTCCAGCCTCCTGCCTAGCCTCAAGCCTGAAGACTCCAGCCTCCTGCCTAGCCTCAAAACTGAAGACTCCAGCCTCCTGCCTAGCCTCAAGCCTGAAGACTCCAGCTTCCTGCCTAGCCTCAAAACTGAAGACTCCAGTCTCCTGCCTTGCCTCAAGCCTGAAGACTCCAGCCTCCTGCCTAGCCTCAAAACTGAAGACTCCAGCCTCCTGAAGACTCCAGCCTCCTGCCTAGCCTCAAAACTGAAGACTCCAGCCTCCTGCCTAGCCTCAAGCCTGAAGACTCCAGCCTCCTGCCTAGCCTCAAGCCTGAAGACTCCAGCCTCCTGCCTAGCCTCAAAACTGAAGACTCCAGCCTCCTGCCTAGCCTCAAGCCTGAAGACTCCAGCTTCCTGCCTAGCCTCAAAACTGAAGACTCCAGCCTCCTGCCTTGCCTCAAGCCTGAAGACTCCAGCCTCCTGCCTAGCCTCAAAACTGAAGACTCCAGCCTCCTGAAGACTCCAGCCTCCTGCCTAGCCTCAAAACTGAAGACTCCAGCCTCCTGCCTAGCCTCAAGCCTGAAGACTCCAGCCTCCTGCCTAGCCTCAAGCCTGAAGACTCCAGCCTCCTGCCTAGCCTCAAAACTGAAGACTCCAGCCTCCTGCCTAGCCTCAAGCCTGAAGACTCCAGCTTCCTGCCTAGCCTCAAAACTGAAGACTCCAGCCTCCTGCCTTGCCTCAAGCCTGAAGACTCCAGCCTCCTGCCTAGCCTCAAGCCTGAAGACTCCAGCCTCCTGCCTAGCCTCAAGCCTGAAGACTCCAGCCTCCTGCCTAGCCTCAAGCCTGAAGACTCCAGCCTCCTGCCAAGCCTTGCCTCTAGCCTGAAGACCCCAGCCTCTAGCCTCCTGCCAAGCCTTGCCACTAGCCTGAAGACCCCAGCCTCCTGCCAAGCCTTGCCTCTAGCCTGAAGACCCCAGCCTCTAGCCTCCTGCCAAGCCTTGCCTCTAGCCTGAAGACCCCAGCCTCTAGCCTCCTGCCAAGCCTTGCCTCTAGCCTGAAGACCCCAGCCTCTAGCCTCCTGCCAAGCCTTGCCTCTAGCCTGAAGACCCCAGCCTCTAGCCTCCTGCCAAGCCTTGCCTCTAGCCTGAAGACCCCAGCCTCTAGCCTCCTGCCAAGCCTTGCCTCTAGCCTGAAGACCCCAGCCTCTAGCCTCCTGCCAAGCCTTGCCTCTAGTCTGAAGACCCCAGCTTCCTGCCTCCTGCCAAGCCTCACCTCGTCTCTAGCATCTAGCCTCAAGCCTGAAGACTCCAGCCTCCAGCCTCCTGCCTCCTACCAAGCCTCGCCTCTAGCCTCTAGCCTCAAGCCTGAAGACTCCAGCCTCCAGCCTCCTGCCTCCTACCAAGCCTCGCCTCTAGCCTCAAGCCTGAAGACTCCAGCCTCCAGCCTCCTGCCTCCTACCAAGCCTCGCCTCTAGCCTCAAGCCTGAAGACTCCAGCCTCCAGCCTCCTGCCAAGCTTTTCCTCTAGCCTGAAGACCCCAGCTCTAGCCTCCTGCCAAGCCTTGCCTCTAGCCTGAAGACCCCAGCCTCTAGCCTCCTGCCAAGCCTTGCCTCTAGCCTCCTGCCAAGCCTTGCCTCTAGCCTGGACCCCAGCCTCTAGCCTCCTGCCAAGCCTTGCCTCTAGCCTGAAGACCCCAGCCTCCTGCCTCCTGCCAAGCCTCACCTCGTCTCTAGCATCTAGCCTCAAGCCTGAAGACTCCAGCCTCCAGCCTTCTGCCTCCTGCCAAGCCTCACCTCTAGCCTCAAGCCTGAAGACTCCAGCCTCCAGCCTCCTGCCAAGTCTCGCCTCTAGCCTCAAGCCTGAAGACTCTAGCCTCGTCCTGCCTGCCTGCCAAGCCTCGTCCTTGCCTAGTTCTGGGGTCCGAGCCAGAGGCAAGACCAAGGTACTGAGTCCTTGTCTAGTCTCTGGCTCAGAGTCGAAGCCCGGGCTCCTAGCTCTCTTGTCCAGTCCTGTTCCGGATTCCCAGTTTTCGTGTCCACGACCTTGCCCTCAGCCTGTATCCTAGTCCCGTCCCTAGTACTTCAGTGTCTGTGTCTTGCACTTGGGTCCGTTCCTAGCCACCTCCTTATGACACACTGACTGTTACAGCTACCTGGGCTATACCTCTTCCCACCCTGTTACTTGTCAAAATGCTATTCCCTTCTCTCAAATCCTGTTTCCGCTGCATCTGCTCTCAGGATGAGGCTTTTCATTCCAGAATGAAGGAGATGTCCTCCTCCTTCAAAGAAAGGGTATCCCCTCGCCCCACCATCAATGCTGCCCTCACCCGCATCTCTTCCATTTCACACATCCTCCCTACCAGGGATAGGGTTCTTCTTGCCCTCACTTACCACCCCACCAGCTTCCACATCCAGCACATAGTTCTTTGTAACTTCCGCCATCTCCAACAGGATCCCACCAGCAAGTACATCTTTTTCTCCCCCCAACTTTCTGCTTTCCACACAGATCACCCTCTACATGACTCCCTTGTCCATTCGTCCCTCCCCACTGATCTCCCTCCTGGCACTTATCCTTGCAAGCGGAACAAGTGCTATACCTGCCCCTACACCTCCTCCCTCACCACCATTTAGGGCCCCAAAGACTCTTTCCAGGTGAGGTGACACTTCATCTGTGAGTCTGTTTGGGTTACCTAATGTATCCAGTGCTCCTGGTGTGGCCTCCCGTATATCGATGAGACCTGACATATATTGTGAGACCGCTTTGCCGAGCACCTACTGCTCTGTCCACCAGAAAAAGCAGGATCTCCCAGTGGCCACCCATTTTAATTCCACTTCCATTTCCTATTGCAACATGTCAGTCGATGGCCTCCTCTACTGTCACAATGAGATCACACTCAGGTTGGAGGAGCAACACCTGGGTAGCCTCCAACCTGATGGCATGAACATCAATTTCTCAAACTTCCGGTAATGCCCCCATCCCCTTCGCCATTCCTAATTCCCTTTTCCCCCTCTCACTTCATCCTCTTACCCACCCATCACCTTCCTCTGGTTCTCCTCCCCATTGTCTTTCTTCCATGGCCTTCTGTCCTCTCCTGTCAGATTTCCCCTTCTCCAGCCCTGTGCCTCTTTCACCAATCAACTTCCTAATGCTTCACTTCACCCCTCCTGGTTTCACCTATCTCCTTATCTTTCTTCCACTCCTGCCCCCACCTTCTAACTCTGACCCCTCACCTTTTTCTCTCCAGTCCTGATGAAGGGTCTCAACTGGAAACGTCAACTATACACTTTTCCATAGATGCTGTCTGGCCTGCTGAGTTCCTCCAGCATTTTGTGTCTGTTGCAGTGAAATGTGTTATTTGCTTCAATGACCATCACATTCAAGTGTGTGCTGGGGGTAGCTTGCAAGTGTTGCCATGTCTCTGATGCCAACAGCATACCCATGACTTACTAACTCTTACTGATTCGTCCATCTTTGGATTGAGGGAGGAAACCGGAGCACCTGGAGGAAACCCTATGGGGAGAACATTCAAACTCCTTTCAGATGGCAGTGGGAATCCTTGGTGCTGTAAAGTGATACAGTAATTTTGTTAAGCTGGCTCTTGTGAATATTAACTTGCTCCAAAGAAAGCTCTGAGGATCTTGATGCAGCATACGTGCCACGAGTGGAGAAAACACTCACAGGTTAGATAACATGAACCACAGTTTTCATATTTT
Source organism: Mobula hypostoma (assembly GCF_963921235.1). NCBI lineage: Eukaryota > Metazoa > Chordata > Chondrichthyes > Myliobatiformes > Myliobatidae > Mobula > Mobula hypostoma. Next base: position 126,000,961 of record NC_086102.1, read on the forward strand.
CTTCTGATAGAGGAGGAGGCCATTTGGCCAACTGTGATTTGCCAGAGGCAGTTCCTCATTTACTTCCCTATAACATATTTACTCTATCATGCCCATCACCCCGTCCCTAATCATCTTACCACCCACTTACATCAGAGGCAATATACAGTAGACAGTATGACTGTGGGAGAAAAAGCAAGATCCCGGGAAGGGAAGCTCATACAATCACAAGGAGAACATACAAACTCCACTCAGACTGAAGGTCAGGATAACAGCAGGATTACTGGTGCCACTAGCCAGCATCATTATGTGAAGTGCCATTATACTGCCTTAGCTCTGCGCTGGTGTCCCTCTGTCTAGGCTGTTCATGCTTATTAAATAAATTTGCAGTTGAAAATGCACAGGTTCAACACTTTCATACCAATAAAGCGGATCTGAATTTTATCTGAAATGTATATATAGAGTCAGGCTATTTTACTAATGATTAAATTTTCAATCCAAAGTGTTTCAATCTGGCCAGGGTTAAGTCTGTCACAGTGAAAAATCCTAAAGTAGCTTCTTAGTAATCACACAGCCCCAGAACAGATCCCTACCAAAACAAAGACATACACATACAGCAGCAATCAATTTCTCCAGTCCTCTTTAGAAGATAAATGATAATTGTCAATGATTTTAAGTGCATCTTTGAAGTATCCATCTTCATTGACACTTTAAAAATTCATGCTCGCTGACGATATTGTTTAAAATTGCTATTTTCTCTCTTATATCCCTTCAGACACCCTGCAGTGAGAGCCAGTCATAAATATGCATGGTACAAGTTTGACACCTAGTGGCAGGGTGTTACACAACAACTACTAAAATAAAGGCAAAATAATGTGGTTACTGTAAAATAAAAGTAAAAAATGCTTGAAAAATTACTTAGCAGAGAGAGGAGCAGAATTAATGACTCTGGTTTAAGACCTTTCATTAGGAATCCACTTCAGTGACTTTCACTGTTTCCCTTGCTTCTTTGATCATGAATCCACTGAAACTCACTTTCAGAGTCACGTCTCTTTCTTTCGCTACTGAGCCCAGCTCCTGATCATTTCACATCGATTCCAATTGAAATTGCACAGGTAACTCTGTCGCTCACTCACAGGTTTTGGAAGGGCGATTGAATGTTTCCGCTAACCTTTACTTTCTTGTGAGAAATATTCAAATATATTTTGGCAGAGCATACAATTAGTAGACTCTGCAAGTACAGTAGATATGAAGCATTGTTACTATTGTCACAAATTGGGTCACACCATGACTGAAGCAAACCTGCTCCAGAGGACCAAGATAATTAAACCTATAATTAAACAATGTGCAAACCCTTCGCCTCTATGCTTGCTGATTTCCATTGGCTCTCAGTCCACCAACCTCTTCGTTTTAACATTACTATCCTTGCTTTCAGTCCCTCAGTGAGCTCAGCATTCCCCAACTGTACAGCTCTCCAAGATAAAGTTATATTGCACATAGTCCTACAGAAACACAGAAAAATACCACAGAATCACTTCAAACACGAGGAATTCTGCAGATGCTGGAAATTCAAGCAACACACATCAAAGTTGCTGGTGAACGCAGCAGGCCAGGCAGCATCTCTAGGAAGAGGTACAGTTGACGTTTCAGGCCTATTCAGAATCACTTCTCCTTGTCCACGTTAGCCATCAAGTACCCATCTACACGAATCCCATTTCTCCACTCTCATCCACATCAGCTACTCCACAGAAATCTCCATTCACCCACCAACACTAGGGACAATTTACAGCAGCCAATTAACCCTCCAACTAATATATTTGTGGATTAAGGGAGGAATCCAGAACAATCCGAGAGAAGCCCGCACAGAATGTACAAATGTCACAGAGGTCAGGATTGAACTGGGTCTTTGAAGCTGTGAGGCAGCATCGCTGACTACTACTCCACTATACTTCATTTCAGGACCCTTGCACTCCCCAATTTTAACTGCTACACTTATCAGGCATGCTCACCAATTTTTGTTCTAAAATCTTACCTATGTCATACAATAATATCCTTGTTATTATTGACAGCCTGACTACAGTTCAGTGTTCAACACAATCATACCCTCAGTTCTAATCAAAAAGCTCCAAAACATGGGCCTCTGTACCTCCTTGATTTCTTTACCAGGAGACCACAGTCTGTCCGAATCGCAAATAACATCTCTTCACTGATGATCAACAAGGGCGCACTTCAAGTATGCATGCTTAGCCCACTGCTCTACTCTCACTACACCCACAATTGTGTGACTAGGCACAGTATAAATGCCATCAATAAATTTGCCAGTGACACAACTACTGTTGGCGGAATTCCATTTGGTGACAAGGAGGCGAACAGGAGCAAGAAAGATCAGCTGGTTGAGTGATGTTGCAGCAACAACCTTGCCCTTACAGTCAGTAAGCCCAAGGAATTGATGGTAGACTTTAGGAAGGGTAAATTGAAGGAAAACACACCAGTCCTCATTGGAATCGGAAGAGGAAAGGATAAGCAGTTTCAAGTTCCTGGGTGTCAACATCTCTGAAGATCTGGACTGGACTCAGCATATTGCTGCAATTACAAAGAAGGCACGACAGTGGCTACATTTCATTAGGAGTTTGAGGAGAATTGGTATGTCACCAAAGACGTTAGCAAATTTCTACTGATGTACCATGAAAAGCATTCTAAATGATTGCATCACCATCTGATACAGAGAGGCCACCACAGAGGATCAGAAAAAGCTGCAGAAGGCTGTAAACTCAGGCAGCTCCATCATGGGCACTAGCCTCCAGGACACCTTCAAAAGGTGATGCCTCGAACAGATGGACCCCCATCATACAGGACATGCCCTCTTCTCTTTGCTACCATCGGTGGAGGAGGTACAGGAACCTAAAGGCACACTCTCAATGTTTCAGGAACAACTTCTTCCCTTCTGTCATCAGATTTTTAATGGCTAATGAATCCATGAACACTACCTCAATACTTATTCCCTCTCTTTTTGCACTACCTATTTAATTTAATTGTATTTTTTATATATGCTTATTGTAATTTATAGTTTTATTATTATTTATTGCAATGTACTGCTGTTGCAAAACAACAAATTTCATGACATGTTCTGGCAATGTTAAACCTGATTCTGATTCTGATTAAATGCCCTCCCTTTCAATCTCTGTTTCTCCTTTAGAATTCACCTCAATATCTACCTTGTTGACAAATCTTCCACTCTCCTCTCCTTATAAAGAGCAGTGCCAAATTTTATATACAAAGGGTGCCAAGTGGTATGGGAAGAGAGTAGGAATATGATACATGAGAAAGAGAATCACGGTAGTGCAGTAGTTACCATAACGCGATTACAGTGCCAGTGACCCAGTTCTTCACTGTCTGTAAGGAGTTTGCACATTCTCCCCATGACCGAGCGGATTTCTTCCGCTGCTCTGGTTTCCTCATACATCCCAAAGACATATGGGTTAGTAGGTTAATAGGTCACATGAGTGCAATTGGGTGGCATGGGCTTGTTGGGCTGGAAGGACGTCTTACTATGAGGTATTTTAAATAAAATAAAACAGCTATGATCCTAATGAATGGCAAAGCAGGTTTAAAAGGCCTACTCCTTCTTCCATTATCAGTGCTTTATCTCCTGTGAAGCACCATGGGACAGTTTACTCTTTTAAGAGCATAACATAAATACAAGCAACACACATAAATACAAGTTTTTTTTACACTACAATGCTTTGTTAGTATCTTTACCGAGGTGTGGGAAATCTCTAACAGGCACCACATGCCTTCCTGGACAATGCATCATCTCTACTTGCTAAAATGTCACCCTGGTATGAAGGTGAGAGCAGAAATTTGCAATGAGAGGAAAAGATTGAAGTAAATGGGGCAAGAAGAAACAGATGGTCTTCAACATCTGAAATCCTAGAGAGGAACATAAAAATACTTCCCTAATGGTGATGGAAGCAATGAAATTTGGGAGGTTATGAATCACTGAATGGTAACCAGGACTATTTAGTGCAATTGCATGGATTACCTTGCATCCTATGATTACTCTCTTTAAAATGATGAAGGTACTTAAGATAGTAGATGCAAAGAAGCTATCTTTTTTCCTGGTGTAGCAGTCTAAAACATGATGTGCTATTTCGGAATGAAACCACAAAGAATCTGCTGTGCTTCAAGGGTTGCCGGAAATCTGGAACCATCTCCAAAGAAGTTGTGGAGGCTGGGCGACAGTCAACTGAAAATATCAAGACAAGAAATGATTCAGTTACTTTGGATAACAACATTAAGGAATGGAAGCAAAAATGGGTAAATAGATCAGGTAGGTTCAAACAGAATGGCAGGTCAAGCTCAATGAGCTGACTAGACTATTGCTGTTCTCATGTTGCTTAAAGCAAAATGATCCATGCCAATACAAAACAGAGAACAACCAGCCCACCACTTCTTAAACTGCTGTGATTCTGCAGATGCTGGAAATCTTGAGTAACGCACACATTTAATCTAATTCCTACAAGTTTATGTATTTCGTATTCCTTTATCCCAGAAGGGAATTGAGAAAAACACTTAATGAGAGAAGAAATAATTAAGTTACATTTTGAGCATCTTTCATAATCTCTGATCCAAAGAAAATCTAAGTCACCAATTATAATATGGGAAATGCTGCCCTGAAATGCACACAATAAGGTCCGACAGGCCAAGAGACCAACATAGGCTGTAGTTTGATTTGAACAATAGGAAAAGCTCCTGTTTTTCACAATAGTGTGATGAGATTTTTATCGACCAGCATGGACCAACAGAACATTGGTTTAACATTTAATCCTGAAAGAGGGTACCTTCCCATATAACTCTCACCTTTTCCACCTTTGCCTGGTTACACTCACAGAACAAACTCCACTTCTTTTCCTGAGAGCACAACTGGATTCACCTCAATTATCTCACCATTCTATGTATAATTTTATTTTTTGGGCAAGTCATTACTCTTTCTATCTGGTCAAGACAAAATCCAATCACAGCTGTATTAATAAGGTGCCATGTGACATTTATTTTTGACAACATATTAACCCTGGGGAATACAACACTTGGTACTTCAAACTCTGGTATCACTATCAAGAACTTATAAATTAGTCACTATGCAAAGCAGAGATACACAGTAAAGCAGGAGTGATTGACAGTCAGATTAAGTCGTAGGTGAAAGGCTTTGGAGTGTCCTGAGAGATTACTCAGATAAGTGCAAATTCTTTCCCCACTATGTTCTAACAATGTTCCTGAATCCACAACAGAGAAGGACTTTTTCTTATTGTCCCATTGTAATTACCACATCAGCAAGTCCCTTGGTACAGTTTAGTTCATGGCACTGTGATGGTTACTGCTACACAAATTTTTTCTTCTGCTCAACAAGAGCAATGCACACATTTACAATAAAAGCAGAAAATGCTGAAAGTTCTCTGCAAATCGAGCATCAAGTGTGGAAAGAGAAATAACCAACATTTCAGCTCCAGGACCTTTCATCAGAAATGGGGAAAAGAGAAAAGCAAGTTAGCTATCAATAGAAGAGAAGATAAGGGGAGGGATGAACAGAACAAAGGAAACATTAAGTCTTTAATTCACAAGGCCTTTCACCTAGGCAAAGATGTAAACATTTACTGACAGGACAAGAAAGAGACTGGTTTTAATGAAAAAAGAGAAAATCTGCGGCTGCTGGAGATCCAAGTAACATACACAAGATACTGGAGGAACTCAGAACTCAGCAGACCAGGTAAGGAAAGAGTAAAGAGTTTTTTGTTTCGGGCTGAGATCCTTCATCAGGGTGTGTTGGTTGTTAACACAGATGATGCATTTCACTGTATGTCTCAATGTGCTGTACATGTGATAAATAAATCTAAACCTGAACTTGACTGAAGCCACTGGAGAAGCAAAGGAAATACGGGATGCAGAGGAAGCTAAAATTGGAGGTGCTTTGAGATCTGCCATCTATGTGCTTATAGAAATGGAGTGGGCAGCGGTGGGTCAGGTCATGGAGGGCTCTGAACAGAGGGAATGAAAAGTTTGAAACTGAACTTGAAGACTGTTACACCCAAAGCACAGTGTTCAGCAATGCACCTTTTATACTCGCCTCGGATATCTCAGATGAGGCATTATGATCATTAGAGCTGACACCATAGACCAGGGAAAAAAATCTGGTAACAGATGAGTTTGCATGTTTTTCATTATTTACCTCACAATCTCCCAACGTGCAAGCAAATTATTTTCAAAAGCAAAAAAATTTGTCAAGCCCAGAGTAGGTCTGCATTATTAACAAGGATTGATCATTACACTGTCACAGTGTAATACCGCGGAGAGCTTTGCTTTGTATAGCTCCTAGAACAGCAACACAGCTCTGGAATGCACATTAACACCTGTCTACAACCAAAGGCCAGTGCGGATTGGGCCAATTATCCTCACGGTTATGTATCCCCAGGACGTACAGACTTTGAGTCTCAGAGCCCCTACTCGTTTAAGAATACAAAGTGAATACTGTACTAATGCAGACAGTGAGGGTTTGTGGTTCCATGAATTAATAGACAGTATCTCCAAATCTCAAATCCTCGCAATTATTTCACCAGCAGAGTGGAGGATTGTTATAAAACTCCATTTTCATCCCTCAAACCAATACATGTCAATCGTGGCAGTGGCATTTCCAGGTGCAACTTGATGGGGTATTACCCAGTCATTTCTGCTCTGTCAGGGACATGTGCTGGTGCTCCATGCAGTGGCCAATGTCAGGTGGCAGTGAACCCTTTGAGAAATGAGATAACTAATTTATTGGAGAAACACCTCATCTTTTGGAAGACTTACCTGTGAGCAGAGGCATCCAGAATTATGGCCATAAAACAGTGTGCACAAACTTGCACCTTTAAGGAACCTTAAAAGGAAAGAATTGATAAGCAGTGCTGCAATGCAAGATCAATTCTTTAATTTTTTAAAAATTGATTAATCCATTATGAAATATACTTGCTCTGTTGTTTTGCAATAATCAACTGTCTTGTGCAATGTAATCAGTTCAAGATTATTGACTGGCAATTATTAATCTTTCTGTATTGATTTCATTATGCTTCAGCAATTGCAACACACTTCCACATCCCTCATGCAGACTGCTCCAATGGTCCATCACAACATGGAAACAGAAGTCCACTTTGTTCCCTAGGCCCATTTCACCATTCAATTGGTTCAATATTAATACCCACAAAAAGCAGTAATGGCCCGAAGCTTTCTCATAGTGTTTTACATTCATGCGCACTAGTTGCCTGCCTATAACACTTTCTCTTTCCTTGAGCAAGCATGGTTGGTATAAATCCCACTGGAATGCTTTGAGCGTCAGTTATACCTGTGTAACTGGCTTTCAAAGTTGTCAACTGATTTAAAAGTCTGGCATTCACAGACACATGCAAAAATCATTTTAATAATTAACACATTTCCAAACTAATAAATATTTTAAAAATAAACCCATAAAACACCAGAAAGCAAGCACATACATGAAAGTTAGTTCCAGTACAACAAAATGCCTAAAACTTACCTTTCTCCCTCACAGCTACTTTGCTGCATTGAAATGAATACAGCCGTTGAACCCACTTAACCTGTAACATGGCTGAGGTTTAGCAGGTAGTTCCACCAAGGTAACTTCTGGGAAACTACGGAAGGTCGCAGTCCGCAGGTGGACTTTTGCAAGCCTAAACTCTAAAGCAATGAGAGAATAGGCCTTGTAATAAACATCCAAGAAACCACAGTGCAGCTAGTAAAGAACTACACGAGAGGCAATTTCCAGTGAACACTTGGTCTACTGCATCTTTGGGATATGGGAGAAGATTGTAAGAAATGCATATGGGTCACAGGGAAAATGAGATACTCCAATCCAGGAAGGCACTTGCTTCTGCAATGCAACCAACCCCATCATCCCACTCTTGGTTTCAACACAGGAAGGGAAAATGGGTGACAGAATGCAGGAGAAACATTATCACCCGGGTGCACTTGAAACAATTACATTTAAGGGGAGTTAAGTAAAAGAGAGAAAGGAATGGTGATTTGGAGAGATGAGGTGCGTTAATGATGCTTCTGAGCATAACCTGGACATGGCATCAGCAGAGTGGCATTTAAATTTTATAACATTTACAGCAGAAGATGAAGCTGGGTTCGTGTAGTGGACATCTTCTGTAAGTGATGCCTGAAGAAAGCAGCATCCATCATTAAGGACCATCACCATCCAGGACATCCCCTTTGCTCATTGCTACCATCAGGGAGAAGGTAAAGGAGCCTGAAGACACATACTGAATGGTTTAAAAGCAGCTTCTTCCCCTCTGCCATCAGATTTCTGAATCCATGAACACTACCTCACTATTTTTCCTCTCTTGTTGCTCTACTTATTTATTCGTCATATACTTCTATTTGTAATTTTTTTATGTATTGCATGGTACTGCACCAGGACTGCACTAATACTGCCACAAAACAACAAATTTGATGAGATATGTCAGTGATAATGAACCTGATTCTGGGTGAATCATACGTTGTGCAGCAGAAGATCAAATCAAATTGTAGGGCAACGTTCATCAAACTTTCGCTGGGTCCATTATGCTCCTGATAACCATTTTCAGTTAACCACCACCAGCAGTATAAATACCTGGAAGTCTGCAAAATGAGCTCAGCTTCCTGAATTTCATTTCTTTGCTTTACAACTCCGCAGCAGCAGAAAGGGCACTTCTGACAGGCATTTTGAAATTAAAATCAGGCTGTTGCTTTTTATTAAAATAAAACAAAATGATTTCTCTTTTCTTCTTCTCTCTCAGAAGAACTTGTCAGAAATGGTTGCTATGAGAATCAGGACCTGCTGCTGCCCCTATAGTGTTAATGGGCCTGGTGACACATGAAAAGGGGAACGAGGGAGGAGAGAGAAAGACTGCTTGCCCCTGAGGTGAACAGCTGTTTCTGGTTTGACAAGACTGGTGATTATCCACTCTCTCAGCCACTGTCTCCTCGGCTTCCTGAATGCTCCACTTAATTTCTAAAATGTCACTGAAGCCACCCACTACCCACATCTCAATCTCCTTCTCGTAGGTTATCCAGCTCCAGCACAATGGTGTGATTAGTACAGCAGTGCAGGAAGGATGTGACAATGCTGAGGGTGATCGCAGGCAAATGCACTCAGCCGCAGGCTAAATCTTGGCCTTCTGTACAGCTAGGGAACAGTGCCTGATTTGAATCTTTCAGCACCTGTTGGCCAGAGATAGAGAACAGACTGTGCCTTGAAAGTAGGTGGTCGCTTCTGTCAACACCCCTGAGGCAACCTATTCATGTTTCCATCCTGATGCTGCTTTGAAGGGCTGTGTTCCTTCAATACGATTCTTCCCCAAAGACCAGAACTGTTATTTTATTCCCTGGTAAGGTATAGCTGTGATTACTTTTTATGAAATATGCAAGGAATTTTTATGAGAGGCTCTTGCCATTTCACTCAGTAGGCAGCACTCACTGCTCTGTGCCAGAAGATTGTAGGTTCAACTTCCACTTGAGAGACTTGAACAGTACTGAGGGAGCACTGCACTGTCGGAAGAGCTGTATTGTGGAGATGTTAATCCATGACTCCCTGTGGTTCTCACCAACAATTATCCCTCAGCCAACAACATCTGAAAACAGATGATCTTTTCATTAATAAGCGGAGCTTGCTGTGTAGAAAATAGCTGCTGTGTTTCCTACATCACATCAGTGACTGCTCTTTGAAATTACTTCAATTGCTCTAAGCTGCGTTTTGAGATATTCCAAAGTTATGAAAGGCGCTTTTGAAATTGCATGCCTAGAAATACAGTTGTACAATGCTGTATTTTTTTTAATGTGAAGCATACTAAAGGCTTTCTTTGGACTCCTTTTGCCTCACTTGGAAAACTTGCAGTGACCTCAGAGTCTGAGTCACCCCAGTGCTTCACAAGCGATTCAACATCAAGGCACATATAAGATGACATCACTCGCACAGCAACCCTTTTGAACTGTTGCAGGGGGAACACGGACCCTGTGGTCAGATGCGCTAGCTGTTGGATGTAACTGGGGTTGTTGTCTTCACATCACAATGCTAAATTACAAAGTACTTACTTACATATATCTCTGGGCTCACCAATACGCCAATAGAACCCACCAATCACAAGCCTACTATCTGAACCTGACATCTGTGGCCTTCCAGATCTGTGAGCCCTCATTTCTATTCCTGAAAGTCCCAACATTCTGCCAGCCTCTCATTCCTAACAGTCGGCTAGTCATGTCCCACATTCTATCTACTTCACCGTTTACCTACTGATTACCCAAAACTGACTGGCTACCTATTCCCATACTGTACCACCACATTACCTATACCCCTATTCCCATACTGAAACCCCCTCATTACCTATACCCCATTCCCATACTGAAACCCCCATATTACCTTTGCCCCTTTTCCCATACTGTACCCCACATTACCTATGCCCCTATTCCCATACTGTACCCCACATTACCTATGCTCCTATTCCCATACTGAAACCCCCACATTAGCTATACCCCTATTCCCACACTGAACTCCCATATTACCTATGCCCCTATTCCCATACTAATTCTTCCAACACTCTTTCCAAACTACTTCTCCCTAAAAATTCCCAGCTAATGGATTCTAAAGCAGCTATGGCATTGGGAAAACAGGACCAAGCCACACATTTTCTGGTTCTGAGGATTTTTGTAGTGAGCCAACAACCATTCCAATGGATGCACTAAAACTTATACGTGTCTTTCCTAAAAATAGCACTGAATGGTAATTAGGGCAAACTTTGACCCAATTAATTCCAAAAGAGTAGAAGTTAAAATTAACTGTAATAGCACTTATTGTGATGACTGTGGGTTTTTAAGTAGCACTTTCATACATATAAAATATCTTTCTTTTGCTATCAAATTTATATATACTTATCTGTTGCTCCTAGGTTAGTAATAATTTCAAGAATTATATTTCTATAATGCTGGGTTGAGAACAATTCACTTCAGGAGCAATAATTAAAAAATGGTTATGCACTAATGTCTGTAGACAGTAGCATGAATAGTATTTTTTGGTTAATAGAGAAGAAGGTTTAACCAATTAGGTGCCTAGTTTGTCTTTGTTGTGTAGTTGCCTATCCTACTAATATGCCCTATGAGCAATGAAGCACTATATAAACTGGATGAAAGTGCACTATTCACACTGGGACCTTTCAATGTAAAAGGGGTATTCACAACTCCCTTTTATCTCATAACAGAGAAAATTTAGCCTCCATAGGAATGATGAGGCTGAGACTTCGACTGTCAATGAAGTGCCAGTTATGACTGAACCAGCATCACTGTAGACACTAAAGGTTATTATATTCAAGCCTCACTGCAGATCTCAACTGACGATCTGCCACAATTTTGATAGGGGATTATTTGTTGCTCAGATGAAAAATTAAACCAAAGTCCTGCAATGAAGGGTCTTGGCCTGAATCATCAACATTTTGTTCCTCTCTGTAGATGCTGCCTGACCTGCTGAATTACTCCAGATTATTGTGTGTGTTGCTGTGGCTTTCCAGCATTTGCAGAATCTCTTCTGTGCCCTGGTGACCTCCCCAGATTACCACCATATTTAAGAACGTTCAAAACGCTCCATTTCATCAATAGGCCAGGCAGCATATGTGGAAACAGAAATAGAGTTAATCTTTCAGTTTAAAAATCCTTCATCAAAACCAGCAAACTATCATAGAAAATGAATGGTCTCTGACTTTCACACTGTTTCTCTTTCCATGGATACCCAACCTGAATTCCCACTGTTTGCTCTTTTCATTTTAGATTTCTAGCACCTACTTTTTTTAAAATCATCATCACCAGCAAACCCATTGTGTGTTTATTATTCCATAACTCTTAGTGGGACTTCTTTAGGGCAGACTTGGCACTGTGTTTCCTACATTAGCACAGAGGCCACAATAAAACTGCTTCAAAAGCACATAAATGCTTTAAAACAATCTACTGCGGTCGAATGCTATATAATGGCAAGCCTTTATTTCATTTATATTCCAAAGCAAAGAACATACAGAGAGTCTGTCTGGTATTTAAGATTAAGAATTAGAAAAGCCATCAAAAAGGGGCTTGGAAGAAGAAGGGGACATGGAAGTTGATCCCCTATCATCCTCCCCTAGCAAAAGGCAAAAGGCATTTCAGAGAATCCAGCACCATTCACTAAAATTTTGGAAGTTTCCTTCCAGAAATATAAGGAAACAATGTTTTAAGCAATGAGCAGCACAGCACAGATACAGGCCTTTTGGCCCAACTAATCCATGCTGACCATGGTGCCCACACAACTAGCCCCAATTTCTTTCATTCAGCCTGTATCCCTCTAGGTACTTAGAGAGTCCCAACCCCTCAATGTACAATACCTATCCGAGTGCTTCTTAAATAATACTATTCAACCTGGCTCAATTACTTTCCCCAGCAGCTCATTCCATATACTCACCACCCTCTACATGAAGAAGTTGCCCCTCATGTCCCTTTGAATCTTTCCCCTTTCACCCTAAACCTACACCTCCTAGTTTTGGACTACCCTAACCTGGAGAAAAAACTGTTACCACTCACCCTATCTAAGCCCCTCATAATTTTAAACACTTCTTTAAGATTGCTCCGTAATCTCCTAATTTTCAAGGAATAAATACCTAGCCTGGCCAACTCCTCCGTATAACTTAGTCCTTCTGACAACATCCTCTTAAATCTTCTCTGCACTCCTTCCAATTTAATCATATATTTTTCATAATAGGATGACCAAAACTATACACTGTACTTCAAGTGTAACCTTACCAATGACTTCTACAACTGCAACATAATGCTCCAATGCCTATACTCAGTGCCCTCAAGCAACACACACAAAAAATGCTGGTGAACACAGCAGGCCAGGCAGCATCTCTAGGAAGAGGTACAGTCAACGTTTTGGGCCGAGACCCTTCGTCAGGACTAACTGAAAGAAGAGATAGTAAGAGATTTGAAAGTGGGAGGGGGAGGGGGAGATCCGAAATGATAGGAGAAGGCAGGACGGGGAGGGATGGAGCTAAGAGCTGGAAAGTTAATTGGCAAAAGGGATATGAGGCTGAAGAAAGGAGAGGATCATGGGATGGGAGGGCTAGGGAGAAAGAAAGGGGGAGGGGGTGGATAACCCAGAGGATGGGCAAGGAGTTATAGTGAGAGGGACAGAGGGAGAAAGAAGAGAGGGAAAAAAGGGGGAAGGAAAAAAAAATAAATAAGGGATGGGGTACGAAGGGGAGGTGGGGCATTAACGGAAGTTAGAGAAGTTAATGTTCATACCACCAGGTTGGAGGCTACCTGGATGGCATATAAGGTGTTGTTCCTCCAACCTGAGTGTGGCTTCATCTTGACAGTAGAGGGGGCTGTGGATAGACATGTCGGAATGGGAATGGGATGTGATATTAAAATATGTGGCCACTGAGAGATCCTGCTTTCTCTGGCGGACAGAGTGTCGGTGTTCAGCGAAATGGTCTCCCAGCCTGTGTTGGGTCTCGCCAATATATAGAAGGCCACATCAGGAGCACTGGATGCAGTATATCACCCCAGCCGACTCACAGGTGAAATGTCGCCTCACCTGGAAGGACTGTCTGGGGCCCTGAATGGTGGTGAGGGAGGAAGTGTAAGGGCATGTGTAGCACTTGTTCCGCTTACAAGGATAAGTGCCGGGAGGGAGATGGGTGGGAAGGGATGGGGGGGTACGAATGGACAAGGGAGTCGCGTGGGGAGGGATCCCTGCAGAAAGCAGAAAGTGGGGGGGAGGGAAAGATGTGCTTTGTGGTGGGATCCTGTTGGAGGTGGCAGAAGTTACAGAGAATTATATGTTGGACCCGGAGGCTGGTGGGGTGGTAGGTGAGGACAAGGGGAATCCTATTCCTAGTGGGGTGGCGGGAGGATGGAGTGAGAGCAGATGTGCATGAAATGGGAGAGATGCGTTTTAGAGCAGAGTTGATGGCGGAGGAAGGGAAGCCCCTTTCTTTATAAAAGGAGGACATCTCCTGCTAAAGGCCAGTATGCTTTTCTTTACCACAGTGTACCTTACAAATGTATAGCTCATTGAAAACTATTTGATTTCCTATGCTGGTTTGATATTTACAAAATGCATCACCTCACATTTATATGCATTGAAAGTAACACAGCCAAAATGTTGGAGGAACTCAGAAGGTCAGGCAGCATCTAAGAAGAGGAATAAACAGTCAATATTTTGGGCCCAGATCCTTCAACAGGACCCACAGTATTTCCAGCATAAATAAGATCTCTTGTGTTTGTTGTTAATATCTGCATTGCAATCAATTTGCCATTTTTCAGTCCAATTCCCTATATGGTCAAGATCCCCCTGTAACCTACAATAACCTTCAATATCTGCAACACCTTCTAATTTTGTGTCACCTACAGATGTGCTGGTCAGGTCTTGTGCATTTGCATCCAAGTCATTTATATAAATACAGTTCCCTACTCTGATCCGCAGAACACACCACTTTCACCAGCCTCCATTCTGAAAAACAACCTTCAACTACCAACCTCTGCTTCCTACTTCCAAACTACTTTTGAAGACTCCTAACTATGTCGCTCTCCCTGGATTCCATGGGATCCAACCTCCCAGGCTGGCCTTCCATGCGGGACCTTGACCAAGGACTTTTATGGTCCAAAATGACAACACTTAAAGCCTTACCCATATCTACCCTTTTAGTTAACTCTTCAAAAAGCTCGAAAAGATTGGTCAAGAATAATTTTCCATGCGCAAAGACATGCTGACTCCTCCTGATCAGACTTTGCCTATCATCTTGTCTAATTAATGTAATTTGTCTTCCCCCAGTTTAGCACTTTCCCACCATATCCAGGTTTATCTTTAGTCATAATTATCTTAAAAGGTAAGGAGTAATGATCACTGTCCCCAAAATGTTCTCCCACTGAAAGACCAGTTACTGGCCAGGTTCATTTCCAAAATAAGGTCCAGCATAGTCCCTTCTCTAGTTAGACCATCCATGTCCTGTTTCAAAAAACCCGTTGGTTGAAATTCTACTCCGTCTAAGCCTCTTGGACTAATGAGTCCGAGTCAATATAGATGAAGTTTACATCTTTTCATAATCTGTCGCCATATTAGCTCCTCCATCTTCTGGTGGCTTTTGTGAGGCCTATTATATAAAATCCCATTAGAGTGGTTGCACCTTTTTTTTATTTTTGATTTGAGTTCCACTCAAATTGTTGCAGTATTGAGCTTTCCGGTATGTCCTCTCTGACTGCAGCTGAGACAGTCTTCCTGATTAGTAATTTATTTCATCCACCACTTTTACCCTCCTCTCTATCATGTCTGAAAAAGCAAAGCAGGAAAGTTGAGCTGCCAGTCCTGTTCCTCTCACAACCAAGTCTCCGTAATGGCCACATCATAGTTCAGTGTAGTGATCCAGACCCCAAGTTCATCTGCCGTACTCATAATATTCCTTGCATTGAAATCAACACACTTCAGCCTAATAGTTCCACTGTGTTCATCAAAATGCCTCTGCCTGGCCTTCCTTTCAAACTGCAGATTCTGAAAGCTGAATCTCTAAACAATCAGCTGAATGAACTCAGTGGGCTGGGCAACACCTGTGGGGCATGGTGTGACTTTGATTCGAGTCACCAGAGAGACACTGAAGATGGTGACTTTAGTCATTACAACAGGCAGGTATCATTCTGGAGATACTCTCTGTAGAGGTTCACTAACCCTATAATACATCACATTTTTATACCCTTAAGGTCGGTAGGTGATTCAGTACAATTTTAATAGATACAACTACATAGCTTACTTCAATATTGTGGATTGACAATGGTTCATTTGAATTACATATCTACAGTGGGAGACACGTCTAAATGTTCAAACACTTTTGCCACAAAGTAATTCACATAAATAGTCTAAAAGCTTCTGAAGACAGAGATCCAGAGACCCAAAATTGATGTTGTCAGGGGTTGTCTCTGAGCACACAAAGAACTATTGATTGCCTGTACCTGTGAGCATGTTTGATATGCTAAGCGACAACATCAGTCTGGTCTGCCAGCTTGAACTCAAGTGACAATGGTGCAAATAACTTACCCATATTGCCTGGTTTGATGCAGGCCAATTAACACAACCCCATTGTCTTAATGTTTGGCTGATGCATATGCAAACATCTTATGATCACTATTTTATAAACCATATTTCAGTCTGTGGCTTTTAACTTCAGTTTACAACTTACAATTTACAAAAAAAAACATGAAGATTGGTTCTTGCTTGAATTAATATCTGCTATATCCACATAACTCCATAATACTCCCTAAGCCCCTGTACAGAAATCTGTCACAGGAAGGCCAGACTTTAAGGAGGATCTAATTAAATAGGGCAGCATAAATGCCCTTCGTGATTTGACCCCTTCCCCAATTACTAACCTATCATGTCCCTATGTGCAGCTACATTTACACTATTATCCTTAACTGGCTAACTACAGTACTAAGTAGAGATGCCAATAAAATATTCCAGAAATATGATTACATCTTCTTAGATACATTTGTCTTCTTGATTTCAACAGCCTTTATCATGCAGCTTTGTCATTTGAGTGCTTGTTGCCTCCTTCCCTGCTGGCCTGTTGCAGTTTAATCACATCCTTATCTTCACGGCATTATTCTTTGATAGCTAAGACTCAGTATTCGCTATCAGTTGTTACTCTGAGCACAGGGGCGCCAGCAAGGTAACTTTAGTTTTCAGTTCACGGGCAATGGTACATACTCCATGGCATGACACAAAATTGTCAGAATAATCTTACAACAAGTCACTGAGTCCCTTTGATCAATGTATAGGAGGGTTTGGGGTGGTCTCTATTTGAATGGCTGGAAGGACCACACACCAGTGGCAGCCCCTCCCAGAACGTCCTTTCAATCACTGACCCAACCACTGGAAGGGCCCAGCTCTCTTATGTTCACTCCCCATTCAGTCTGGGGTGGCTGTCTTCAGACGCTGTGTGCACGATCTTCTTTTTCTCAGTCTGCCTCGCTATCAAAGTTGTGAAACTTGATGTTTCTTCCATAACATCATACTTGATGCTTCTCCCGTAACTATGTTCCCCAATACCTTTCTATTCTGATCTATACAACTAATGATCTACCTTCAAGAACCAGCCTTCATACAGAGTACCATTACCTTTATATTTATATATTTATATTTATATATCAGGTGCAATGCGGCAGGCTAGTGTTCATCACTTAGATTCTCTGTAATGACACTGTTAATGGGTGGACTTGATCTCTTGTTCTGTCTCTGAGGATGACAAAAAGGGGAGTCATCGGGTTTAATCTGAGCCCAGTGTTTCTACTGGCTACCTTGCTGGGTCTGTACACAGACACAAGTTTCATTTGTCAGTAGCACCCCCTGTGGTTCTATTTACCTGTGAGCAAGGAGCGAACCCTGCCTTTTCAGAAAGCTCCTTAGCATGACTTGGTCACCCAGCTGTGGAAGGACCACCCTCTCTCCCTCAGACTCTTCTGATCAGCAAGATGTTGCTGCTGTTCTGCTCTGTCCTTCGTTATGTTAACCTGGCTACAATGGTCCTTCACACTCCCATATAACTTTACTAAACTGGCTCCAGTAGTTTCTTCCTGTACACTTTCAATTTCTGTTGTCTCATGTTCTTCTGTTGCTCTTCTTGCACCATGCCCCGTAACATATTACCTTTTTGCTCCTGACTCTCCCATTTCTGGTGAGGCTTTACGTTAATTGCTGCTACCTGTGCAGGTAGCTGCACTGCTTCTAACAGTTCTTGACCTTTGGGAAAACCAGGGTAGGTCCTACACAGTGAACTGTAATTCACTGAGGAGTGTGGTAGAGCAAAGGGATCTGGGAATACAGGTCCCTAATTCATTGAAAGTGGCGGCGTAGGTAGATGGGGTTATAAAGAAAGCTTTTGGCACATTGGCTGTCATAAATCCAAGTATTGAGTACAGCAAATGGGATGTTATGCTGAAGTTGTATAAGATGTTGGTGAGGCCTAATTTGGAGTATTGTATGCAGTTTTCTACAGGAAAATATAAATAAGGTTGAAAGAATACAGAGAAAATTTACAAGGATGTTGCTGGGTCTGGAGTACCTGAATTATAAGGAAAGACTGAATAAGTTAGGACTTTATTCTTTGGAACGTAAAATATTGAGGGGAGATTTGAAAGACGTATACAGAATTATGAGGGGTATACATAGGGTAAATGCAAGAAGGCTTTTCCCACAAAGGTTTGGTGAGACTACAATTAAAGATGATGGGTGTTAAGAGAGAAAGGTGAAATGTTAAAGGGGAACATGAGGGGAAGCTTCTTCACTCATAGGGTTGTGAGAGCGTGGAATGAGCTGCCAGTGCAAGTGGTGCATGTGACCGCGATTTCAGTGTATAAGAGAAGTTAAATAGGTATATGGATGGGAGAGCTATGGTTCGGGCGCAGGCCGATGGGACTAAGCTGTATAAATGGTTTGGCGTGGACTAGATGGGCTGAAGGGCCTGCTTCTGTGCTGTACCTTTTTATGACTCTATGACTCATAGTTTCACCCCTTGCACTGGTAAGATGAATCACCTCTCCAGTCATTGGCAAGGGTGGATCAGTTATTGATACTGAAGACCCTATGTCCACTAACATATCACATTGCCAGTCCTCTAATAAACCTCTTGTGTACATCCATGGGTGACCACTACTGGCAATGGAAGCTGCCATCAGCCATTTGTCTAACCTGAGGTGCTGTCTTCACTAGCTCTATAATCTGATCAGTAGTCAAATCGGACAGAAGAGGGTGAAGTTGTGGTTTCTGCCTGTCTTGGTGAGTGATTTTCGCACCTTCTTTTCTTTTTAGGGTACTGCCTCCAACCATGGCCCAATAGGCCACAACTGTAACAAATCATTACCTTCACCCTTCTATGTTTATTCTGACACTCCCTTGCTAGGTGCCCTGGTTGCTGGCATCCAAAGCAAATCCTCTGTGACTTCACAGTGGCTATATTCACTACAGCCACCTCACAACTTCTCTTCTCCCTCCTCTGGTCTATCTCACCGCGCCATGATACTATCACAGGGTAGGTCAATCCCAATGCTATTTCCAAATCTAAAACTTCCTAGTGGACTGAGTTCAGGCCTTCCTTCAGCATTTTCAGAAAGTCTGGATCGTCCCTCCCTGGAATGTCCAGCCTGAGTACTCCTCATGTACTCGATGTATACGCTCTGCACAATCCATGGCTGGCTCATCAGCTGTCTGAGCCACTGACATTATCACTCCCCAGTTACTCTCATCTCCCCTCATTCACTGTCTCACTTCCTCCTTAAAGCAGCAGTATTTCTCCTCATTACTGGCATTCCTGCTAGCTGCCCCTGTATCATCCTGCACTCCCTGGACTATACTGCCCCACATATTCCTCAGGCATTTCATTTTTATGAACACCTGTATATCTTCCAGGTGCATCTGGTGAATTTCAATCACTTCCTTAAGCTTGCGCCAGAATTCTGAATTTCCACAGGTGACATTAAATGAGAGCAACTCTGGCAAATTCTCTGCTTCTCCCCAGGGTGAAGGTTTGTGAATGGTAGTAATCAGGGTCAAGGGCTGGGTCAGGTCATCAGAATTCTCGACCTGCTGTCGTCTGACCTCAATAGGTGCCATCCCTATAGATATACCTAGAAATAACCTCTCCCTCACTAATTCCCATATTAAGCAAAATATAATGGATGAATAAAAATTAAACAGTACATACTTAAATCCACAGAGTATGTACCCTGCAATCGTCCACTTCTGTGCCACCGAATTCATGATGCTTGTTGTATTCCCTTTCATATAAAAGTCTGTTAGGCCAGAGTTTTAAACTAATTCTTACAAACACACTCACAAACAAGTATGTTACTATACAGTTCCCTGAATGAGTATACATGCATCCTGAATGGTCAGTAACCACCTTTTGCAACTGGTGGCCCTTCTCACCAAGCTATGCAAAACTGCCTGATAGCTGGTCCCTTCCACAAACACACCAGCATACACACCACAGTTTTATAATCTATCGGGTCAGCTGTCCACCATGTTCTTTGATACTTCGTGATCCCATGGTTGTTGACCTGAGCAGATCTTAGCATGGCTGCCACTCTTAAAAATATTCAACCCTCTAAGTCAATGGCCACACAGTGAGTCACAAACATATTCCAGATGAGCCCCCAAATGTTGTGACTGTGGTTGCAATCACCAGGGAGAAACTGAAGCATGTGACATAGAATTATTTATTCATCACAACAAGCAGACATCATTCTGGAGATACTCCCAGTAGAGGCTCACAAACATAAAAATACATCACATTTTTATACCTTAAAAATCAAAGGTAACAGCAGCTGATTCAAAGCAGTCTCAATAGTTATAATAATCAGAATGCGAATCAGGTTTAATATCACTGGCATATCTTGTGAAATTTATTATCTCAGTGGCAGCAGTACAATGCAATACATGATAATATAGAATCATTCATTCAATCAATCAATTACAGTAAGTATATATATGTATATTAAATAGTTACATTAAAAATAATGCAAAAACTGAAAAAAATAAAGAAGTGAGGTAGTATTCATGGGTTCAATGTCCATTTAGAAATCAGATGGCAGAGGGGAAGAAGCTGTACCTGGATCACTGCATGTGTGACTTCAGGCTTCTGTACCTCCTTCCTGATGATAACAATGAGAAGAGGGCAAGTCCTGGGTGATGAGAGTCCTTAATATTGGATGCCACCTCTCTGAGGCACCACTCCTTGAAGATGTCTAGGATACTATAGAGGTTGACTAATTTTACAACCTTCTGTAGCTTCTTGCAGTCCTGAGCAGTAGCCTCCCCATACCAGACACCCTGTCAGATTGCTCTCCATGGTATACCTGTAGAAGTTTTCAAGTATTTTAGGTGACAGACCAAATCTCCTCAAACTCCTAATGAAGTATATAGCTGCTGTCTAGATGCATCGATATGTTGGGACCAGGTTAGATCCTCAGAGATATTGACACCCTGGAACTTGAAATTGCTCACTCTCTCCACTTCCAATCACTCTATGAGGATTGGTTCGTGTTCCCTCATTTTACCCTTTCTGAAGTCGACATCAGCTCTTTGGTCTTCCTGATGTTGAGTGCAAGGTTGTAGCTGCGACACCACTCAACCAGCTGGTATATCTCGTTCCTGTACTTCCTTTGGTCTCCACCTGAGATTCTGCCAACAATGGTTGTATCATCAGCAAATTTATAGATGGCATTTAAGCCATGCTGAGCCACACAGTCATGGGAATAGAGAAAGTAGAGCAGTGGGCTAAGCACACAATCCTGAGGTATGCCAGTGCTGATCGTCAGCAAGGAGATGCTATTACCAATCCACACAGATTGTAGTCTTCCAGTTAGGAAGATGAGGATCCAACTGCAGAGGGAGGTACAGTGGTCCAGGTTCTGTAGCTTTTCAATCAGGACTGTTGGAATGATGGTGTTAAATGCTGAGCTATAGTCATTGAACAGTATCCTGACACAGGTATTTGTACGGTCCAGGTGATCTGAGGCCACATGAAGAGCCATTGTGCTCTTCAATATTTGACAATGCTTCATTTGAATTACAGATCTACAATGGGAGACACCGCCGAATGTTCAAACAATTTTGTCTCTAAGTAATTCACAGAAATCCCAGACATCCAAAATTAATGTTGTCAGGGCTGTTTCTAAGTACACAAATATCTTGAGTACACAAAAAAAAAACTATTGATTGCCTGTACCTGTGAGCAAGTTTGATATGCTGTGACAATAGCAGTCTGGTCTGCTAGCTTGAACTCAAGTCACAACGGGGCAAATGAATTAGACTATATTGCCTAGTTTGATGCAGCCCTATTAACACATCCCCATTGTCTTAATGCTTGGTTGATGCATATGCAAACATCTCATGGTCACCATTTTGCAAACCATTTCTCTTAGTCTGTGGACTTTTAGCTTCAGTTTAACGCTTGCAATTTACAATAAAAACTGAAGAATGGTTCTTGCTTGAAATAATGATTGCTATATTCACATAATTCCATAATACTCCCTAACAGGGCAAACGAAACTTGATGTTTTGGGTCAGAACCCTGCATTGGGACTGAGGGTAGTGATGGAACATAGCCAGTATGAAGAGGATACGAGGTTAATGGGAACAGGGGTTAGTGGGCTTTGGTGGACTAAGGAGGGGTGAAAAATGATAAGTAGATGATGCCAGGGAAAAGAGGGACAGTGATGGATTTGGAAGACAGAGACAGGTGGATGATAGATGGAGGCAGATGGAGCCAGGTGGAGGTAGTTAGGAGGGTGGTAAGTGGAAACATAAAGGCCAGCAGTGCTAGAAGCTGATAAGTTAAGGAAAGTGGCAATGGAAACAGTAAGGGAAAGCTGAAGAAGAGATGGAACCAGATGGGCTCTGGATCTGATGGAAGAAATGTGTGGATAGTAGGTCAGCAGAACCAGGAGGGGAAGGAAAATTGGTGACAGGGACTGAAAGAAAGATAGGAAAGGGAACAAAATGGGAGAACTGGAGGAGAGTTGGAAGGGTCTGAG
Organism: Mobula hypostoma; assembly: GCF_963921235.1. Lineage (NCBI taxonomy): Eukaryota > Metazoa > Chordata > Chondrichthyes > Myliobatiformes > Myliobatidae > Mobula > Mobula hypostoma. Next base: position 126,023,563 of record NC_086102.1, read on the forward strand.
GGTGAAAACAGAAAACATATCGGAGGTGAAATTATAATTAGCAAATAAATACATAAGGGGTACAAACTCGTGCAAGTTAATAATAATAACTTATTTACTGAGCACTTTTCATACAGACGATGTAGTTCAAAGTGCTTTACAATGCGATAAAGTGCAAACATGAAAATAAAAGATAAAACTATATTAGTTAAAAGCAAGGTTAAATAAGTAGGTTTTGACCTGGTGCTTAAAAGTGTCAGCTGAGTCTGCATCCCTTATAGTTTTAGGTATTGAATTCCAGAGTTTGGGAGCATGGTTCAAAAAAGCTGACCCTTGCCAATTATCTTTTGAGGGAGGTTGTTTAAATTTAAGAAGGAGACCTGAGAGCTTGAGCAGGATTATAAAGCAAGAGTGATTCTGTGATGTACTCTGGTCCCAGGCCATTGAGGGCTTTAAGAACAAGTAGAAGAACTATGAAAATCAATTCTAAAACATACAGGAAGCCAATGCAGAGGAACTAGGAGGCGAGTAGCATGGGGATGGCATGGTAGGATAGTGGTCAGGTTAGTGTAACGGTATTTCAGCACCGGAGACCCAGGCTCAATTCCACCACTGTCTGTAAGGAGTTTGTACGTTCTCCCCATGGCCTCATGGGTTTCCTTCAGGTGCTCCGGCTTCCTCCCATATTTCAAAGACGTTTGGGCTAGCAGGTTAATTGGTTGTATGGATGAAATGGCCAGAAGGGCCTGTTACTAACTGTATCTCTAAATAAATGGAAAAAAAATGAATTTTACAGTGTTGTATAAACTGAATAGGACTAATTTGATACCTCTTCCAAAAGACACATAGAAGCACGTGGGGCAAATAGCTTTCTTCTCTACAATTCCGTATCAGCCACATGTCTCAGCACTCAAAATGAATGTCCCACTGGACCAAGGTTTCCAATCTGCATTCACCATCATGTCCTAGCACCGAGGACTCTTCAGGTGCCATATTTTCCTGTGAGACGGAAGGAGGTCATTTGACTCATCAAGCCAATGCTGGCTATTAAAGAAATCGTATTCTCCGACTAAATTCCCCCTTAGCATGTTCTCCCCACCATCCTATCAATGCCCCCTAGATTCTTCTACCACTCACTTACAGACCACAAACAACTTAAAGTGAACAATGAACCTGCATGACTTTGGGAGGTGGGACTCTCGGAGGAAACTCAAGCAGTCACAGAGAGTATGTGCAAACTCCACATAGTCAGCTCCGAATGTCAGGATTGAACTCGGGCCTCTGGAGCTGAGGGGCAGCAACTATCCTAGGTGTGTCACTCACTGGCTACAGGGATCCCAGAGGACCTGAGCAGGAGAAGAAAAAGGGTGCAAGAATTGTAGAGTTATTAACTTTCAAGACATTCAATCATCCAATAAAGCTGATTCAATTTTCTTTTAAATAGGCTTTGCAAAGAGCAATTCTACATCTAACATTCAATATATTTCAAGCTGATTTGATTCAGAAACAGGCCAAATTGGCCACTTGCATCACTAGACTTGTCTACAGCTGCTTTATTTTCTGGATCATTCAGTGGCTGGGTTTGGAGAAAACATTATTTAGTGGTAATTATTTGTGAATGCCTGGTGTGTACATCCATAACGACCATCTGTCACTGAGGCAGAACATCTTGGATTCTGTGCCAGGAGTGATAGCGGCCAGGGAAACAACGCCAGGCAGTGACAAAGACCACAGAAAAGATGCCAAAGAGTGACAAGGCCTAGAGAAAAGATGCCAGGCAGTGACAAAGGCCAGGGAAAGAGTGCCAATGACAATTAGCACTTAAAAAGCTTAATGGAAGGTAGCAGCCGACTCACGGTGAGCTACAGAGGCTGAGTCAGCTGCAGGGTGCCTCGTTAATCTTCTTACACCACAGAAAGAAATCTCAACCACTGGCCTACAGTCTCCATGTGGACCCTGACAACGTAGAACACAGAACAGTACAGCACAGGAACAGGCCCTTCAGCCCACAGTGTTGTGCTGAACCAGCTAAAGAGTAAATCAAAACCCCAAAAACTAATCCCCCCTTCCTACACAATGCCCATATCCCTCCATCTTCCTCATATTCATGTGCCCGTCTAAATGTCTCTTAAAAGGCTGTAATATATTTGCCTCGACCATCATATCGGGCAGCTCATTCCAGGTATCCCCTTTTAACCTATCCCCTTCCATCTTTAATGCATGCCCTCTGGTATGAGACATTTCTACCCTGGGAGAAAGATACTCCCTGTCTACTGTATCTATGTCTCTCATAATCTTATAAACCTCTATCAAATCTCCCCTCAGACACCATCGCTCCAGAGAAAACAAGCCAAGTTTATCCAGCCCATCATGATAGCACATGCCCTCTAAACCAGGCAGCATCCTGGTAAACCTCTTCTGCATCCTCTCCAAAGCATCAACATCCTTCCTATAATGAGGTGACCAGAACTGTATGCTATATTCCAGATGTGGCCTAACCAGTGTTTTATAAAGTTGCATCATAACTCAATGCCTCAACTAATAAAAGCAAACATACCATAAACCTTCTTAACCACCCTATGACCCGTGTAGCCACCTTCATGAAGCTATGAACTTGGACCCCAAGATCTCTCTGCTCATCAACAGTGTTAAGCATTCCATCAATTCCCTGGAGGAGAGTGATGACAACTTATTCAGCAATTCCCTCTTTACCTACTCCTCCCATCATGGTTTATTTTCCAGGGTGTTAATTCATTATAATACCTTAAAAATGAAAGAATCTACAATTAACTGGTGCTTTCACATTCTCAGGGCAACTTATTGTGTTTTTATCTCAAGCAGATTTGGTGTGGTCACTGTTGTACAGGGTGTATGTACAGCAACTAAATTACGCAGAGTAAACTTCCACAAACAGAAACATCATTATCTATGTTGTCAAGATGAGTTCAACAAGACATTATTGTATTATAACATGCACAAAATACTGAAGGAACTCAGCAGGCCAGGCAGCATCCATTAAAGTCTGTCATGAGCCTTGTGGCCGATCAGGCCGGTGCTTATACTGGTTTTCCGTGGCGTGAAGCGACTGAGAGTACTAGACTCCCCCCCTGGATAGGACGCCAGTCTATCGCGAGGTTAACCCCCAGCATTTTTGCCGGTACCTATTCTCAGCTGGGTAGACTGGAGCATTGTGTGGTTAAGTGCCTTGCTCAAGACACACACACTGTCTCAGCTGAGGCTCGAACCCACGACCATTCAGATCGCTAGTCCAATGCCCTAACCACTTGGCCACGTGCCACACAGGCAGCATCCATGGAAACAAATGAACAGTTGATGTTTCAAGTGAGACCATTCTTCAATTTTGAAAAAGAAGAGGGACGACACCAGCATAAAAAGATGGGAGGGGAAGGGGAAGGAGGATAGCTAGAAGGTGATAGGTAAAGCCAGGTGGGTGGGAAAGGTAAAGAGATGAAGTAGATGAAGGGATCTGATAGGAAAAAAGGGAAGGAGAAGAGGCACCAAGGGGAGGGGATAGGCAGATGAGAAAAGGTAACAGGCCAGAGTGGGGTATAGAAGAAGAGGGGAGGAAGAGGGAAAAATTTTTCAACAGTTTTGCCTCCAAACTTCCACTCTGCCCTTAAATTCACTTGGTCCATTTCTGACACCTCTCTCCCCTTTCTCGATCTCTCTGTCTTCACCTCTGAGACAAACTGTCAACCGACATCTTTTATTAACCTATCAATTCCCATGGCTATCCTGACTTCACCTCTTCCCACCCTGCTTCCTTTACTCAGTTTTTTCATCTCCAATGCATCTGTTCTCAGGATGAGGCTTTCCTTTCCAGAACATCAGAGATGTCCTCCTGCTTCATCGAACAGGGTTTCCCTTCTTCAACAATTGATGTTACCCTCACCTGCATCTCCTCCATTACACGGACATCCACACTCACCCCATCTTCCTGCTGCCAGAACATTGACAGAGTTCCTCTTGTCCTCACCTACCATCCCATGAGCCTCTGCATCCAAGACATCGTCCTCTTCAATATCCACCATCTCCAAAGGGATCCTACCACTAAACACATCTTTACCTCCGCCCTACTCTCTGCTTTTCACAAGGATCGCTCTTTCCATGATTCCCTTGTCCATTTGTCCCTCCCCATTAATCTCCCTCTTGGTACTTATCCCTGCAAGTGACCAAAATGCTACATCTCCACCCTCACCTCCATTCAGGGCCTAAAACAGTCCTTCTAGGAGAGGCAGCACTTCACCTGTGAATCCCTTGGTCCCAATGCGGCCTCCTGTACGTGGGTGACTGCTTCATCGAACATTTCACTCCATCTGCCAAAAGCAGACTTCCCGGTGGCGTAACATTTTAATTTTGATTCCTATTCCCATTCTGACATGTTTGTGCATGGCATCCTCATGTGCCATGATGAGGCCACTCAAGGTGGAGGAGCAACACCTTATGTTCCATCTGGGTAACCTCCAAGCTAATGGCAGGAATATCAATTTCTCCTTCCAGTAAAAAAAAAATCCCTTCCCTTCCTCTCTTTTTCTATTCCCCACTTTGGTCTTTTACCTCTTCTCATCTGCCTATCATCTACCTCTGGTGTCCTTCCTCCTTCCCTTTCTTTTGTCCACTCTCTTCTGCCCATCATATTCCTTCACTCTAGCCCTTCACCTTTCCTACCCATCTGGTTTATCCTAGCACCTCCTACCTCCTTCCCTCCCTCCCTCCCACCTTTCTATTTTGGAGTCTTCCCCCTTCCTTTCCAGTCGTGAAGAAAGGTCTTGGCCCAAAACATTGACTGTTCATTTCCATAGATGCTGCCTGACCTGCTGAGTTCCTCAAGCATTTTGTGTGTGTTGCTTTGGGTTTCTAGCAACTGCAGAATTTCTTGTGTTTAGCCAGGACACCCAGTTCTTCTTCAAAATAGTATTGTTGACTCAGGATGTCCTCAACTAGCTTCATGCTAATGAAACTCTATTGAGAGGGTGGAGAAATCAACATCCTATTCAAAATGTATGCTCTCCAACAAATATAGAACTCCTTCAGCAATGCACTTGGATGCCAGCCTAGATTTTAGCGCTCATTTCTGAATCTGATTCATGAACATGTCTTTGCTGCTTATTGGTAAGCTATCTGAGATGTCCACAGTGAATACTAATGGTCAGCAGTATTTACAATGATGATTGGGAATATGATTACCAACAACTTTACTGAGAAATCAGTAGCAGCTGATTAGCACAAAGAAATATCTCTCCTTAATCTAATAAAATGCTTGCGCCTTAGCAGAAGGTGGTAAATGAATCATAAATAATTTACGATGCTCGCACTGCATATGTCATTGACAATAACTGATCAAATGGCAATATTAAATCTTGAAAAACAGTAAAGCTTTTGTATGGAGTCTTGTGTCCGAGGTTTATTACATTATAGAAATAAAGTACAGTAGAAGGAAAGCAGAGTCATCAAAACATCTGCTTCAGGCACTGCATCGCATAATCTCACACTCTGCCTCATCAGTGGAAAGGGCGATCTGCTCATTAACTGATGCTAGAATCAGCTCACTCCAGTATCTACAAACTGCCATGAAATTGGATTAACCTTACTCATAATGCTATTAATAATCTATTACTAGAGCTGTGTCTGATTGATTTGCTCTCCCACTGTCACTAAGCGAGACTCTGTAGAGATCGATTTCTGCAGGGGATTTTCTCCCCCTACCATGAGTTATCATCAAATGTTACAAGGCTATATAATACAACCACAAAAAATATATGTTTCAGGAATCTTACCCCCGTCTTTCTGTAGGTTCATTTTTCATCTTAGACAGACATATAGATGAGCAGGACATGCTTTGTGCTAGCTGCTGACTCTGGATTGTGTAAACTAGGAAATGCTTCTCTTCTGAAAGCATTAGCTGTATTTGGGAAAGTAAGATAAAGGGACGGTTAGAGAAAGAAGAGTACTTAGACTAAAGGCAGAGAACAGACACAATTTTTTAAAATAAAAATATCTTTCACAGTCTTTGGAATGTCCTATGGTCTTTGACAATCAATGAAGTATGTTTCAGAAGCCCAAATTCTTTTACTGTGAAACACAAAAGCCAATATGAACAAAATAAGATTTTAGAAAGAAGCTTTTTTTTTAAATAAAATTCATTTGATTGAGGAGAATTGGCTACAACCCCAGAGACTGGCCTGCTTTTCTTCAAGTGTTGTGGTGGAATCTTCTGGGAATTCACAAGATGCGTGGGTTTAGATTTTAACCGGAAAAGTGAACCAGCAAGTAGAGGTGGCCAAGCTTGGTCAGAGAAAAAAGTTTTGGATGGAAGTGGAGAAGGAATTCCTACAAACTCAAATATCATTCCTGTAGCCACAGTGAAACCAATAACTTGTACAGTCACCAACACACCGTCAAGAGAGACAAGAGAGATGAAAGGGAAACTGAGGAACAGGTTTGTTATTGTCACATGTACCAAGGTACGGTGAGAAACATGTCTTGCATACCATTCAAACAGTCCAATTCATTACAATAGTGCATTGAGTAGTACAAGATAAATGCAGAGTAAAGTGTTACATTTACTGAAAAAGTGCAGTGCAGGCAGACAATAAGGTGCAAGGTCATAACAAGGTAGATAATGAGGCCAAGAATCCATTTTATTGTGCTAGGGAATTGTTCAAAAGACTTATAACAGTGGTGCATCCCAAAGCTGGAGCAAAGGCAACCACCAAGACCCTTTTTACCACAGAAAAGCACCCCATGATAAGGAGGCCCAAGCTTTCGCCAGCAGATGGAGAATAATGAACATCTGGAATTAAAAGACATTGAGTGAAATAGCTATAGAGAACTATTTTATTTTAGGATGAGGGCGTTGCTATCACTGTTTATTTGTATGTAGTCATATTCATATTTATTCATCCCTCTTTGTCCTAGAGTTGAGTGGGTAGCTTGATCAATTCAAAGAGCTAAGATCTAGAGTCACAAATAAGCCAGACCAGGCATCTTTCTTTCCTTAATGTACATTATTGTACCTATCAGCATTCTTACTCTAAATTCCTTTTGAAAATTACTGATTCTAGTTTATATACATGAGATTTTGTCCAATTAATTGAATCTAAATTTCCCAGCTGTGGTGGTGGGATTTGAATTTATGTCTCTGGATTATTTGACCAGGTTTATGGATTACTAATCTAGTACATAAAGGCAGTTGGGCATGTGGCCAAGTGGTTAAGGCATTGGACTAGCGACCTGAAGGTGGTGAGTTCGAGCCCTAGCCGAGGCAACGTGTTGTGTCCTTAAGCAAGGAACTTAATCACACATTGCTCTTCAACGACACCGGTGCCAAGCTGTATGGGTCCTATTGCCCTTTCCTTGGACAACATTGGTGTCGTGGAGAGGGGAGACTTGCAGCTTGGCATACAACCTTGCCCAGGCCTGCACCCTGGAGACTGAAGACTTTCCAGGCGCAGATCCATGGTCTCGCAAGACTAACGGATGCCTTTAACATAAAGGCAGTTATTGCAACAGTATTACAGCATCAACCGTAAGATTAAGATTCGGAGTTCCTCCTTTCTCTGGAAGGAATTTGTATGTTCTCTCCGTGACCATATGGATTTCCTCCAGGTGCTTCAGATTCCTCCCACATTCCAAAGACGTACGTTAAGATTAGTGAGTTATGGACATGTTTTGTTGGCACTACAAGCGTGGTAACACTTGCAAACCGTCCAGCAGAAACCTCACCGATTTGATTTGATGTAAATGGCGCACTTCATCGTACATTTTGATGCACATGGGACAAATAAAGCTGTTTTAAATCTTACTTTCAACATAAGTACTATGCTTGTGTAGTCCTCCAAATGTGATGGAATATAACAGACCTATCAAACTGGGCACTTTTGAGTGAGATGCCAAACAAACCATGGGAGTAGGGCTTCCATTCCGGTTGGGTGCCATGAACATCCACATTTTCTCCCTTGGTCCAAACTCTACAGTCTTCCCACTGCCATACTGGTCAAATCCTGACAGGTAGCTTGCAGCTGATTATCTTCAATACCTTAAAAACTAATCAATAAAGATGTTGAAATAAAATAAGGCATAATTTTGTGGTATTCTCCTGAGTAGCATAAAGACTTCAGCAAATTCTCAAAGAGCTGGCAGTCCTTCGTGCTGTTTTAAGTATGTGAAAAAGATTACAGAAGGTTTTCCTTAAGTTATTAAAACTAATTTGCAGGCTGAATACATTAAATAATTGTGACACACACTGGAAGCAATTGAGCATGTGGTGAAAGAGAAAGTGATGAACCCAGGTTAGTGGTGTTGAAATGGAGTGACACTAGATAATTTTGCATTACATTTTCTCTGTTAGGGAATATTCTGGAGTTATCGGAATATAATAGATATTAATTGAAACTCTAGCCCCACTTCAGTTCTAAATATGGATTGTAAATTGCAAGCAGTAAAGTGAAGTTAAAAGCACACCTTTGCACTGTCTGTGAAGTACAGGCTAGCCACACACTAAGAGATAATGTTTACAAAATGGTGACTTTGAGACTTTGCATATGCATCAACCAAATGGTAAGACAATGGGGTTTTAGTAATTGGCCTGCATAGAAATCAGGCAACACAGACTTGCACTATTGTGACTTGAGTTCAAGTTGGCAGACCAGACTGATGTTGTCAATTTGCATATCAAACATGGCCACAGGTTTAGGCAATCAGTAGTTTTTTTTGTATTCCCGGGATACCTGTAAACTCAGAGACAACCCCTGACAAATTCCATTTTGGATGTCTGAGATTTCTGTCCCAGAAGCTTTTAGACTATTTGTGTGAGTTACTTTGTGACAAAGGTGATTGAACATTCAGACGTGTCTTCCACTGTAGGTATGTAATTCAAAAGAAGCATTGTCAACTTAAATATTGAAGTAAATGTCATTGTAACTATTGAAATAGTTTTTCATCACCTGCAGTTACCTTTGATCTTGAGAGTATAAAAATGTGATGTACTTTTATTTTAGGTTCCTGAAACTCTACCACAAGAATGCCCGCTTGTTGTGATGAATACAGTCTTCTGTATCACCAGTGTGTCTGTCTGGTGACTTTGATCACAGTCATGACATACTCCATTATAAATCAATCATGTAGAATAATTGCTATTTTAGTTCCAAGTATGTAAAATCTTTGTGTGAAAGGAACGCCCGGAGATGAGACCTAAATAGACATCGAGTCCTTTGCAAGCAGAGCAGTTCTAACGTTCACAGACATATCTCAGCATTCAGAGACAGTCTGAGGCTCTTCACTGTTCGCTATTCCAGAATGGCTTCATGGATCTGGGTGACCTGGGCTCAACATTCATGCTGCTTTCTGACCGATATTTCATCATTTTAGCTAAAACTCTGCTTTCTCTGGATTCTTATTTCCTTTGCTCATTAATTGCAACCAAACCTTAAGCCCATGGACTTAGATGCAAGAGACTGCAGATGCTGGAACCTGAAGCAACAAAAAATTTGCCGGAAGAACTCACTGGGTTGAGCCACATCTGTGGGAGGGTAAAGGAATTATTGTCACATTGGATAGAGACAAAGCATCCACGACTGCTCATAAATTCCATCCCCATCCTTCACTCTTTAAAATCATCTTTAAGACCTCCCTCTTCAAACAATCTTTTCATTATCTATCTTAACACTTCTTTGCTTTGGTCTGAATATTTCCTCATGGTGTTTTTGTATAGCATTTTTAGGTACTATGTAGTTGGGTTTTCTAATTGTTGATCAGCGTTAAATTTCGTCTGTGGTACTGTAGTGTAGTGATCAGCACAACACTTTACAGTACCAGCAACCTGGGTTTAATTCCTGCCGCTGCCTATAAGGAGCTTTTACATTCTGACTGTGTGGGCTTCCTCCGGGTGCTCCAGTTTCCTCCCGCTGTCCAAAGATGTACCAGCTGATTGGTCATTGTAAGTTGTCCTGTGATTAGGCAAGGCTTAAATGAGGGATTGCTGGGCAGTGCGGCTCGGAGGACTGGAAGGGCCTATTCCGTGCTGTGTCTCAATAAATAATAAGTAGCTTTTCCTGGCAATCATTCTCTTGTTTACTAACTGGATTATCCAATTCTATCACCATTCATAGTTTGGCATCAACATGAACAAGTTGAATTGACTTTGTGAATTTTCACTGGTGCTTCAGAGTCTGGGTAGAGACGATTGAACAATATAAAATTATGAAAGGTATAAATAAGGTAGGTAGTCAGAGTCTTTTTCCCAGGGTGGAAAGGTCAAATACTAGAAGGCATAAACTTAAGACAGGAGAAGAGAAGTTGAAAGGAGATGTATGAGGCAAGAGTGTGGTAGGTGCCTGGAAGTTGTACAGCAGACACGATAGTTGTGCTTAAGAAGCATATAGAAAGACAGAAAAAATCACAGGAAACAGAGGGATATGTACCATGGGCAGTCAGGTGGAATTACTTTAGATTGATATCATGGTTGCCGCAGACATAGTGGGCCTATTCATATGGAATATTCAGTGTCGTGTGATATAATTGAGGGAGCACTGACTGGATCACTTTAAGTACTGTAATGGGATTTGATGAAATTATAACTTGTCATCTGTTTTATATTAAAAATTATCTGTTCGTACTCTGCACCATTCTCAAGTTTAAGATGATTGTGTGAATGCAAACTGGAATGAGTGTTTTCATCAAAGGTTCAACCTGACTGCAGCTAAAATTGTTCAGATCTCCTCCCATTAACAGGACAGCAATGGTTCCTGAAAAGCTTCTCTACTTCAGAGTGGGATCTGTTGGTTTTCAAAAGCTACTGGTTTCATCTTTCTTGATGAACTGTTTGTTGCAGAATGCACTGGAGAGCCACAATGTTGGAATACAGCACTCAACACTCATGTTAAAAATGTTTCTCCAAGACTAATCTTCTGAAACCTTGCTGGTCTGATGACAGCTAAGAGGATGCGTGAGTCACCCCCAGGCTAATGTCCAGCCTCCACAGAAATCACCACAGCTTCATTGCGCAGATTCTTAGATTCAAAGTTAAGTGTTATTATTATTCATTGGTAGAGCTATGTTGGTTAATTAGGTTGAAGTATTAAGAATTTGAGATGTTAACAAGATGGTCTTTTACAAATTGGTAAAATGTCTATTTTCAAAAGAAATTTGCATTTAACTATGTAACATAAAGGCATAAAGTGTCTTCACAGAAATTATGTATTAAGATCAACAGCAACCCATGGTACTGCATTTTTTTTTCAAGTTTATACTTGAACTCACTTTTCTCTGCAGAAAAGATGTGGAAGGTATTTATATTCCCTTTCTCTTCACCATTTACACCTCGGACTTCAACTACTGCACAGAGTCTTGTCATCTTCAGAAGTTTTCAGATGACTCTGCCATAGTTGGATGCATCAGCAAGGGAGATGAGGTTGAGTACAGGGCTACTGTAGGAAACTTTGTCACATGGTGTGAGCAGAATTATCTGCAGCTTAATGTGAAAAAGACTAAGGAGCTGGTGGTAGACCTGAGGAGAGCTAAGGTACCAGTGACCACTGTTTCCATCCAGGGGGTCAGTGTGGACATGGTGGAGGATTACAAATACCTGGGGATATGAATTGACAATAAACTGGACTGGTCTAAGAACACTGAGGCTGTCTACAAGAAGGGTCAAAGCGTCTCTATTTTCTGAGGAGACTGAGGTCCTTTAACATCTGCCAGACGATGCTGAGGATGTTCTACGAGTCTGTGGTGGCCAGTGCTATCATGTTTGCTGTTGTGTGCTGGGGCAACAGGCTGAGGGTAGCAGACACCAACAGAATCAACAAACTCATTCATAAGGCCAGTGATGCTGTGGGGATGGAACTGGACTCTCTCACGGTGGTGTCTGAAAAGAGGATGCTGTCTAAGTTGCATGCCATCTTGGTCAATGTCCCCCATCCACTACATAATGTACTGGGTGGGCACAGGAGTACGTTCAGCCAGAGACTCATTCCACCGAGATGCAGCACAGAGCGTCATAGGAAGTCATTCCTGCCTGTGGCCATCAAACTTTACAACTCCTCCCTTGGAGGGTCAGACATCCAGAGCTAATAGGCTGGTCCTGGACTTATTTCATAATTTACTGGCATAATTTACATATTACTATTTAACTATTTATTACTATTTTCTATTACTATTCTATTACTATTTATTATTTCTATGACTATTACTATTTACTGTCTACTAATAGTGATATTACTATTACTATTTATTATTTATGGTGCAACTAATGAAAACCAATTTCCCCCGGGATCAATAAAGTATGACTATGACTACGACTATGACTATTGTGAACATATCTCTAGATTTCAGGGCCAGAGATGAATTTCCCTGTATTTACACTCAGTAGCCACTTTATTAGTTACCTCCTGTACGCAATAAAGTGGCCATTGGGTGTATGTTTGGGGTTTTCTGCTGCTCCATCCCTTCCACTTCAAGGTTCGATGTGATGTGTGTTCAGAGATGCTCTTCTGCACACCACTGTTGTAACATGAGGTTATTTGAGTTACTGTCACCTTCCTGTCAGCTTAAACCAGTCTGACCATTCTTCTCTGACCTCACTCATTATCAAGGCATTTTCACCCACAAAACTGCCATTGACTGGATGTTTTTGCACAATCCTCTGTAAATGCTAGAGACTGTGTGCTTGAAAAGCCCAGATCAGTAGTTTCTGAGACACGCAAAGCACCTGGTCTGACATCAACAATCATTCCACGGTCAAAGTCTCTTAGATCACATTTCTTTCCTCTTCTGATGTTTGGTCTGAACAACAACTGAACCTCTTGAATATGTCTGCATGCTTTTATGCATTGAGTTGGTGCCACATGATTGGCTGATTAGGTATTTACATTAACGAGCAGGTGTACAAGTGTACCCAACCAATAAAGTGGCCACTGTATGTATTCCATAACACGGTTATACTGTCATAGACGCAGCAAAGAAACAGGCCTTTAGATCTACCGAATCCTTGACAATCATCAATCACCATGCAAACCCATTTTATTCCCTCCACATCCTTATCAACTCCTCACCAGATTCTAACTCTCACCTAGGGGCAACTTACAGTGGTCAATTAACCACACATTACAAAGCCACACGTCTTTGGAACGTGGGAGAAAACCAGTCACTCAGAGGAATCACACATGATCATAGAGAGAATACGTAGACTTCACATAGGTGGCACAGGAGGTCAGGATCGAATCAGAGTCACTGGATGTGTGAGGAAACAGCTCTGACAGCCAGAGTTATTCTTGTATTGTACGTCTGTCTCCGGAGATTAACCAGCATGGCTGAGGTTGAGGGGAATTTGTCAGGGAGAAAGGAAGGTACACATTTGAGGCTCCAGCTATGAAAATACTGGGAACACAGTCTCTGACCCAGAATCTCTGATATTTATGAATCTCTGGAGATCTTTTTGTGAATTCAGTGGCACTACAGGCCAAAGATGCCTTCCACAAGTCACAGTAGAGGCATGATGTCAAGACTGTGTATAATGCTGGACATTCTATTTACCATGGTCCAGCATTTAGGAATCAACCTGGAGTAATGAGAGTAGGTGAAAGATAGAGGTCTAACATGGGTGATTAACGCTGCTGGATTGTTCACATTAGAATATGCAATATATACATATGAACAAATTGTCCAAAAATGAAATGTTTGAGAAAAAATTGATCGAACATCCACACTGTTAATGATGATATCATTCTGAACCAGCAAAATCCTTCATCTCCAAAAGCTGCATTTGAAATTATGATAGATATTGCAATCAATTCAAGGCTTTCCTCTTTTGACTGAAACAAAACGATCCTTGACTCAACCATGAATATTTCCTGTCTCCTGCATAAATCAGTGCTCACACAAGCTATGGCTGACGCAGTGCAGGCCGTACTGATGTCTCTGTTTTTCTCTCGAAAGTTCGGTCAAATAACGGGTGGTGAAAGCCAGAACAAAGAGCTTGAGCAGGATGGGAGTGGGAGGGGGTGGGAGAGGGTGGGAAAGAGGGAGACGATGGGAGAGAGTTTCAAAGAAGAGAGAGGGAAAGGAAGAGAAAGAAGAAGGAAGAGAGAGGGGTGATATAGACTGTGGGATGGAGAGGAAGAAAGTGATTGAGAAGCAGAAGAAGAGAGGGAGAGAAAGGAATAGAAGGAGAGGGAGAAGGAGAAAGAAAGGGAGAGGGAGATGAAGAGGAGAAAGAAAATGTGAGAGGGAGAGGAAGAGGGGGGAGAGAGAAAACATGCAAAGCAAAGGAGTGGAAGGAAGGACAGAAGAAAGGGGAGTGACTGAGAGAGGGGAAGAGGAGAGTGGGGTTAAGGAGAGATTGATGAATTAAAAGTAAAACAAAGCCATGCACACCAGATGAAGGAATTGCACAATATGAGAGACTACAGGAGGCATCTATGTGGTCTATAATGTGGTGCATAAAGTGCAATGGATGCTATTTTACAGTTACAAGAGACAAGTAAATGGAACTGAAGGAGGAATTCTCTCTAAGGGAGATATAACATTGGAGAAAGAAGCACTTCCCCTGTACTATACTGGGATATCAATCTAGGTTTCTACATTCAACTGACTGGAGTAAGAACTTGAACCCCTATTTGGGTCTGGAGGTATGAGTGCAACTCACGGTTAATTTTGATGGTGACTTGTATGTCACTGCATTAGAGCGTGAGCCACGACAGCTTCATGTTGTAAATCTCATCAGTCAATGGTCTGAGCTGAGACAGTGGTCTTTTTGCCAAGTTAGCAATGGGCATCTTGGCAAATACCAGGAGTGGAGTAGCTTGTCTTCTTCATTCCTTCTATCACTTACATAAAGTCATAGGATAAACTATAAAATGCCGGAAACTCTCTTAAGATCAGGCAGCATCAGTACTGAAAGAGAAAGAAGTAATGTTTAAGGACGATAATTGTTTTATCAAAGCAACACTCACAACAAGCCGGAGGAACTCAGCAGGTTGGGCAGCATCCGTGGAAAAGATCGGTTGACGTTTCGGGCTGGAACCCTTCGTCAGGACTGTAGGGGGAAGGGACAGAGGCCCTTGCCCCTACAGTCTTGACGAAGGGTTCTGGCCCAAAACGTCAACCGATCTTTTCCACGGATGCTGCCCGACCTGCTGAGTTCCTCCAGCTTGTTGTGAGTATTGCTTTGACCCCAGCATCTGCACATTATTTTGTGTTTACGATTCGTTACTCGCTGCGAAGTCTCTTCGAGGTATGCCTACCCTGAAGAAGCTTAAATCCTCTCTTTGACGGGAGTTCAGTGAGACCCTCTCTCACTGCTCCCCCTCTGTGATCTCCGCCTCTCTCCGACTCTTCGACAGCCTTCTCCTTCCCACCCTCCCCCCACCTTCTTTATAGGGCCTCTGCCCCTTCCCTCTACAGTCCTGATGAAGGGTTTCGGCCCGAAACATCGACCAATCTTTTCCACGGATGCTGCCCGACCTGCTGAGTTCCTCCAGCTTGTTGTGAGAATTGTTTTATCATATTGGGCTTGTGTGAAAGACTCTTGATCTGACACATTCATTTCTCTTCCCACCTGACCTGCTGAGTGTCCCTAGCATTTTCTTTCAAGTTACCAGCATCTACAGGGTTTTATTTTTGCTTCTCATGGTCATGGGATTGAAATTACCCAACATAAAGCAGAACTGAAAGGAAAGGGCAGTGATTTATGAAAAATACCAGGAATCCTTGGACCAGAATCAACCCTGAGTCACTGCAGCTCCAGAGCTTGACCTTTTGAACAACTATTCACGGAAGTTCTTCGTGTCAGCATCAAATCGTGTTTGACTACCCAGTCTCACCATGCTAAAGGTGCAATACAAATGCAAGCTTGTGGTACTTTGATGAGGATGTGGATGACTGTTGGTGAGGATCCGATAGCCAAGGTTTAATCCTGACCTCGAACACTGTCTGGGTGGAGTTTCCATGCTCACCCGGTAACAACATGGTTTACTGCAGGGTGCTCTGGTTTCTTCCAACATCCTGCAGGCTTGCTGCTTGGTAGTTTAATTAGCAGCTGTAAAATTACTATTCCTGTAAGTGGGTGGCAGGAGAATCGAGGAGAATTGATCGATACGTGAGAAAGAACATGTGGACGGATGGAAGTATAATAAGAGCTGGCATACATTCAGTGGGCTGAATGACCTCCTTGTATATTGTAAGCAGATAAAGGGAAGTGAGAAAGTTTCCATTTCTAATATTTGAGACCCATTTTATCTATTTATTAAGATACCATGCCCTTCCAGCCCTTCGAACCACACTGCCTAGCAACCCGATTTAATCCTAGCCCAATCATGGGACAATTTACAATGACCAATTAACCTACCAACTGGTACATCTTTGGACTGTGGGAGGAAACCAGAGCACTTGGAGGAAAGCCACATGGTCATGAGAGAACGTACAAACTCCTTACAGGCAGCGGCGGGAATTTTATTGGAACTGCTCTTGCAGGTATATAATTTGGAACAGTATAGCTCACAATGTTGTGCTGACCTTTTATCCTACTCTAAGACTAGTCTAAACCTTCCCTCCTACATAGCTCTCCATTTTTCATTCATCCATGTGCCTCTCTAAGAGTCTCTTAAATGTCCCTAATGTATTTGCATCTACCACTACCCCGGCAGGGCACTCTAAAAACCCACCACTCTGTGTAAAAAAATCTACCTCTGACATCTCCCTTATACTTTCCTCCAATTCTTTTAAAAGTATGTCCCCTCGTATTAGCCATTTCTGCCCGGGGGAAAAAGTCTCTGGCTGTCCACTCAATCTATGCCTCTTTTTATCTTGTGGATCTCTATCAAGTCACTTCTCATCCTCCTTCACTGCAAAGAGAAAAGCCCTACTTCTCTCAATCTATCCCCATACACGAGCACTGCACCCTTTCTCCTTATTTCATCCCCCTCCCCACGTATTGATAGTGATTAATCCCTTTTAAATCGGATGTATCTACATTTGTGTTCAATATACTTAAATCTATTTGATGTGTCTCAAATAATTTAAGTCCTGCACAGATCTTTTTCTACACACCTCATGTGCATTATTAATCCAAGCTTTAGATCATGTTATTTCTTGGGGAAGGCACAAAGAAACTGACACAATGTTTATAAAATTCATTCTTAGCCTCTGGGTGTTGCTGGCAAGCCTGAGATTTATTGCCCTTCCTCAGATTTCTTTTGGTGTTGGGTTGTTGTCTCAAACTGCTGGTTACTGAACAGAGCTGTGACATCAGGATTCCCTAGAACTTAACACAAAGAAGGTGTGTGAACCTAGAGGGCAGTTTGGAGGTGATCATGATCATGGTCCATCACAGGCAAACCCTCACCATCATTGAGCACATTTACAGGGAACCCTGCCACAAGAAAGCATCAACCATCAAATAAGGATCCCTGTTCAGGCTATTCTCTCTTCATGCTGCTCCATCGGGCAGGAGCTACAGGAGCCTCAGGTCCCAACACCATCAGGTTCAGGAACAATTACGACACTACAACTATCAGGTCAGGAGTCAGATTAAAGTCACTCTGGTAGGTTGCCATTGTGTATTCTGGAGATAATACATACAACGTCAAGCTCCACTGGTTATATAGGGGTTGGACTTTCAAGATGGCGGTGACGTCAAGTAGACAGCTTTGCAGTGGATGGGGTTGCAGTTGTAGAGGAATTTTCACCTGTAAATGTTCATCAGCAAAGACACTGATGACAAATAAAACTGGTAGACAATGTTGGCCAAACTCACTGTCCTTAAAATATCAATCAAATAATTTTTTGTATATCTCTCCAAGGTTGGGTACCAGCAGATTATATAAATTACATATATTTGGGGATGTAGATGTGGTAATCAGCTACCTGACTTGTAAATATTAACTGATGATAAATGCTGCTGTAGCTGAAGCCTACCCTGCAGCTAGTCTGCATTAGACCTGACATGAAAGTGCATAAAGAGTGCCAAGGATGAAGAAATGCTCAATTTCCCAGTACTGACATTCCTTGATACCCATTTGAAAAATCTTTTGTTAAGAAAAGATTAAGAGAATCCATTTCTGCATAACTGCCTTCCTGGTGCTGGAAGGAAAGTTATAATATGACTCTCTACCTGTCTTGTTGCTATGGTTTTACATACTGTTCTACAATATACAGAGACCTAGCCATCTGGAAACAGTCATATCTGCCTTTTATTAATGATGTCTCCAGGGATTTAGTCCAAAAAGGTTGCATCAGGCATTTCCACAACATATGTAGCTATGATCACTAACAAGTTTCACTTGCTCTGGTGATTATTCATTTGAGGCTGCATCATGTCAAAATATGACCTGCAAAACACTTACAATAGTGTAAGAGCAGGACAGCTCCTTGAAGCTACATCCAAATGTTATTCAAACACAAGAAAATATTTGCTTACATAATGCTGCTAAAGTAAGTGAAAGTGATTCAGTTGTAAGCCATAACTTAACCTCCTCTGGATCAGAAAGTCATGGACTTAGCTCACACTCTTGCATTTGAGCACAGAATCGAAGATGCTGCAGAAGGCAAATCTCAGTTCTGAGAGAATGCTGCATTGTCAACGGTACATCTGCCTTTACAAGTTACATAAAAAAAGCTCAAGACTCAAATTTCAAACATCCCCTTACACAGCTGGCCATCATCTGTCTCCCTACCAACATCACTAGAACAGATCATATGCTAGCTATCAACCTCATAGTTCACACACCTCGCACTTCCCGTTTCTACCTCCTACCCAAGATCCACAAACCTGCCTGTCCTGGCCGACCTATTGTCTCAGCTTGCTCCTGCCCCACCGAACTCATTTCTGCATACCTCGACACTGTTTTATCACCCCTTGTTCAATCCCTTCTGACCTATGTTCGTGACACTTCTCACGCTCTTAAACTTTTCGATGATTTTAAGTTCCCTGGCCCCCACCGCTTTATTTTCACCATGGATGTCCAGTCCTTATATACTTCCATCCCCCATCAGGAAGGTCTCAAAGCTCTACGCTTCTTTTTGGATTCCAGACCTAACCAGTTCCCCTCTACCACCACTCTGCTCCGTCTAGCGGAATTAGTTCTTACTCTTAATAATTTCTCCTTTGGCTCCTCCCACTTCCTCCAAACTAAAAGTGTAGCTATGGGCACCCGTATGGGTCCTAGCTATGCCTGCCTTTTTGTTGGGTTTGTGGAACAATCTATGTTCCGTGCCTATTCTGGTATCTGTCCCCCACTTTTCCTTCGCTACATCGATGACTGCATTGGCGCTGCTTCCTGCACACATGCAGAACTCGTTGACTTTATTAACTTTGCCTCCAACTTTCACCCTGCCCTCAAGTTTACCTGGTCCATTTCCGACACCTCCCTCCCCTTTCTAGATCTTTCTGTCTCTGTCTCTGGAGACAGCTTATCCACTGATGTCTACTATAAGCCTACTGACTCTCACAGCTATCTGGACTATTCCTCTTCTCACCCTGTCTCTTGCAAAAACACCATCCCCTTCTCGCTATTCCTCCGTCTCCGCCGCATCTGCTCTCAGGATGAGGCTTTTCATTCTAGGACGAGGGAGATGTCTTCCTTTTTTAAAGAAAGGGGCTTCCCTTCCTCCACTATCAACTCTGCTCTTAAACGCATCTTCCCCATTTCACGTACATCTGCTCTCACTCCATCGTCCCACCACCCCACTAGGAATAGGGTTCCCCTGGTCCTCACCTACCACCCACCAGCCTCCGGGTCCAACATATTATTCTCCGTAACTTCCGCCACCTCCAACGGGATCCCACCACTAAGCACATCTATCCCTCCCCTCCTCTCTCTGCATTCCGCAGGGATCGCTCCCTACACAACTCCCTTGTCCATTCGTCCCCCCCATCCCTCCCCACTGATCTCCCTCCTGGCACTTATCCGTGTAAGCGGAACAAGTGCTACACATGCCCTTACACTTCCACCCTTACCACAATTCAGGGCCCCAAACAGTCCTTCCAGGTGAGGCATCACTTCACCTGTGAGTCGACTGGGGTGATATACTGCGTCCGGTGCTCCCGATGTGGCCTTTTATATATTGGCGAGACCCGACGCAGACTGGGAGACCGCTTTGCTGAACATCTACGCTCTGTCCGCCAGAGAAAGCAGGATCTCCCAGTGGCCACACATTTTAATTCCACATCCCATTCCCATTCTGACATGTCTATCCACGGCCTCCTCTACTGTAAAGATGAAGCCACACTCAGGTTGGAGGAACAACACCTTATATTCCGTCTGGGTAGCCTCCAACCTGATGGTATGAACATCGACTTCTCTAACTTCCGCTAAGGCCCCACCTCCCCCTCGTACCCCATCTGTTACTCATTTTTATGCACACATTCTTTCTCTCACTCTCCTTTTTCTCCCTCTGTCCCTCTGAATATACCTCTTGCCCATCCTCTGGGTCACCCCCCCCTTGTCTTTCTTCCCGTACCTCCTGTCTCATGATCCTCTCGTATCCCCTTTTGCCTATCACCTGTCCAGCTCTCGGCTCTATCCCTCCCCCTCCTGTCTTCTCCTATCATTTTGGATCTCCCCCTCCCCCTCCAACTTTCAAATACCTTACTCACTCTTCCTTCAGTTAGTCCTGACGAAGGGTCTCGGCCTGAAACGTCGACTGCGCTTCTTCCTATAGATGCCGCTTGGCCTGCTGCGTTCACCAGCAACTTTGATGTATGTTGCTTGAATTTCCAGCATCTGCAGAATTCCTGTTATCTGCTAGTTATAGCTGATTTTGCTATGGTCAAGCTGGCTTCCATGTTTTCCACAATACAATTACACACTTCAAAAATACTTCATTGGCTGCAAATCACTGCGTGAAGATCTCCTCCATCTCTATAATGGAATTGTACCAGCCATGTTCAACCCTGATCCCAATGAGTATGCATCCATGTCACAAAACAGCCTATTACTCTGGTCAAGGAAAAAGCCTGTTGTGAGTGCCACTCAAAGAGATCCATAGGGACATAGCAAAATTGGCAATGGTATACATGACCTCAGTTGTATAATTTTGGTTTGTGAAATGTTCTGCAATCTAGGAATTTTATACTTTCAAAAAAATGTTGCAATTAGAGTCTGTCGCTCAACACCACATGGTCTCTCAAAGCATTACAGCCAATGAAGTGTTTTTGTAATGGAGGCACAAGAGTTTGGAGTATGGAGAAACAAACAATATGTTAAAGGAACTTTAATATGTTAAATATGTTAATATGTTTAATATGTTAATATGTTAAAGGTCAGGCAGCATCTGTCGGGGTTGGGGAGGAATTATCAAAGTTGAAATTATGCTTCAGGACGTTTGTAACATTATCACTGCCATAGAAAACATGCTGGACAGTTTGTGCAAAGCAAGCTCTCACAAAAAGAATGTGAATTTTTTGAGGAATACTAACCAAACCTCAGGGAAGAAACCCTCCTCTTCTGCAGATTAGTGCAGGAAGAATGTTCTCATCCACCCGAGAAAGCACTCCATTCTCAAGTGTAACATTTCATTCTATACATCCCACTTTGAACGTTGCAGCATTTAGTATTCCATGGATTAGTTAGCCTGGATTCTTGTGTTCAGACCTCTGGAGTGGGATCTAGATATTGACCTTCTAACTCAGAGGTGAGAATGATATGCAAGGGGAAAGAAAGTGATCCTCTCCCAGTACTATAATGTCTCGCTTTGTTATGCACAAAAATGAAATACCGTCCTTTACTCAAAATAATATAATTGAAAAGATCCAAAAATCTTATACAAAATATGTCCAATGCCTAAAGGAGATGTAGGTCAATTTTGTTTGTAAGTTGTTTCTCATTCTTTTTGATAGAACTAAAATCCAGTGTAAAATGGTCATCCAATCAGCACCCTCCTTCTGTAAATTACGAAGCCTTTTTGCACTCAAGGGAATAGTTTCCAACCATTGTTTATTTTCTGCCTTTAAAAACATTTTATTGATTTTGCTTTTCCATTAACTTTTAACAAATGCAGTCAAGAAAATTTAGCCAGGCGTTAAATTCAAGAGCTTTCTGATCGAGTGCTAATGAGCTGGCAGTCATCATACTCTCCAGTACTTTTGGCAATGTTGAAACAACTTAATAACTTGTTGCTCTGATTTAATCCCACAAATCAAGGTCAAGACAGGCAATTTCTCTGCTAACTCAAGTCTACCTTCTCCACCCCATGAACACTCAGTGTTATATATTTCCTATCTTTTCTTTAACAGGTTTAAAATTATTAATTCATTGCTGTTTTGAGGTTCATGGTGTACAGTATGTAAAATGCCTGCTATTTCCTCCTTTATATTAGTGATTACGCTTAAAAATTTCACATAGTTGTGAATCAGTTAAGGGTTTCTTGAGGTTGGAAAAGATGCTGCATGTAATCTAATACTAAATCCAGTTTCTCTTATCTAGTTAGGAGTGAAAAGTGATCTTCACAAATCAAGTACTTGAGTTTAACGAACAGCAACATATTGAAAAATTCCAACAAGTCACAAGCGCAGGGACGTTCATCTCTTCTATCTTGTGTGCAGACTCATATTTAGCAAAGCGATAGCATAGTAGTTGGAATTCAACTTTCCACGTAGTGTGATTGCCTCTCTATGGTCATCAGCGGGAGGGATTGACCACTTCGTGCCATTGCTGCCTTTTTGTCCTGTCCAGTTGTATCCACATTTTTTGTTATCCCTTGCAAATAGTGACAGCCCAGTACCTACCATAGGATCATTGACATCTAACAAAGAGGGCAGGCAAGGCCTTTATTTAACAACCCACTAAAAGATGTATGCTCCAGTACAGCATTCCAGTAGCGACAAATTTATTGGGGCCATTACATTTTTTTTCCCTCAGCTATTTTAACACAATGCAAGAAGCAAAGAGGTAATTTATTTTTCTTTCCAAATTGTGTTAGTCTTGGTTCAATGGACATTACTCTTACCTCTGAATAGAACCACCTAACCAGAGGAATGCTATCATGCTGGATGACTCATCTTTGAATATAATGTTAAATAAACACCCTGCCTGCCCTCTCTGATGGATGTCAGTGATCCCATCACAGACACCAAATCCTCGCTGTTTGCAAGGGAAAGGGGCACAGACTTCCCAGGGATAACAAAAGGCATAGAAACTACCAAGGCCACTGGAAATAGCGCAAAGGCTGCAATAACACCTAGAGGTCAATCCCTCTGTGGACATAACAATTGCTGTGTAATGATCAGCTTGTATGTTTCCGCTTGTCAAAACAAGACTGCCCATATTCCTGACCCTCGTTGTTCTCAACTCTGACCCAAAGCTTGGTTCTGGCACAGTAACAGCAATTGCAATTTCACAACTTGCAGCGCAAGTCATCAAATACGCTTCTTTTCATGTCAGACACCATAAAGGAACGTTCTGGAAGAACACACTATTTACCAACACTCCCAGGAATAGATGTTCAACCTCACAAGGATGCTGATCTGCAAGTAACAGCTTATTGAATAACTAGGACACTGAAGTATAGCGGAGCTTTCCCTGAAGTTCCCTGAAATGGGAATAAAAGGATCCTTTTCTGATTGGCTGCCAGTGAGCAGTGGTGTTTCTGCGGGGGTCGGTGTTTGGACCGCTTCTTTTTATGTTGTATATCAATTATTTAAACAATGGAATAGATAGCTTTGTTGCCAAGTTTACAGATGATACAAAGAATGGTGAAGGGGCAGGTAGTGTTGAGGAAACAGGTAGGCTGCAAAAGGACTTAGACAGATTAGGATAATGGGCAAGAGAGTGGCATATGAAATAAAATGTTGGAAAATGCACGGTCATGCATTTTGGTAGAAGAAATAAATGTGCAGATCCTGAGATGCAAAGGGACTTGGGAGTCCTTGTACAGAATACCCTAAAGGTTAACTTGCAGGTAGAGTTGGTGGTGAGGAAGGCAAGTGCAATGTTAGCATTCATTTCAAGAGGTCTAGAATACAAGAGCAGGGATCATAATGCTGAGGCTTTATAAGGCACTGGTGAGGCCTCGCCTTGAGTACTGTGAAAAGTTTTGGGCTCCTCAACTAAGAAAAGATGTGCTGGCATTGAAGAGGGTTCAGAGGTTCACAAGGATGATCCTGGGAATGAAAGGGTTTTCATATGAGGAACGTTTGATGGCTCTGGGTCTGTACTCACTGGAATTTAGAAGAATGAGGGGGGATCTCATTGAAACCTTTTGAATGTTGAAAGGCCTAGACAGAGTAGATGTGGAAATGGTGGGGGAGTCTAGGACAAGAGGGCACAGCTTCAAGATTGAGGGGTGTCCATTTAAAACTGAGATGCGGAGAAATTCCTTTAGCCATAGGGTGGCGAATTTGTGGAATTTGCTACCACAGGCAGCTGTGGAGGCCAGATCGTTGGGTGTATTTAAGCAGAGCTTGATCAGTTCTTGATTGGACGCGGCATCAAAAGTTACGGGGAGAAGGCCAGGGAGTGGAACTGGGGGGGGGGGGAAGAAAAAAGGATCAGCCAGGATTGAATGGTGGAGCAGATTTGATGAGCCAAATGATCTAATTTAGCTCCTATGTTTTATGGTCTTATGGTCTAAATTCTGGAAGCTGCTTTTCCCATTATCAACGTAACTAACACATATTTGCTTTGAAATTCTATTGTGCAGAAGTGTACTATGTGATGCTAGGGGTGTCCAGGGAGGGGTAGCACCTCTGGCTGTGGGTTTGTCGTGTTCTGCCCGGGGGCAGCTCATCCACCTTTGGTCCCCACCTGCCATCCAGTTCTCACCTGTGGCTCCAAGTAACTGTTTGCATGCAACAGTGACCACACCCAGGTACTCCACTTCAACAGGCGAGCTAAACCAGGTGAGGGGAGCCGGCAACCTCCAGCCCCAGAGAGATAAGGATATGCCTACCCCAGCATGCGAAGCCATTTCCAGCAGACTGGGTGGATGAGATCAATTCTATCGGCTCTGATTCAACAGGCTATCCTCTGTCCACCCCTCATTGGCCCAAGGCTACAGGTAACAACATCTCACCACTCTTCTCCCAAACAAGAACATGCCCCTGATCTCATTCTTCTGCTTTTTGCTGAATCAGGCCATTTCACACCAACTGTAGCCCATTCAAGTCAGACACTGGCTCAGGTAACTCAAGTTCATGGACGCTGACCACTCTTCTCATAAGCCCATATTAATTATTCTACTTCATGAATTTTGAAAATGATCTCTGATCAGCTCATTATTGGTAGGGCCTTTGTTATGTCCAGTTCTGAGTACTTCAATCCAGAAAGAGTTAATTCAGAAAACAACAGCCTCCACTTCTTCCACCACTTGGTGAGAAGTAAAACATCTGTTGAGTCTACTTGTCCACTATCCTTGACTTGTTCCATGGATTTTTTGATTTCTTCAGGCCAACAACCAATGCAAAAAGTGAAAGCTCATGCCCATATGTTTTAGTGGCCTTGAAAGACCAACAGATCTTGACTTTCATCACTTTGCTGCTGTTTGAGAGACTGCAGGTGGTGATCAGCGAATGCAGTTTTTGAACAAACTGACTGGGTGTATCTATTTTCTGCGTGGTTAAGGTGAGGGTCACACCTTACAATCCAATTGTAAGGATTAGCATTGGAGAGGGTCCAGAGGAGGCTCACAAGAATGATTCTGGGGATGAAACAGTTAACATATGAGGAGCATTTGATGTCTCTGGGTCTGTACTCGCTGGAGTTCAGAAGAATGAGGGGGGATTTCATTGAAATCTATCGAACATTGAAAGGCCTAGGCTGGGTGGATGTGGAGAGGATGTTTCCTATAGTTGGTGAATCTCGGGCCAGAGGGCACAGCTTCAGAGCAGAGGGGTGTCCATTTAGAACAGAGATGAGAAGGAAATTCTTTAGCCAGAGGGTGGCGAATCTGTGGAATTCATTACCACAGATAACTGCGAAGGCCAAGTCACTGAGTATATTTAAAGAAGAGGTAGATAGGTTCTTGGCTGGTCAGGACATCAAAGTTTATGGGGAGAAGGCAGGAGAATGGGGTTGAAAGAGATAATAAATCAGCTATGATGGAGTAGCAGAACAAACTAGATGGGCTGAGTGACCCAATTCTGATCCTATGTCTTATGGTCTTATAAGACGTAACACTGAACAAGACCCTAATGATCTTATAACCATCTGAGATCATTTACCCTAGGCAAAGAGCATAAAAGCCCCTCAGTTATTTCCTTAATCAATTGTTTCCTTTCTTGAGCTGTTCATGTTTGTTGTGTCTCTGATCAATGCCATGTTTCCTCTTCCTAGATGAAGGTGGAGTTATCAGCAAAGTGATCTGCTCCAAAGTCATAGAGTCACAGAAAACTACAGCACAGAATCAGGCCCTTTGGCCCACCTAGTCCGTGCCAAACCATTTAAACTGCCTTGTCCCACTGATCTGCACCTGGACCATAGCCCTCCCTACCCATCCCATCCATGCACCTATCAAAACTTCTCTTAAACGTTGAAATCAAAACTGCATACACCAATTGTATCAGCAGCTCCTTCCACATTTTCACCACCCCCTGGATGAAGAAGTTTCCCCTCATGTTCTCCTTAAACATTTCACCTTTCATCCTTAACCCATGATCTCTCTTTGTAGTGTCACCCAACCTCAGTGGAAAAAAAGCCTGCTTTCTTTTACCCTATCTATACCCCTCAATCTTCCATGTTCCAAGAAATAAGATTCTAACCTATTCAATCTTTCCTTGTAACTCAGGTCCTCCGGTCTCAGCAACATCCTTGCAAAGTTTCCCTGTACTCTTTCAACCTTATTTACATCTTTCCTACACATAGGTGACCAAAACTGCACACAATACTCCAAATTGCAAAGGAGATTCGATGGGCCAAATCGCCTAATTCTGCTCCTATGTCTTATGGTCTTAGGCCTCACCAACATCTGAAACAATTTAAACATAACATCCTACCTTCTGTACTCAATACATTGATTTATGAAGGCCAAGGTGCCAAAAGCTTTCTTTATGACCCTATTTACTTGTGACACCACATTTAGTGAATTACGAATGTGTATTTCCAGATCCCTTTGTTCTACCACTCACTGTTCAACCTACCCTGGTTGGTCCTCCTAAAGTGCAACACCTCACACTTGTCTGCATTAAATTCCATCTGTCATTTTTCAACCCATTTTTCCAGCTGGTGCAGATCCCGCTGCAAGCTTTGATAGTTTTCCTCACTGACCACTACACCCCCAACCTTGGTGTCATCTGCAGATTTGCTGATCTGGTTAACCACATTATCATCCGGATTGTTGATACAGGTGACAAACAACAATGGACCTAGCATCGATCCCTGTGAGTCTCCACTAGTTCAGGCCTCCAGTCAGAGAGGCAACCATCTACTACCACTCTCTGGCTTCTCCCACAAAGCCAATGTCTAATCCAATTCACTACATCATCCTGAATGTCAAGCAAATGAACCTTCTTGACCAGCTTCCCATGTGGGATCTTGCCAAATGTCTTGCTGAAGCCCATCAACTGCCTTGCCTTCGTCAACTTTCCTGATAGCTTTCTCGTAAAAACCCTAAGTTTGTTTAGACACAACCTACCAAGCACAAAGCAATGCTGGCTATCCCTAATCAGTCCCTGTCTATCGAAATACTCATATATCCAGTTCCTTTGAATACCTTCCAATAACATTCCCACTACTGATGTCAGGCTCACCAGCCTATAACTTCCTGGTTTATTCTTAGAGCTGTTCTTAAACAGCAGAACATTAGCTATCTCCAATCTTCTCGTACCTCACCTGTCACTAAAAATGATTGAAATATCTCTGCTATGATACCTGCAATTTCTACACATACCTCCCACAGGGTTTGAGGGAACACCTTGTCAGGCCCTGGGGATTTGTCCACCCTGATCTGCCTCAAGACAGCAAACATCTCCTCCTTTGTACTCTGTATAGTGTCAATGATCTCACTGTTATGTCCATCTCCCAAGTAAACTTTGTGGGCCAAAGGGCCTGTATTGTGCTGTAGATTTTCTATGTTTCTATGTTCCCCCCCCCCCAGTCGCTACCTCACTTCCCCCTTAAAAAGCGATATCTTTCTTCATTGTTGGCATTCCGGGTAATTGCCCAGGTACCATCCTGTACCCCCTGGGCCATCCTGTCCCACATATTCCTCGGGCCCTTTGCTTTTACCAACACGTGTATATCTTTATGGTGCATCTGGAGGATTTCAACCATTTCCTCGAGCTTGCGCCAGAATTCTGAATTCCCACTTGCGACTTTAAGTGAGGGGAACTCAGACAAAATGCTCTGTTGCTCCCCGGGGGTGAAGGGCTTATGAATAGTTGTAATCAAGGTCAAAGGCTGGTTTGGATCATTAGGGTTCTCAGCCTGATATTGCCTGACCTCAATAGGTGCCATTCTGGTAGATCTATCTGGGTAAAACCTCTCCCTGAGATATCCCCACACTAATTCCCACACTACGCAAAACATAAAAGACGGGTACCAGTTAAATAGCACATAGTTAAAACCGCAGAGTATGTACTCCACAATCTGCCACTTTTGAACACCTGAACTCATGATACCCACTGTATTCCCTTGCATCACACTTGCAAATGTATACACTAAAACACAGATTCCCGAACAAGTATACATGCCCCCACTCTGGCAACCTGAACTGCCGGTAACCACCCTTCGCAACTGGTGGCTCCGTCTCACCAAGTTAACACACTAAGTTTCCCCACTTACAGAAACACACATGCACGCACACACACTAGTTTTATATCTACCAGTTCAGCTCTCCGTGTTCGTGATACCTCATGTTCCCATATACCACCGACCCAAACAGATACAAGTATGAGTGCTATTTAGAAAATACTCACCAACTTAGACTGCTAAGATCGCTGGCCACACCGATGGGTCATGAAGGTATCCCACTCCTGACACCAAATGTTGTTGCGTGAATGAAATCACTGGAGAGAGTTACTGGTAGATATGGAACAGCTTCTTTATTCGACAAAACAAGGTACAGCAAGCATCATCATACCGAGGCACTTTCGGTGGAAAGGTCTGCTGGCCCAGTGTGGGGCTCAATATTTATTTGCTAAACACAAAAGGGCAATCCATATTTACAAAGTATAGACAATGCTTTCTTTTGAGGCTACATACAAACTTAACATCTTCTGATTACATCCATCCCACCGGCACCAGCTGCTTCTGGACTGGTATTCACAGCTTTTAAGAGATGCATTGTTACAAATGGACTGGGATTCTGGTATTCACAGTTTTTAGGAAATGCACTGTTACAAACTCAATCCACAGTATATTGTCAAAGAATAGAAGACTGGTGGCCAAAGCCATTTGCTAAGTGTAAATGACCTAAACCCAAAAATTACTCTAACACCCACTCACCAAGTAGACCTTTACCAGAAACCAGTCTGTCCAAATCCACACTTGCCAAATCCTTTCTGATACCATCAAAATTGGCCTTCCTCCAATTTAGAATCTCAACCTGCTGACTAGACCTATCTTTTTCCATGTTTACTTTGAAACTAATGGATCACTAGATACAAAGACTTCCCCTACACACACCTTTGTCACCTGCCCTGCCTCATTCACTAATAGATCAAGTATTGCACAGTCTCTCATTGGGACTTCTATGTACTGATTAAGGAAACTTTCCTGAATACATTTGACAAACTCTATCACATCTAGTCCTTTTACAGGATGGGAGACCCAGTCAGTATATGAAAAGTTAGTCATCTAGTATCATAACTTTATGTTTCTTGCAACAGACTGCAATCTCTTTACAAATTTGTTCCTCTAAATCCCACGACTGTTGGGTGGTCTATAATATAGTCCCATTAATGTGGTCATGCTTTTCTTATTCCTCAGTTCCACCCATAAATCCTCAACTAGAGGAGTACTGTGTTATATTTTCCCTACCACCCCTGCCCCTTTAATCCCTCCTGCTCTAATCATGTCTAAAACAACAGAACCCCAGAATACTGAGCTGCTGGTGTTGCTCCTCCTGCAACTGTCTCACAAATGGCTACAGTATTATAATTCCATGTGTTGATCCATGCCCTGAGCTCATTTGCTTTACTACAATACTTCTAGTGTTGAAATACATGCAGCTCAGAGCATTATCCCCATCATACTCAACCTTTTGTTTCCTTACTTTGTCTGAGGTCTTAACAATATATGCCTCCACAACCACTCAAAGTTCTGGCACTTTGGTTCTCATCAACCTGCAACACTAGTTTAATCTCCCCATACAATACTAGCAATCCTTCTTGCTAGGATATTAGCCCCCCTCCAATTTAGGTGCAAACTGTCTCCTTTATATAGGACCCACCTTCCCTGGAAGAGAGCCCAGTCTAAAAATCCCCCTCCTACACCAACTCCTTAGGCTCATGTTAAACTGTGTGATCTTCTTACTTATGGCCTCACTAACAGGTGGCATGGTTCGCAATACTGAGATCACAACCCTGGAGGTCCTGTCCTTTAACTTAGCACCCAAGTCCCTGAACTCACTTTGCAGAACCGAACCCCCTTCCTACCTATGTCATAGCCATGACCTCTAGCTGCACACCCTCCCACATAAGAATGCCTGAAGACTCGATCCAAGATGTCCCCGCCCCTGGCAACCTACCATTTGGGAATTTCATTCTCATTCACAGAGCCTCCTTTCTGTTCTGCTAACAAATCTCCTATCCCGACAGTTTGTCTCTACTCCTCTCTTCCCTGCTGAGCCACAGAGCCAGACTCAGTGTCAGAGACATGACAGCTGTTACTTTGCTCTGCTAGGCCATCCCTCCCAACAGTATCCAAAATGGTATACTTGTTGTTGAGGGGGATGGCCACAGAGATACTTGGCACTAGTTGTTTAACCCTTTTCGCCCTCCTGATTGTCACCCAGCTTCCTGCGTCCTGCACGTTAGGTGTAACTGTAACTACCTCTCTATATGTTCTGTCTGTGACCCCTTCAGCCTCCTGAATGATACAGAGTTCATCCAGTTCCAGCTGAAACTCCTTAATGCAGAGTGTTAGAAGCTGCAGCTGTATGCACTTCTTACAGGTGAAGTTGTCAGGGGAAGTAGAGATCTCTCTGCCTTCCCACATTCTGCAAGAGGAACATTCACCTATCCTGTTTGGCATCCCTACTACTCAAACTGCAATTATAAAGAAGGAAATAAGAAATAAACTGAAAAAAATCTACCTCCTGCCTTTTGCCTTCTCTCACTCAAGCCTGTCCTCCCTGAAGCCTTGAAGAGCTAAAGTCTCAAATCCCCACTCTAACACTGTCCGCTCCAACAAAGGCTAATATGCTTGCCCCTGCCTTATTTTAATTTGCACTTGCTAATGAATCCTGATCTCTGATTTGCCACCGTTCAAACACTAAAACTCCTGTGAAGTGCTGCTTTTTAATGCACATTCACTGACTTGAGTGAGTCACTCCTTCTCTCACTCCCGATCTCTGATTTGCCACTGTGCATGGTTTCAAGCTTTTAACAGACAGGGGTGTTTCCAAGGCTGCTGTGGTGAGAGCAAAGTGCAACATAGTAAGGGGCACGTTCTTTAAAAGTCTGGGGTGAGATTATCTTGGAAATGCACATCCAGTGATGTTTTGTTTTTTTTTGATAAGCTCTCCTCCATACTTAACTATCAGCATGGTGGGTTCTTAGCAGTCTGGGCCATAGAAGAACAACAAAAGCCTTCTGCTGAGCTTCCCCCACCTCACATTACTGCCCAGCGACAATTGATCAGCAATGAGTGTCTGAAAAATGCAGACCACTTTCCATTCCTCAGGATCTACTGTACCTCAGTGAAAGCAGACACAATGGCAAACATCACAGACACATACAATATACCAGTACAAATACGCCCAGCAGCAAGCTCATGGTCTAATGAGCAGCGATGATCCCTGCCCTTCTCAACGCCGCATGATGTAGACAAGTAGAGCACAGGAGCCTCTTTAGGAACATTGTCAAAGTATCCTCCTAAAAATCCAATATGCTGGGAGTCCCTGGGCATTCAAAATAAAGGAGCACCAGGGAAACCAATGAACATCTCAAATCTAGACAAGGGAGGTACATAGAAATCATGCACAATCGCTGGAAAAGACAGAACAATAACCTACTGCTCCACCAGCGGCAGAGTTTGTGGATTCCAAACTGGATTCTTAAGCCACCTCAGAGCTCACAGAACAGTAGCAAAAATGCTCATCCTCAGCCTTGATAGACCGCTAATGAAGGAGAAGTGTCACTGTTAACATCCTGGAAGTCAGCAATGATGAGAAACTGAGCCGGCGTAGGCATCCAATTGCAATGGTGGCAATATCAGAATGGATATTGTGTAATGATGGACTCATCTCCACACATTATAAAGAGTTCATTATCGATAGGATACAAATCAAAATGGTGGGAGAAACTCTCCACGGTTCAAGAGAATAATCTGCTAATCACCCCTCCTCTGCCGGATTCATCTACACACATCAGCTCTTGTCATAACTTTTCCTCGCACCTCTTTATACTGGTTATCTCCCCTCTACTCTTTCAGTCTAGATGAAAGGCAGCATCTATTGAGGGAAATGCTGACCATCCATTTCCCTCTATTGATGCTGCCTGACCTACTGACTTCCTCCGGCAGTTTATTTTATTCTCGCAGATTCCAGATCTGCAGTCTCATGTGTGTCCTTTTACAGCCAAGATGTTCTTCATCTTACAATTCTTTCAGTTGTTTATTTTCAATTTGTGTATGGTAATATTCTTTAGAGCATTGTGTAATTTTACACTATTAAAAAATGCTGTATAAATGCAAATTGCTATCATTTGATGCAATTTTCTAGATCTGCTTTTCCAAGTGTTTCACTTAAGATTATCATAAATATTGAAAGAACAACTTGCATTTATAATACCTTTTGCAACCTTAGGATTCCCCAAAGCACTTAAACACCAGGGAAGTAATTCTAAAACTTAGTCACAGTTATAATGTAAAAACACAGCAGGTGGGACTTGGGCACTGTAAGGTCCTGCAAACAGCAATATGACAGCAATCTGATAATTTATGTTTAATTGCCTTGCTGGAAAGATACTGGGGATTAGTCTCCTGACTTACTTCCAAATTGTCCAATGGAATCTTTTAAGTCCGTTTATGAGGGCAAGTTTAAAAGCTCACCTTAATGAACTTTCATAGATGCATCCAAATGTTTATGAATAAATCCTCTGGAATGGTACAAATCCTATAACCTTTGTGATGTCTTTCATCCCACATTGGTGATGCATCCTGTCCACAATGGTGACGTTCCAACCTTGCTTTTCATTTTGATCACTTTGCCAATCATTTCAGAATCTTAAGAACATCAAGCTGAGAAATATTAGAATATTTCAAGAAACAATTTCAGATAAAGGCTATTTGCATCTTCCCAGCTCATGTTAGAGAAATGAATGATAATTTCTGAATTTTGATATGTTATATAACTCTTAGTGGAGACTCCAAAGGATTTATTTCTATTCCAACTATTTATGAGTTTCCTCCCTATCTCCCACAGGGAATCCACAAATACATACTGTATATATGCTCATGATGCCCAGTTCTACAGTTCTTCAGCTGCTACTAAATTCTCACACTGTAAAAAAAAAAAGACATTTCTTGGAAATCCCAAATTATTCTCTGCAACAACACTGACCTATCGTCTCCGTTTATTTCCATGACCGCCTTCTGAAGCCGAACAAGACTGTTTGAAAGTAGTGTCATCCGATCTGATATTGAGTTGAGCTTATGACTTCATATGCCCCATCCAAAAATAACTATTTTTGTATCTGTAATTTCATACCATAGCTGTGCTCCACCTCTCAAGAAATCAGCAATTTGAACTCCTACTCAAAGATTTATTACCTCTCAACTATTGCAATACTTTCATGGTTTGGCCTGCCATCTTGTATCCTCCGTAGATGTGTTATCTGGAGTTTCATTCTAATCCTTATCCAAACAAATCAAGTTAATCAATGTTTTCTGGACTATGTTGGCTCTTAAGATACCAATTCCTCAAATTATAAATTCTCACCTTATTTCAAATTCTCCTACATTTTTC
The DNA here is from genome assembly GCF_963921235.1 of Mobula hypostoma. Taxonomy (NCBI): domain Eukaryota; kingdom Metazoa; phylum Chordata; class Chondrichthyes; order Myliobatiformes; family Myliobatidae; genus Mobula; species Mobula hypostoma. The sequence continues at coordinate 126,057,622 of NC_086102.1, forward strand.
TCTTACCCTAGATTTATAACTTCTTCTAACTTTCAAGACCTTGAAATGTTCTACTTCTCTCCAATTCTGACCCCATGCACTTTCCCAATTTCCATTCTTCCACCAGCTCTCTAATTTTCAGAAATGTAAACAAAACTGTGCTCCCAACTTATCTTTTAATAGACCACTCCTTAAAACCCCAACTCTTCAATTAAGTTATCAGTTCCTGTCCTAATATGCAGAGCAGACTGGATGAGCTGAATGGCCTAATTCTGCTCCTGTGTCTTATGGTTTCATAATATCAAATTGTGTTTGATAATGCTTGTGTAAAGTGCATTAGCACATATTGCAACATTAAAGGCTATAGAGCAGTTGTTATATAAATGCACATCTTTCTGATAGAATCATTTAACTCTGCAGAGATTGGAGATGCGAGGACAATTCTGCTTTGAGTTGTGAAGTAAATGACTGGATTAAGTTGCTAAGCTGTTGAGGAGAGATAAGGATTCAGAATTTCATTTGCCATCCTCTCTATCAAAACATAACATGCATAAATCTTTCTTTTTATTAAGAATCCAAAATACCAAGAGCTCAGATCTTTTTTTTGGTGTACTATTGATGCAGTTGGCTGGTGTTTGAGGATATGTAATACTCTTCAGTTGAGTATCTCACCCATAAAATGAAGAGTTTTTGCTGAGCCTGATTTATCGCCGGGTCAATGACTCACTGAGGACGCAGCGTTAAATCGTGGCTGTTCTCTGTCAGCTCAGTGCTGTCATCTGTCGTAATAACAACAGATAAAAAAATGCTATAAATTACTTCCAAACTCTGAGCCCTTTGCTACAAACAATTGGCCTGTCCTTAAACTGAACTAACGAATTATGGGAATAGTTTTTATTCAATCAATTCCATTTGACAAGTAAATACATGACAGGTCCTTTCGCCTTTCACAGACAATAAAAATGATCAAGCGGAGGTGTGCAAATGGGAATTGATCATAAAGAATAAACACTGGCTGCCAAGTTGAATGCCAGATACTGTATAATATCAATGCTGCTTGGTTGCTCTGCAGAGATGGAATATTATTGCACTTTTGGAGGCCGCTGGATCTAATAACCTTGTGACACCCAATTAATCCCAGTTCCAAGCTTTATCCCTACAGTCGGAGAAATATTTTACACTTCAAGCATTTATCCTTGTCCCATCTGAAAACAACAGAATCTGATTCCACCATCCTTTCAGGCAGTACATTCTAGCTCACAAACTATTGTTCAAATAAAGGTACCTCAAATTCCCCCAGGTTCCTTCTCTTTACCTGAACCATAGCCTCCGGTTACTTGCCCTAATACAAGCAGAAACAGTTATTCCCTATCTACTCTATCAAAAGCCTCTATTATTTTCTGTTCCCCTATAAAATTCTCCACTTCAAAGAAAACAATTTTAGCTTCTCAGGCCCTCCACATTAACAGAGCTGAAATCTCATGCTTTCTCTTGTGTTCTGCACAATTTCACTTAATAGAAGCAACCAAAGGAATGAAGCAGACATAGTGATTAAAGGGGCCTTGCATACTCTTGCTTTCTCTGTTAACATTTAACCAGAAATGTACAAGAAGGTTAAAGTACACATGCTTACTCCACATGAATATGTATACTGGATTTACACTCCCATTTATTACTCAGCATTTATTATTGTCAAAAATACAATTAAACACATCAGTATCTCCAATTACCCACGTGCTTAATCTATCAGACAACACTTAACTAATCCATTTTATTAAACATTGCTAAGAATCAGGTTAACTAAAAGGTTTTACAGAAGGAAAAGAACCACTTGACCCTTAATAAAGTAACCATAAATTATTTCTACCTTGAGGTGCTAAAGTTCAAGTTGTGGTAGGGCAAAGGTTGTGGTCACAGTGAGTTTCAAGATTAGTTTTGCTGAGATTGCATCAAATCCCTTAATAACTTTGATAGCTCAGAAAAAAACAAATTGGCGTGTACAAATAATTGCATATGGAACCAATCCATCTCATTGAACAAACCTCTAGATAACCTGCCAAAAAATCTTCAGCATCTGGTCGAAAACCAGATGAAATGGAGTTTTACTTCTGCTGATAGAAGCAGAACAAAAAAATCCAATCCAGGGACTGCACCAAGGATTAAATCACATATTTCATTCATGTTTAACATACTGCAGCATGAAGACTGTCCTTGGAAGTATGAAAAATAATCATAAGTGCTAAAATTGAGCTAAAAATGAAAGGATGCATATTATCCAAATAAATGTGAGATTGCTGAGTTCTAAGATGCAAAGGGGTGTTGGTGTCTTAGTTTATGGGTCACAAAAAGGTAACATGTACATGCAGCAAGTAATTAGGAAAGCCAACAGAATGCTTTTCATTGCTAGGGAAACATTCAGAATGCCAGGTACAAAATTGGCCTAATTTAAGAAAAGATATCAATGCTTTGGCAGCAGTTCAGAGTGGGGTTATGGGACTAATATCTGGATGTCTTATAAGGAAAGGTTCTCAGGGTAGCCTTGTATCTGCCTGAGTTTAGAAGAATGAGAAGACAAATTATTGAAACATATAAAATCCTGAAGGATTTTGACAAGCTGAATGAATGGAAGATTGTTTTCTCTTGTGTGAAAATCTAGAACTGGGGATGATTGTTTACAATTAGGGGGTTAGGGGTCATGAGCCTTTGGAACCCACTTTCTCAAAGAATGATGGAAGCAAAGTCTTTCAGTGTTGTTAAAACAGAAATAAACAGTTGTTGATAAGCAGAGCAATTTGGTATTGATTTATTATTGTCACATGTACCGAGATACAGTGAAAGGCGTTTGTTTAAGTGTATTCCAAACAGATCAACTCATACATTAATATACTGAGATACCAAAAAAAATGCCTTCAGTTAGTCCTGACGAAGGGTCTCGGCCTGAAACGTCGACTGCGCCTCTTCCTATAGATGCTGCTTGGCCTGCTGCGTTCACCAGCAACTTTGATGTGTGTTGCAGAATATAGTGTTGCACCTACAGAGAAAGTGCACTGCAGTTATTCAATAAAATGCAAAGGCCACATCAACATTGATTGGGAGATCAAGAGTTCATCTTCAGTGTAAAAGACATCCATCCAAGAATCTGATAACAGCAGGATAGAAGCTGACCTTGAGTCTGCAGTACATGGGGTTCAAGCCTTCCGCCCGAGGTCTTCACGGTCTTCTGTCTGATGGGAGAATGGAGGAGAAAGATTGACTGGAGTGGGAGGGGTCCTTGATCATCTTGGCTGCTTTCCCAAGACAGTGAGAATTGTATTCAGAGTATTTCAGAAAACACACATAAAAATTGCTGGTGAACGCACCAAGCCAGGCAGCATCTATAGGACGAGATACAGTCGACCCTTCAAGTCTTTTTCTATCAAGTCTCTTACTATCTCTTCCTTCATTTAGTCCTGACGAAGGGTCTCAGCCCAAAACATCGACTGTACCTCTTCCTATAGATGCTGCCTGGCCTGCTGCATTCACCAGCAACTTTTATGTGTGTTGCTTGAAATTCCAGCATCTGCAGATTTCCTCATGTTTGCGAGAGTATTTCAGAAGAGAGGTTATATCCTCAGGAATTTATAAAATGTCAAAGGAGTCAAAAAGGGAGAGGCTGGTTTGCAAGATGCAATGGGTTGCAAGCAACTCTGCAATTGCTTGTGGTTCTGGGCAGAGTAGCTGCCACGTTTGTCGGCTCTTGGATTGCATTCATCGAGTATAGAAGAATGATAGGGGATCTCATAGAAACATTTTGAATGTTGAAAGGGTTGGACAGAGTAGATGTGGAAAGGTTGTTTCCCTTGGTGGGCGAGTCCAGGACAAGAGGCCATAGTCTTAGAATTAGAGGGTACCCAGTTAAAACAGAGATGAGGAGAAATTTTTTTAGCCAGAGGGTCGTGGATTTGTGGAATTCGTTGCCACATACAGCTGTGGAGGCCCAATCATTGAGGGTGTTTAAGGAGGAGATTGACAGGTATCTAATTAGTCAGGGTATCAAGGGATATGGGGAAAAAGCCGGAAATTGGAACTAGATGGGTGAATAGTTTAGCTCATGGGGGAGCTGCGGAGCAGACTCGATGGGCCGAATGGCCTACCTCTGTTCCTTTGTCTTGTGATCTTGTGATCATACCAAGCTGTGAGGCCTCGAGCTGGGATGCTTTCTGTGGGTGAAAGGTGTGGTCAGGAATGCATAACTAAAGTTACAATCAAAGAACAGTACGGCACAAGAACAGGCTTTTTGGCCCACAGTGACTGTGCTGACCAAATTATCAATTTAAACTAACCCCTCCTGCCTACACATTTCTATATCCCTCCAACCCCTGCTTGTCTAAATGTCTCTTAAATGTTGCTATCAGTCTGCTTCCACTGTTTCCATGTTCCAGGCATCTAACGCTCTGTGTAAAAAAATTCACCTCGCAAATCTCTTTAAACTTTCCCCCTTTTTGTTAAATTTATGTCCTCTAGCATTTGACATTTCCAACCTGTGAAAAAGTGTGATGGTATTGGGTTCACTGCTCGCAAAGCCCTAAACCCGAAAGAAGATTTTTAGTCCTATCCGATATAAGCAGGACCTCCCCGGGTAGTAATTTCTGGATTGCTACCTGTGCCACACACCAGTGAGGGAAGAAACAGGGTGATTTGGCAGATAAATGTGTGGTTGAGAAGCTGGTCCAAGGGGCAGGGCTTCAGGTAACTTGGATCATTAGGATCTCTTCTAGGGGAGATATCACCTGTTCAAAAGTGACGGGTTGCACCTGAACCCGAGGGGGACCAATATTCTCACAGGTAGGTTTGTTAGAGCTGTCAGGGAGGGTTTAATCTAACTTGGCAGGGGGTTGGGAACCGGAGTGAAGGGACTCAGGAAAGGACAGATGGTAAAAAAACAAAGATAGCGTGCAGTTAGATTGTCAGGAAGGCCAGGCAGGTGATGGGACTTAGTTGCAGCCAATAGGCTGAGTATCAAATCATTAGGGATGCAGAGTCAGAAAGAACAGCAAATACAGTACTCAAAATTTTGTATCAAAATGCGCATAGTATAAGAAATAAGGTGGATGATCTTGTTGCAATAATACAGATTGCCAGGTATGATGTTGTGGCCATCACTGAATCACGGCTGAAGGATGGTTGTAGTTGGGAGCTGAATGTCCAAGGTTACACATTGTATCAGAGGAACAGGAAGGTAGGCAGAGGGGGTGGTGTGGCTCTACTGGTAAAGAATAGCATCAAATCAGTAGACAGATGTGACATAGGATCAGAAGATGTTGAATCTTTGTGGATTGAGTTAAGAAACTGCAAGGGTAAAAGGACATTGATGGCAGTTATATATAGGCCTCCCAACAGTGTCTGAGAGGTGGACCACAGGTTACAGCAGGAAATATAAAAGCCAAGTCAAAAGGGTAATGTTACAATAGTCAGGTTGATTGGAAAAATCAGTTTGGTAATGGATCTCAAGAGAGTGACTTTGTTGAATGCCTAAGAGATAGTTTTTTAGAGCAGTTTGTTGTTGAGCCTACTAGGGGATCAGCTGTACTAGATTTGGTGTTATGTAATGAATTGGAGGCGATTAGGGAGCTTCAGGTAAAAGGACCACGAGGAACCAGTGATCACAATATGATTGTGTTCAATTTGAAATTTGACAGGGAGAAAGTAAAGTCTGATGTGACAGTATTTCAGTGGAGTAGGGGAAATTACAGTGGTATGAGAGAGGAGTTGGCCAAAGTAAACTGGAAGGAGCTGCTGGCAGGGATGTCAGCAGAGCAGCAATGGCATGCATTTCTGGGAAAAGATGAGGATGGTGCAGGACATGTGTATTCCAAAAATGAAGAAATACTCACATGGTAAAATAGTAGAACCGTGGCTGACAAGCAAAATCAAAGCTATTTTAAAAGCAAAAGAAAGGGCATACAACAAAGCAAAAAATAGTGGGAAGATAGAGGATTGGGAAGTTTTTAAAAACCTACAGAAAGGAACTAAAAAAATCATTAGATGGGAAAGGATGAAATATGAAAGCAAGCTAGCAAATAATATCAAAGTGGGTAGTAAAAGTTTTTTCAAGTAAAAATAAAAGAGAAACGAGAGTGGATATAGGACCGCTAGAAAATGAGGCAGGAGAAATAATAACAGGGGACAAAGAGATGGCTGATGGAGCTAAATAAAGATTTTGCGTCAATCTTCACTGCGGAAGACACTAGCAGTATGCCTGATGTTGTAGTGTATGAAGGAAGAAAAGTGGGTGCAGTTACTGTTACAAGAGAGAAGGTGCTCAAAAATCTGAAAGACCTAAAGGTGCATAAGTCACCTGGACCAGATGAACTGCACCCTAGGGTTCTGAAAGAGGTAGTGTTAGAGATTGCGGTGGTATTAGAAATGATCTTCCAAAAATCATTGGACTCTGGCATGGTGCCAGAGGACTAGAAAATTGCAAATGTTACCCCACTCTTTAAAAAAGGAGGAAGGCAGCAGAAATGATATTATAGACCAGTTAGCCTGACCTCAGTGGTTGGGAAGATGTCGGAGTCAATTGTTAAGGATGAAGTGATGGAGTACTTGGTGACACAGGACAAGACAGTACAAAGTCAGCATGGTTTCCTTTAGGGAAAATCCTGCCTGGTGAACCTGTTGGAATTCTTTCAAGAGATTACAAGTAGGATAGATAAAAGGGATGCATTTTGGATGTTGTGTATTTGGACTTTCAGGAGGCCTTTGACCGAGTGCCACGCATGAGGCTAGGCTGCTTACCAAGTTAAGAGCCCATAGTTTTACAGGAAAGTTACTAACGTGTTTAGAGCATTGGCTGATTGGTAGGAGGCAGCGAACAGGAATAAAAGAATCCTATTCTGGTTGGCTGCCAGTGAGTAGTGGTGTTCCACAGGGATCGGTTTTGGGACCACTTCTTTTTGTGCTGTATATAAATGATTCAGATGATGGAATAGATGGCTTTGCTGCCAAGTTTGCAGATGATATGAAGATTGGTGGAGGGGCAGGTAGTGTTGAGGAAACAGAAAGGATGCAGAAGGACTTAGGCAGATTAGGAGAATGGGCAAGAAAGTGGCAAATGAAATACAATGTTGGAAAATGAATGGTCATGCACTTTGGTAGTAGAAATAAATATTTTCTAAACGGGGGGAAATCCAGGAATCTGAGATGCAGAGGGATTTGAGAGTCCTTGTGCAGAACACCTTGCAGTTTGAGTCGGTGGTGAGGAAGGCAAGTGCCATGTTAGCATTCATTTTAAGAGGTCTAGAACACAAGAGCAGGGATGTGATGCTGAGGCTTTATGAGGCACTGGTGAGGCCTCACCTTGAGTATTGTGGACAGTTTTGGGTCCCTCATCTTAGAGAAGATGTTCTGGCATTGGAGAGGATCCAGAGGAGGTTCACAAGGATGATTCCAGGAATGAAAGGGTTATCATACAAGGAACGCTTGATGGCTCTGGGTCTGTACTCGCAGGAATTCAGAAGGATGAGGGGGGATTTCATTGAAACCTTTTGAATGTTGAAAGGCCTAGACAGAGTAGATGTGGAAAGGACGTTTCCCATGGTGGGAGAGTCTAGGACAAGAGGGCACAGCCTCAGGATGGAAGTGTGCCTTTTCAAAACAGAGATGTGGAGAAATTTATTTAGCCAAAGGGTGGTGAATTTGTGGAATTTGTTGCCACATGCAGCTGTGGAGGCCAGGTCATTGGGTGTATTTAATGCAGAGATTGATAGGTTCTTGATTGGACATGGCGTCAAAGGTAACGGGGAGAAGGCCGGGAACTGGGGTTGAGGAGGAGATAGAAAAAAGGATCAGCCATGGTTGAATGGCAGAGTAGGCTCGATGGGCCAGATGGCCTAATTCTGCTACTATTGTGACAGGGTCCTGAATTACCCCTATGAACTGTGTTCGTTTACCCCTGTTAACTATGCTTTTGAAAAGAGAGAGAGAGAGTTATTTAACATTGTTATCTTGTTTTGAAGAGAGAGAGAGACGAAGACTAACTGTTGGACTGTCCCTTTAAGGCACTGGAAGTAACTTTTGGATTCCTGCTGAGTTGGAGATGGCACCGAGCAGCTCATAAGTTGCTATGGTAACCAAGGGCAGTTATTTGATGGACAATCAATGTTATGATTTTTCGGCAGTGTGTTGATACTTCTCAAGGACATTTGCCTGCTTGCATTTCTTACACACAGAGAGGAAGGAGGAGTTATTTGAATGACAGCTGGTATCCAGTACGGGAGGATAAAGATGATAGACCTCAGACACATGTTTTGGACACTGAATGAGCTTTGTTGTGCCCGCAGAAAAGTGGGTTTTTGGAGGAGCGATCAGGCAGATCGATCAGTTGCTCTTGCAGTAAAAAGGGAAAGGGGTTGACTGGTGGGGAGTTGTCTATGTGTCCACCCTCACCTGGGTGATAGCTCCACCACAGAAAACCGGTCCCCTTTGTTGTGGTCACAATTGGTGACTTTTAAAGGATTTTGAAGGACAACGAGAAGATCGGTGGCGTCAGCTCAACTGAAGACTCAAAACTCTCTCTCTCTCTATCACTACTCAACTCAATACCACAAACTAAACTGAACTGAACTTTACTCATCATCGTAAGACTGTATCTTTTTAACCCTAGACTTTAAAAAGCTTGACTTTCATATATTTCCACACTTACTGATTTACTTACTTATATATGTCTATAATCGTTGCTAAACTGTTTGATTTATCTACATGTATATTACTGTATTGCATAGTTACTATTAAATATTATTAGTTAATAGCAATACTGGACTCCAAAGTGTTTTATATTTCTACTGGTTCTTTATTCCTGTCACAGGGTACGTGACATTATGTCTTATGGTCTAAGTATCAACAGGAACCCCCACTATAGGCAAATTATACTGTATCCACCTGCTCTTCAAAGGCTAACTTAGTTCCCTGTTTATCCTCCGCGGCAAGGTCCAGCTGCCAATAACCACTGCTTGAGTGTTGGGTCCTCAATCCCTACCAAGGAGGGGATACTTCAAGCTGTCAAATTAACATAAATACAGTTTATTTTATTTTTAATGATACATATTTAAACTTAGCCAAATAGATTTTAACACACAGTTAAAACTCACAGAGGATTTCTGATCTATAAAAGAGTTCTAAATTCCAGAAGATTCACAAACTACAAAGGATTTCCAAACACAGGTACAATTTTTATGAACTAAAGTAACACACCAACGAGTTGCAGATGAATGAGTTGTCTGTTGCAGAAACCGAAGCTTGAGTAATGAAGTTTAGTTCTTTCTGTCACTCTCCTTGTCATTCCTAGCAATCCTCAATGCTTTCTAACCTTTATACTGCTTTGCTACTAACTGACGTTATTTGCATGTGATGTTTCTCAGATACTTTTGCTGTGAAAAAATAATTCACAGAGATGATCTAAAAGCTTCTCAGGACAGAGATCCCAAACATCCAAAATTAATGCTTGAGGGCTGACTTTCTGATTACACAAATACACCAACCATTGATAGATTAGCTATGCCTGTGTTTGATGTGTTAAGTGACATAACCCCATTGTCTTTCATTTGCTAATGCAGTCAAGAAGTCTAATGGGCACTTCACTTTGCAAACCAAATACTTGGAGCAGCCAGCTCCTGCATGGGCCAGTAGCCTGTGCTCTGTAAACAATGCTGTTTACAAAACTGTGCTTTTAACTCCAAACTGATTGCTGCTTGCAATTTACATTAAGAACTGAAGAACGGTTCTTGTTTAGAACAAGAAGCCGAGTGAGGAATATTTGTTTAAAGTTTAACTTTGTCGCAAGCAACTCTGACCCTTTGCAAGGGTCATGCTACTGTGCTACAAAGCTGAGGTTAGCAATAAGCCTCTCAGATCCTGGAAAGTGATTATCTGTCACAAAAGATTCCGACTATCTACGATCAGTGTTCTGAACCAGCCAACCAGATCACCATGTCTAATCAATATCCATTCGGAGCCCAGAGGAGTATATAAGCCAGCATTCTGAGGAGGCGACACCCTCAACTGCGCACTGATGATGGCTTCTCCATTGGACCCAAAGTGAATGCAAACATTTTGCCAAGCTTGGCGATCACTTCCAAATAGCCAACCCAAGCTATCAATATTCCACAATATTTCAAAGTTACAGACTTGAACCCCAATATTCTTCTGTACATTAGTACTCCCAAGGATACAACCATTTACTATACACTTTCCTCTTATATTTTAACCTTGTGAACTCCAAAACCTCACACTTGGATAAACATTTTCCTACCCATAATTCCAACTTCTGTATATTCTGTTGTATCCTTTGACAACATTCCTCACTAACCAAAATTCTTCCATTTTTGTGTTGTTTGCAAACTTACTAATCAGCCTCCTTACATTTACGTGGATCAGCTAGATCAGTCACTTACCGGTTCAGGCTTGATGGGATAAGTGGCTTGCTTTGGTTCCTAATTTATATGTATGTACGTAAGTATATATATATACCACAAACACTCGGTTTATCTTTCTCCCTGGAAGTATTGACTATGAACTTGTTGGGATATATAAATACTGAAATCTTGCCCTGACAGGTTAGGACTGTAGCTTTGACAACTAATTTGGAAGGAATACAAATAAAAGGGATTACCATTTGAAACCTTTGTGATGCCTTCTTTCCTCTTCCTCTGGCTAGACAGCCAAAGCCAAAGGAATTCTTCAAAATATTCTACTTTTCTTATTATGCTCAGGAGAAATAGCTGCTTAACTTGCCGGTGTTATATGTGTGTTATACAGTGTTATATGTGTGAAGTTATTCAAGATATTAGTGAACATTCCAACGGAGACAGGTTGTTCAGCCTATTGTGCTTACATTGGCTCTGTGAGGATGTTGTACAATACACTACACTTAATGCAAGAGGTGGACATTTGGCCCTGCTCAGTATGTCTTGACAAGAAATTCTGTGAGAAAAATCTTCCCAGATAACTAAGGTCCTATCTAATACATCAGTATTGAAAAATAATCCATTAGATCATCCCACTTGGGTTGCATAAACAAACTCAAATGTAAACTAATACTGACCAATGTTTATTCAATCCAACCCAACCACACATTCCTTTGTAAACAAGCAAAATCACAAACAACTCTCATATAAATAGAATCTTTGGGGTATAATAATGCTCTGACTCTGATGGCCAATTATTCGACAGAATAAAATGGCCACTCATTAATTTCCCTTGATGCTTTGGCCATTCCCTGTAGAGCTGGTGGTGGTTAATTTCTTTTAATTTGTGCACTCAGATCAATTCTCTGTGACTGCATGAGCGTCCCCCAGCTGTTCTGCTTTCCTCTCACATCCCAATAAGTTTCCACAAGTGTTGGAGGATAAAATGGGGCAGCAGGCAGTAAGTAGGCACATGAGAGAGAATAAATTATAAGGAAGTAAGTGAAGGAATAGGGTTTCTCTACAAAGTGGCAAAATACTGATGAGCTGAATAGCCTCCTGTTTCGGGAGGAAAAATGGGTCTATTTCTGTGGTTTTCAACTTCACCTCGATCTGATGTTTTCTGAATCCTTGCACAGTACCTCAGTGGTAGTTTCTCTACATGTCTCATTTACAACTAGTCATGCTGGTGCCTCCCTGCGGCAATGATAGGAAGTTAGCCCTGATTTCCCGCCCTTTATTAATTAACAATCAACTTCACCAATTGTAGAGAACAGAATATATGGGTACTAGTGTATTACATTTTATTGCTGAGTAAAAGGAGCTTGAACAATCTCCCCATGACTGTGTGGGTTTCCTCCCACATTCCAAAGATGTACAAATTAGTAAGTTAATTGGTCACATGGGTGTAATTGTACAGCACGGGCTTGCTGGGCTGGAAGGGTCTGTTACCGTACTGTGACCCTAAATAATTAAAGTAATTAATAATCATTAAAAGCAGAGATTCTTTTGTAAATGAACCTCAAGGAACAGGATTCTTGTTTGCATAGTAAGTCACTGTGGTGTGGACTACTTTATCCTAAATGGTGAAGGGACTGGATTCAAATGAAAATGTCAAAATGGAACTAGCTGAAAGGAAAGAAAAGAAAAGAAAAAATGTTCTTTCATATGCAGAAGATTACAAAGATCTGGGACAAACATGACTTGCATTTTCAAATTCTGTGCTGTATAATTCCAGAACTAAGTTTTACTAAATCTCTGAAACAGTATCAGTTTTTCTGATTTGCACAATTATAAATGTGCAAAAACAGTTCTGGGGATGACAGAACGCAATTAACTCTGCTAATGCTTTAGCTTCTACTAGTCAGTCAGCCTAGACTGCTGCTGCCAGTGTTGAAACACCGCAAACCACGAATGGCCATCCTAGACCTAAAGCTGATCAAAGCCCCTCCCCCACCAAAATTAATACCAGTCTCCTCGGCAATGGTCAGCAGCCTTCCAACAGCTATTAAAGAGACATAGCATAGTGGTGTCAAGCACAAAAAATTGCATACACAAGATAGGTATTGCAAAAAGATGATTAGTTTTGTACGGAACATGGCAAGATTTCAATTGTAAACTTGGATTAGATTGTTTTGATTTCCTTTGTGTTTGAAAACAAGTGGATATATGATTTCAGTGACAGAAGCTGGGTGAGATCTATAACTGTTTGTGGATGGGAAGTGGGAAATGTTCTTCATGGATAGTTGTTTCCTTCCTTGCTTTCTCTTCCTCTCCATGGTGTTGTACCACTCAACATCTCATGGCAAGGATTTATGAATGCCAGATAAGGTGCCACACGTGTTTAATAAGATAAGCTCCTATGATGTTACAGGAAAGATATTGGCACGGATAGAGGAATGGCTGACAGGCAGGAGGCAGTGAGTAGAATAAAGGGACCTTTTTCTGGTTGGCTGCCAGTGACTAGTGGTGTTCCTCAGGGGTCAGTATCGGGACCACTACTTTTCACATTGTTTGTCAATGATTTGGATAATGAAATTGATGGCTTTGTGAGAAAATTTGTGGATGATACAAAGATAGGTGGAGGGGTAGGGAGTGTTGAGGAAGCAATGTGATTGCAGCAGGACTTAGAGAAATTAGAAGAATGGGCAAAAAAGTGGCAGATGGAATACAGTGTTGGGAAATGTATGATAATACGTTTTGGTAAAAAGAACAATAGTGCGGACTATTATCTAAATAGGGAGAAGGTTCAAACATCAGAGATGCAGAGGGAGTTAGGAGTCTTCGTGCAAGATCCCAGATGGTGAATTTTCAGGCTGAGTCTGTGGTAAAGGCAAATGCAATGTTGGCATTTATTTCAAGGAGAATAGAATATAAAAGCAAGCAGATAATGCTAAGGCTTTATAAGACTGGTCAGGTGCACTTGGAGTATTGTCAACAGTTTTGGGCCCCATATCTCAGAAAGGATGTGTTGTCATTGGAGAGAGTCCAGAGGAGGTTCAAGAGGATGATTCTGGGAATGAAAGGGTTAACACATGAGAGGCGTTTGGCAGCTTTGGGCCTGTACTCACTGGAAGTTAGAAGAATTCAGGGAGTGGGGGGGAGGGGATCTTATTGAAATCTACCAAATGTTGAAATGACTAGATAAGGTGGGTGTGAAAAGGATGTTTCCTATGGTGGGGATATCCAGAACTAGAGGGCACAGCCTAAAAATTGAGGAGAGACCTTTTAGAACAGAGGTAAGGAGGAATTTTTTTGGCCAGAGAGTAGTAAATCTGTGGAATGCTCTGCCACAGACTGCAGTGAAGGCCAAATCTGTGGGTATATTTAAGGCAGAAGTTGATCGTTTTCTGATTGGTCAGGGTATCAAAGTATATGGGGAGATAGCAGGAGTATGGGGTTGAGTGGGATCTGGGATCGGCTGTGATGGAATGGTAGAGCCAATTCGATGGGCCGAATGGCCTAATTCTGCTCCTGTGTCTTATGGTCTTATGGCTTAGCAGTATCCTATGGACTGCTTATTCTGTGCATTCCTGCTGCTGGCAGAGCAAAGCACTTTCTGATAGATAGCAGGAGCATTGTTTCAGTAAATTGATGCTCTGTTCTGAGCAGGTTTTGCAAGGCCCTTTGGTATTCAGTGTACAGATGCCACTTGCATCGGTGTAGGCATCAGCACTAACTGCCGCAACACTGTGCCTGCTGCATGAAGAAATCACCAGCCATGAATGGAGTGGGATATCTGTCCTTGGGAAACAGAAGAAACTTCAGACACCAGAATCTGGAGCAAAAGGTAAACTGTTCAAGGAACTCTGTGAGTTAGGCAGCATCTCTGGGGGAAGAGGGATAGTTAAGGAATAAGGATATTGGTCCTTACTGCTTTTGACAAATCTCATCCCAAATATAATACCTCAGTAACAAGTATTATGTTTCATTCATTATTTGGTTATTTAAGGTATCTGTACCTTCCAAAATCAATGTTCAAAAGAGACTCCTGACTCTTTTTCAAAGCCAAGGTCTCAGCTTTGCCTCAGTGGTCGAATTATGACCTACAAATCGAAGGGCACTGACACATTTCACACTCAAAAGCGCAAATATCGTGTCTAACTATCCAATGTACCACTGAGCACTGCTGGAGCTGCTATTGTTTGGATGAGATGTTGAACTGACATGCAGGGTGTTGAAAATACAATTTGACCAGAGGACTATAAGGCAAAGGAGCAGAATTCGGCCATTTGGCCCATCAAATCTGTTCCACTATTTCATGATGGCTGATCCATTTCCCTTTCAACCCCATTCTCCTGCATTCTCCCTATAATCTTTGATCAAGAACCTATCAACTTCCACATTAAATACTGTATATCCAATGACTTGACCTGCATAGCTGTCGGTGGCAATGAATTCCACAGATTCACCACCACCTGGCTGAAGAAATATTTCCTCATCTCTGTTCTAAATGGACATCCCTCAATTCTGAGGCTGTGCACTCTGGTCCTAGACTCCCCCACTATAGGAAACATCTTCTCCATACTCACCCTATCTAGGCCTTTCAATATTTGATAAGTTTCAATGAGATCCTGCCTCATTCTTCAAACTCCAGTAAGTATAGGCCCAGAGCCATCAAATGCTCCTCATGTGCTAACCATCTCATTCCTGGGATCATTCTTGTGATTCTCCTCTAGACCCTCTCCAATGCCAGGACATCTTTTCTCAGATAAGGGGCCCAAAACAGCTCACAATACTTCAAGTGCAGTCTGACCAATGCCTTATAAAGTTTCAGCATTACATCCTTACTCTTGTACTCTAGTCCTCTCAAAATGAATGCCTTCACCTTTCTTACCACCGACTCAACCTACAAATTAATCTTTAGGAAATTCTGCACGAGGACTACCTTTGCACCTCTGATTTTAGAATTTTCTCCCCATTTAGAAAACAGTCCACACCTTTATTTCTTCTGCCAAAGTGCATAACCATGCACTTCCCTACACTACATTCCATCTACTACTTCTTTGCCCATTTCCCCAATCTATCTAAGTCCTTCTGCAGACACCCTGCTTCCTCAACACTACCTGCCCTTCCACCTATCTATGTATCATCCACAAACTTGGTCACAATGCTATCAATGTCTTCATCTATATCATTGACATGTAACATGAGAAGAAGTGGTCCCAACACCGACCCCTGCGGTACACCACTAGTTACCAGCAGCCAACCAGAAAAGGCCCCCATCATTCCCACTCTTTGGCTCCTGCCAGTCATCCAATCTTCAAAACATGCAGGTACCTTTCCTGTAATACCATGGGCTCTTATCTTGTTTAGCAACCTCAAGTGCAGCACCTTGTCAAAGGCCTTCTGAAGATCCAAATAAACAACATCTACAGACTCTCCTTTGTCTATCCTGCCTATTATTCCAATAGTTTTGTTAGGCAAGATTTCCCCTTTGGAAAACAATGCTAACTTTGGCTTATTTTATTATGTGCCTCCAAGTACCTCAAAACCTCATCCTTAATAATAGACTCCAACATCTTTCCAACCACTGAAGTCAGGCCAACTGGCTCATCATTTCCTTTCTTCTGCCTCTCTCCCTTCTCAAAGAATGGAGTAACATATGCAATTTTCCAGTCCTCTCAAATCATTTCAGAATCTAGTAATTATTGAAAGCTTATTACAAGTGCCTCCATAATCTCTTCAGCTACCTCTTTAGAACCCTGAGGTGTAATCCATCTTGTCCAGGTGACTTACCCACCTTCAGATTTTCCCCAAGCACCTTCTCCTTAGTAACAGCAATGACAATCACTTCTGCCCCTGCACTCTTGCATTTCTGGAATTCTGCTAGTGTCTTCCACAGTAAATTCTGATACAAAATATTAAGTTCATCTGCAGTTTCTTTGTCCCCCTTTACTAACTCTCCAGAGTCATTTTATGGCAGTCTGATATCGATTCTCACCTTTCTTTTACTCTTTATATATTTGAAAAATGTTTTTCTATCCTCTTTAATATTGTTGGCTGGCTTATCTCCATATTTCATCTTTTCTCTCTTTATGGCTTTCTTGTCTCTGTTGGTTTTTAAAAGCTTCTCAGTCCTCGACCTTTCCTTTAAATTTTGCTATATCATATGCCCTCTGCCTTGTGGACAGCCTTGGGAGAGATGAAGACTATGGGAGTAAACGCAGACAGAAAACCCAAAAGTCAAGGCCTAAGGTGGCTGGATGTCAATGAACATCCTACTAGCAGCTCCTGTAACCAAGCTTCACCTTCACTACTAAATGTATTGCTTCACTTTCCTTTGGCCTACACCGATGGGAATGAGAGGAAGATCTTGATGACTGGGGATTCCAGGATCTCCATAACTCCTGCCCAGGCTTGTGCCCTGGAGAAGTCACTCCAGTGCCACTGACACCAGCTGTCCTTCGAAACAGACAGACACTATTATCATCATGCCCTCTCTTTGGCTCTTATACTGTCATTGTCTTCCCTTGTCAGCCACAGATGCCTCATCCTCTCTTTAGAATACTTCTTCATTTCTCAAATGTATCTTTCCTGCACCTTCCAAATTTCCCCCAGAAACACCATCCACTGCTGTCTGCCATCATCCCTGCTTATATATCCTTCCAATCAACTTTGCAACTTTGGCCAGCTTTGTCATGCCTCTGTAATTCCCTTTACTTCACCGTATTACTGATACATCCAATTTTAGCTTCTCCTTCTCAAACTGAAGGGTGAATTATATCATATTACAGTATGATCACTGCTTCCAAAGGGATCATTTACCTTAAGCTTCCTAATCTAATCTGGGTCATTACATAACACTCAATCCAGAATTGCCATTCCCCTTATGAGTTCAAATACAAGCTGCTCTAAAATGCCATCTTGTATGCATTCTTTATATTCCCTCCCTGGGATCCAATATGAACCTGATTTTCCCAATCCATCTGCATATTGAAATCCCCCATGATTATTGCAACATTGTCCTTTTTACATGCCTTTTCTACCTCTCATTGTAATTTATAGCCCACATCCTAGCCACTGTTCAGACGTCTGTATATAATTCCACCAGAGTATTTTTACCCTTGAAGTTTCTTAACGTTACCCACAAGGATTCTACATCCTCTGATCCTATGTCCCCTCTAAGGATTTAATTTCATTTTTGACCAACAATGCCGCGCTACCCCCTCTGCCTACCTGTCTGTCCATGGAGGTTAAAGCTCCCAACTATAATCTTTCAGCCATGACTCAGTGATGCCCACAATGTTGTACCTGCCATTCTCTAACTGTGCTACAAAATCATCTACCTTATTCCCTATATTGCATGCATCCAAACATAACAACCTCAGTCTTGTATTCATCATCTTTTTCTGACTTTGGCTCCCATTCCACTTTAACTTATCCCAATGACTGCAATTTTGCCCCATCATCTGCCTGTTTTTCATCACAATTTCACTACACACTGCATCTAGTTCTACACCAACTGCCCCATCCTCAGCCTTATCACTCTGTTTCCTGTCCCCCTGGTAAATTGTTTTAAACCCTCCTACAGTTCTAGCAAACCTGCCTGCAAGGACATTGGTCCCCATCATGCTCAGGTGTAACACATCCTTTTTGTACAGAACATACCTTTCTCAGAAGAAATCCCAATGATTCAGAAATCTGAAACCCTGTCCCCTGTACCATTTCTTCAGCCACACATTTGTCTGCCAGATCATCCTATTGTTACCCTCACTGGCAGATGGCACAGGCAGCAATCCAGAGATTACTACCCTAGAAGCCCTGCTTTTCAGATTTCTACCTAAGTCCCTATATTCTCTCTATGGGAATTCCTCCCTTTTCCTATGATATTGGTACCAATATGTACTACAACTTCTGGCTGTTCACTCTTCCCCTTTAGAATGCTGTGGACCCCATCCAGGACGTCCCAAACCCTGGCACCTGGGAGGCAACATACCATCCAGATGTCTCTTTCCACAGAATCTGTTCTCTGCTGCCCTAATCATAGAATCTGCTATCACTGCTGCACTCCTCTTCTTCCACCCCCCCAACCCACCTCTGAGGCATAGGGCCCATGCCAGAAATCTTTTTACTGCAGCTTCCCCCTGGTAGATCACCCCTCAACAATATCCAAAGTTATTCTTGAGAGGAACAGCCAGAAGGGTATTCTGTACTGGCTGACTCTTCACTTTCCTTCTCATCCAGTCATCCAGGTACCTGTCTCCCGTAACATGGGGGGTGACTACCTCACTGCAGATCCTATCTTTCACCCCCTCACTTTCCCGTATGAGCTGAAGGTTGTCCAGCTGTAGCTCCAGTTCCTTTAAAGGAGCTGCAGCTCGGTGCACTTCATGCAGACGCAGTTGTCAGGGAGACTGAAGGTCTCCCATACTCCCACTTCTCACACAGAAAACATACCACTACCTCCAGACCTTTTATCAGCGCACCAGCTCTGTACTAACAGAAAAAGAAGACTTACTAGAACCTTATTACTTACATATGTAGAATCTCACTTAAGCCTGTTGAGCCAAAGCCTGACCACTCTAACACTGGCCCATTCTAACATTAGATGCTCCACTTACACCCCCTTCTTTTTATTAGCCTCACCTGATTTCAGCCTGCCAAAAAGAGCCAAAAGCACTGGGGCTCTTTTTAAACCTCTGGCTACATCACTTCAAACAACTGCTGCGCTGATTTTAGCCCACCGATATTTGAAGAGACAATAAATGAGTCTCTATCTGGATGCTGTCCACTCTGCCTCAATAAGGCAACATAAGTCAAAATAGATCTCACGATCATTTTCAGATTAGTGCTTGAAGGAATTAGTGCATATATTTCTTACAGCAGTAACTAGCATTTCACTGCCAGCACACTCTTTAATATAACCCAGGGCTGTGAAAGGCACAAGAGAAATGCAAAACACTTTCTACAACAGTTAAAATTGTAGTGGTTTTGTTGCACTTCTCTTTGTTTTCCTCCAAGAATGGCTCCACTCTCATTAATTGTTCATTACCAAGTCCTGTTTAGATAATGCAATTAAATCTTTGAGGAGCTATTGTAGAAATTTCAACAAAAACATACTTAAGCTGAAGACAAAAGCGCTGTTTTTTATCTATAAAAAACAATTCCTTTCTCTTTATGATATGGCACTGTCTATTGTTAAGAATTTCTGTACACTTTCAATGACACTTAAATGCTTAATCATGGCTTGCCTGCCTCTATTTCTCTCTGCTCCTTTGCAATCTGCCCTTCCACTGGGAATTCCTATTGAAAACAATAGTCATTTACTGTTTGATCTGTCTAGGCCACTTGAATTTATTCATGTCAGTCATATATCCCCCAGGACTGCTTTGTTCCAAAGAAAACTATTCATATCTAGACTTCTTCTCATAACCTTAATCCTTCAGCCCTTCCTAATGCTTTCTTTCAGTAGTGTTGTATGCTTCCCCACAAGTCCAACTCACGAGGAGTGGGCAAGAGGTCAAGTAAAGGATAACTTGACAGGATGAAGAATAGTGGGCCTTAAGTGACTGCAGTGGTTTGTCACAAGTCTTGACACAGGTTCATAAACATGGCATCATTGGAAGCAATGGTCCCAATGATGGATCAAGCAGGAGAGGATCTTCAGATCTGAAGAACTGTGTTAAGAAAAACGTGATGCACCAATATAAAGATCTGAAATTGTCTTGGATCTTCTCAATAAGTGGGTAACAAATATCCTATATTCACCAGCTTTCTGATGATTGAATATATTGGGGTTTCTGTAGAAGGGATAACATCCTGTCCAATAATCTGTCCAAGTTGTACAGTAATTAATGAGAATGGAATCATGTCAAATGTGGTGACCATTACTTTACCAAGTACTCCAACTAATTCATCTAGACTATTGTATTTTTTGGTTGTGGCTTGATACAACAGAGTCTTGTTAAAAGGTCAAATCAAGCCAGCAGTTAAGAGTCAACTGTACTTCTGTGGAAAGATTTTTTAATTCACACTAGGAGTGTGACACTAAAAACTTAATCTAATTGCTAACTGGTTCCCAGCTTGATGATACCTTTAATCTCCTTCTTTTCCCCCAGAAACAATTCTGTTGTTTCTTGACTCCTTTAATATCTGTCGAAGTAGTGTTCTTTCAAAAATTGTTTCATGTCCATATCAGCAAAAATGTCCCAGGAAATATCTTTCATTGCTTAGGTTCAGTTACTAGATCTGGTTATTGCTGCGAGGGCAGTGTTTATTACCCACTTTGACAATCCCTTGAGAAGATGTGGTGTCCCTTCATTATGTGCCATGTTGTATGACGTAGGCAATCATGGTCTTTCCATGACGACAACTGTTCCTGGCAAATTTGTCGACACAAGTGGCTTACCATTGCCTTCTTCTTACAAGAGGGGTGACCCCAGTTATTATCAATACTCTTCCGAGATTGTCTGCCTGGCTTCAGTGGTCACATAACAAGAACATGTGATATGAATCAGCAGCTCATACAAACATCAGCCACCTGCTCCTATGGTTTCACATGACCCTGACCCCCGGGGGGGGGGGCGGGGTGGCACTAAGGAGGTGCTACACCTTGTCCAAGGGTGACTTACAGGCTAGTGGAAAGAAGGAGCACATTACACATCCTTTGGTAGAGACATATCTCTACCCTGCCACCCAAAGATATGGTGAATTGTCTTGTTAAACCACAGCAGTTCTTATGGTAAGTATTGTTGAGCAGATAACCCTAGTATTTTGATCCCGAGACAACATATTTCCAATTCAAGATTATGCAGTGAATCGGAGAACCTGCTTTTATGATGTCTCCATATGCTGACCTGCTCTTTTTCTTCTTGATGATAGAGGTTATGGGTTTAATAGGAGCTTCTCACTATTTTGATTATAAAGCATTCTCATAAAATGCCTCGATCTAAAATCAGAGGATCACATTGCACAAGGGATCATTCCCCCCAGCACCCCTGTGTTAGCTCCTCCTGGTCCTGAAAAAAATCTCATATAACCTTTTGAAAGTCACTACTGAATTTGTTTTTTCCCATCCTTTCAGGTAGAGCACTGATTCTAAAAGCAACAACTCTAACTGTGCAGCATCCCCTCAATATGATGCCTGAGTGTCAGTCTGAATTCTTACATCTGTATAGAAATCCACAGAGCACGGACAATTGACACAGGAAAGGTAGGTCTTATAAAAACTTATTTCCCAGTTAATGATGAATAGCTTCTTACTGGCACATAGTCATGCGAATGGCTAAAGTTGAGACATTAGCAGAGTGTTTGGGGTGACCTCGAAGAGCAACAACAAATGACCAAGGGAGGAGATTGCTTGTTGCTTGAGGTTTTGTGACATCTGCTTACCGCTTCCATTCATTTATTAAGGTAGCTCCATACTTCCATGACTGAAATTGGCTACAGGAATCTTATTCTAAAGATAGAGTTTTCAACAATCTCACCTTGTCTTATGGAATGTTAATCTTTCAGCACGTAGTGTAAAAGTTCTCTTCATCTTATGATTAGGATGAAACCATAAATAACTATTTTGGCTTAGAAAATGAAACAGGGCCAGAGAGAAATCAGACATTTTTTAATTGCTTTTGTTCATTTATTTTTCATTTGCACAAAGCTGTGACTGATGAAAATAGAAATTTGGAAATACAGCCAACTGAAATATCAGAAGCAGCAGGCCCGGAGAGTTCCTTTCTCTGATTTGGATGTTTGCATAACACAAACACAGGCATAAATTCAGAAAACACAGGGAGAGGCCATTAATGCCTAACAGTACATGAACCCTAAATACTCCTTCATTTATATTAACAAATATGGCACTTCAGCTTCAGCAATCACAGGCATTGACAACCAATTAAAAACTTCTGAAGGCAAACAAAAAAACTACTGGCAATCCAAAATAAAAACAGTAAATTCTGCTGATAATCATCATGTCAGATCGCATCGGTGGGGAGAAAACTGAGTTAACATTTCAAGTCAAAGGAACTCTAAATGTGCGCATCAGCAAGTTTTGTCTGCTTACTGCAAATGTGAGTAGTGATTTTGGAGTGACTTTGGTCCCTGAGTGGTGGTAATATTGACAGAGCTTGTAAATTAGCTCCATTCCAGCAGGGAATTTGTTAGTGTAGCATTATGGGGGAAAACATCAGAATCAGAGTTAGGTATATTATCACTGATGTACGTAATGAAATTTGTTGTTTTCTGGCCACAATACAATACAAGGCAAAAATAAGTTACAATGAATAGTGCAAAAGAGGAATAGCGAGGTCATGTTCATGGGTTCATGGACCATTCAGAAATCTGATGGTGGAAGGGAACAAGCTGCTGCTAAAATATTGAGTGCGAGTCTTCAGGCTCCTGTACCTCCTCCCCCGTGGTAGCAATGAGAAGAGAGTATGCCCGTCTTCTCATTGCCATTCAAGAAAATGTTGGATGAAATGTAAAGCTTTATTTGATACAAGTCTTCATTGGAATTGAGTCTATGGTGTCTATTCAAATCATGGATTACAAGCCACCATGTAACAAAAGTATAATGGAGAAAAAGTCCTGTAGGCAGCCAAAGTTAAGAAGCATTCTCCCATAGTCACTTTCAACTAACGGTCAAAGGCTCTAGTAAAGTTATAAAAGGCCATACTTTGTGATTGTTGTTGATCCTACGCTTCTTTTGGCGTTAATGTGCCATGGCAACCATATCCATTGTGCCTTGAGATGAATGGAACTCACACTATGATCTGGTGATTAGAAGTCTTGGAGAAAATGGCTGAAAAAGGAAACACAGCAGTCCCTCAGTATTTAGTGACATCAAATTTTCTTTAACATGGTCAAGCGATAGTATCCCCAGATATGTATTCCTAGTTTCATAAAGAAATATGTACCAGCTTGCTGGGGAGATCTTTCCTATGCAGCATCCAAAAGTCTTATGTTAATAACATCATCTCCAACAGCGCAGTGCTTCCCGAAAAGGAAGTCAATATTACTGCATTTAGTGATAATAATGTAGTTGGTCAAGGTTGGCACTCATATTATTGAGTCAGAAGGTGACCTAGACCTGAACTCACCATCTCTGATTCAGTGGTGAGAATGTCAGACGGCCATCAAAAGCAGATTGATCTCCAGTGCTCAGAAGACACTGACTGAGCAGGAGATTCCCAAGTCAAATTAATATTGACTGAATCATGCAGTGTAAGAAGGCATATTGCATTGTTCAATGCATTCAGTGTAATCTGTCCACAGTTAAATATTTTTGAAAAGCAAACAACACATTGGAAGTCTAATCGCTTTGCCATAACATTTTTTTGCTTGTATGAAAGCAAATGGCTAAAGTGAGCTATTGCCTGGGGATTTAAAGAAATTAATTGGCATTTCAAAATCATTCTGATCAAAGCAGTGACCCTGATTCATGCATAACTTTACTTGGCAAACTAGTTACACATTCACTAAGATTTGACTCTAATAGTCTAACATTATCAAATTACAAGGTGACAAAAAGGTTTCTGTGCCTCCTCTAATTTATATCAACATCTGCTGGATGGAAACGATTAATGGTAATTTATAGCACAACATTGGGCTTGCCAACTCTGCAAGTTTTGTCACATGACCTTCCTTCTTTAAACACCCTGCCTTGTCAAATAATGCATTTTCTCATCTCCAATTTTTCAGTCACTAATAAACAAAAATTCTTCAGAAGATGAAAACTTGTACTTTAGTTTTCCATGACATTGCAACATGATCCCCAGGTTGCTTGCAGCAGGCTTCAAATGTTAACCTTTTCATGTCCAGACATTCCAAGGCTATTTTGAAGGTTTGAGAACCCAATAAAACATGGAAACAGGGATCTTATTTTTTGAAATTCAGAATGAAAACCCTGGATGACACTTCTGCTGCACAAGTGATGACACTTCTCTCAGTGGGTGAGCATCTGGGGGACTGTGACCACCACCCCCTGGCCTTCAGCATTATCATGGAAAAGGATAGAATCAGAGAGGACAGGAAAATTTTTAATTGGGGAAGGGCAAATCATGAGGCTATAAGGCTAGAACTTGCGGGTGTGAATTGGGATGATGTTTTTGCAGGGAAATGTACTATGGACATGTGGTCGATGTTTAGAGATATCTTGCAGGATGTTAAGGGTAAATTTGTCCTGGTGAGGAAGATAAAGAATGGTAGGGTGAAGGAACCATGGGTGACAAGTGAGGTAGAAGATCTAGTCAGGTAGAAGAAGGCAGCATACCTTTTAGGAAGCAAGGATCAGATGGGTCTATTGAGGAATATAGGGTAGCAAGCAAGGAGCTTAAGAAGGGGCTGAGAAGAGCAAGAAGGGGGAATGAGAAGGCCTTGGCGAGTAGGGTAAAGGAAAACCCCAAGGCATTCTTCAATTATGTGAAGCACAAAAGGATGACAGGAGTGAAGGTAGGACCGATTAGAGATAAAGGTGGGAAGATGTGCCTGGAGGCTGTGGAAGTGAGAGAGGTCCTCAATGAATACTTCTCTTCAGTATTCACCAATGAGAGGGAACTTGATGACGGTGAGGACAATATGAGTGAGGTTGATGTTCCGGAGCATGTTGATATTAAGGCAGAGGAGGTGTTGGAGTTATTAAAATACATTAGGATGGATAAGTCTCCGGGGCCTGAAAGAATATTCCCCAGACTGTTCCACAAGGTGAGGGAAGAGATTGCTGAGCCTCTGGCTAGGATCTTTATGTCCTCGTTGTCTACGGGAATGGCACCGGAGGATTGGAGGGAGGTGAATGTTGTCCCCTTGTTCAAAAAAGGTAGTAGGGATAGTCCGGGTAATCATAGACCAGTGAGCCTTACGTCTGTGGCGGGAAAGCTGTTGGAAAAGATTCTTAGAGATAGGATCTATGGGCATTTAGAGAATCATGGTTTGATCAGGGACAGCCAGCATGGCTTTGTGAAGGGCAGATCATGTCTAACAAGCCTGATAGAGTTCTTTGAGAAGTTGACCAGGCATATAGATGAGGGTACTGCAGTGGATGTGATCTATATGGATATAAGTAAGGCATCTGACAAGGTTCCACATGGTAGGCTTATTCAGAAAGTCAGAAGGCATGGGATCCAGGGAAGTTTGGCCAGGTGGATTCAGAATTGGCTTGCCTGCAGAAGGCAGAGGGTCGTGGTGGAGGGAGTACATTCGGATTGGAGGGTTGTGACTAGTGGTGTCCCACAAGGATCAGTTCTGGGACCCCTATTCCTTGTGATTTTTATTAACGACCTGGATGTGGGGGTAGAAGGGTGGGTTGACAAGTTTGCAGACAACACAACCACAAAACCACGGTGGTTGGTCTGGTCAGAGGGGATGACGAGACGGCCTACAGGGACGAGGTCTAGCACCTAGCCGCGTGGTGTGCCGACAACAACCTGGCCCTTAACACCCAGAAGACCAAGGAGATCATTGTGGACTTCAGGCATGCCAGGAGTCACACTCACGTCCCCATCTACATCAACGGAACTGTAGTGGAGCGTGTATCAAGCTTCAAATTCCTTGGCATTCACATTTCCGAGGATCTCACCTGGTCCCTGAACTCCTCCATCCTGATCAAAAAGGCGCAACAGCACCTTTATTTCCTGCAGAGCATCAAGAAAGCTCACCCCTGTCCCAGGATACTGACGGACTTT
This sequence comes from Mobula hypostoma, assembly GCF_963921235.1. Lineage (NCBI taxonomy): Eukaryota > Metazoa > Chordata > Chondrichthyes > Myliobatiformes > Myliobatidae > Mobula > Mobula hypostoma. The sequence continues at coordinate 126,083,663 of NC_086102.1, forward strand.
TACCGCTGTACCATTGAGAGCATACTGTCCAACTGCATCTCAGTGTGGTATGGCAATTGTCCTGTATCAGACCGCAAAGCACTCCAGCGTGTGGTGAAAACTGCCCAGCGGATTATCGGCGCCTAATTGCCCACCATTGAGAACATCTACCATGAATGCTGCCTGGGCAGGGTGTAAAGCATTGTCAGGGATGCATCTCACCATAACCATGGACTTTTTACTCTCCTCCCATCCAGTAGGCGCTACAGGAGCCTCCGCTCCCGCACCAGCAGGCACAGGAAGAGCTTCTTCCCTGAGGCTGTGACACTGCTGAACCTCACATCACAGCGCTAAGCAGTATTGCACCCATATTGTACTGTCTCAGTACTTATATATTTGTGTACTGTAGCACTTTTTTTATTCACAGTTATTTTGTAAATAACACTATTCTTTGCATTTCTGGTCAGATGCTAAATGCATTTCATTGGCTTTGTATCTGTACTCGGCACAATAACAGTAAAGTTGAATCTAATCTAATCTAATCTAAACAAAGGTTGGTGGTGTTATGGATAGTGTAGAGAATTGTCGAAAGTTGCAGAGAGACATTGATAGGTTGCAGAAGTGGGCTGAGAAGTGGCAGATGGAGTTCAACCCAGAGAAGTGTGAGGTCGTACACTTTGGAAGGACAAATTCCAAGGCAGAGTACAAAGTAAATTGCAGGATACTTGGTAGTGTGGAGAAGCAGAGGGATCTGGGGGTACATGTCCACAGATCCCTGAAAGTTACCTCACAGGTAGATAGGGTAGTTAAGAAAGCTTATGGGGTGTTAGCTTTCATAAGTTGAGGGATAGAGTTTAAGAGTCACGAGGTAATGATGCAGCTCTATAAAACTCTGGTTAGGCCACACTTGTGTCCAGTTCTGGTCACCTCACTATAGGAAGAATGTGGAAGCATTAGAAAGGGTACAGAGGAGATTTACCAGGATGCTGCCTGGTTTAGGGAGTATGGATTATGATCAGAGATTAAGGGAGCTAGGGCTTTACTTTGGAGAGAAGGAGGATGAGAGGAGACATGATAGAGGTGTACAAGATATTAAGAGGAATAGATAGAGTGGATAGCCAGCGCCTCTTCCCCAGAGCACCACTGCTCAATACAAGGGAACATGGCTTTAAGGTAAGGGGCGGGAAGTTCGAGGGGGATATTAGAGGAAGGTTTTTTACTCAGAGACTGGTTGGTGCATGGAATACACTGCCTGAGTCAGTGGTGGAGGCAGATACACTGGTGAAACTTAAGAGACTACTAGACAGGTATATGGAGAAATTTAAGGTGGGGGGTTATATGGGAGGCAGGGTTTGAGGGTCGGCACAACAATGTGGGCCGAAAGGCCTGTACTGTGCTGTACTATTCTATGTTCTATGTTCTATAACCCAGAAACATGAGAGTAATGTACTAGCTGGCATGAATAAGTACCACAAAGTTAGAACTATTCACACCAATCTATACAGTATTACAAATAACAAGCTGAAAATGGCTAAGATAATCTGATGTTGGCTGACCGATAAATGTTAGCTAGGACATTGCGGAAAACATAGCTGCTCTTATTGGCCATATTGCCCCTTGTGTTATCTTCCCAACTGAAAGCTGGCATCTCTAAAAGTGTAGGTTTTTGGTTATTGTCCTGGTGGTGTCAAACTGGACTTTCCCCTTATATTTCTGAATTAGAATTTCAACCATAAACTTGTTATACATCTATTGAGGTTATCCACTCTTCATACCAGTTTTGGCAGTAGTACAGTTGTGGTAGTGTAAGGAGGAATAAAAAAAAATCCTGCATTAACGTAAGACTCTTACCAACTTTTAGGACGTTTGGAAATGTTCAGGTAGTGAAATAGATGAATAAGACAGCTATGTTTTCAAGATCCTGTTGATCATTTAATCTATGTTTGGCTTTCTTGGTTAAATTACTTAATGTTGACAAGGGGGCAATAGAACATAGCGATGTTCTTCTAATAGCAACTAGAACTAGAACTAGAACTAGACTAGAACTAGAGGTCATGGGTTAAAGGTGAAAGGTAAATGTTTAAGGGGAATTTATTCACTCAGAGGGTCATGAAAGTGTGGAATGAGCTGCCAGTGGATTTGATTTCAACACTTAAGAGAAATTTGGATAGGTACATGGATGGGAGGGGTATGGAGGGCTATGTTCTGGGTGCAGATCGATGGGACAAGGCAGATTAAGGGTTTGGCACAGACTAGATGGGCCAAAGGACCTGTTTTTATGCTGTAGTGTTCTATGACTCTAATCTCTCTTACCCCTTGAACAGAGAGTGATTTGATTAAATATTTAAATTTCTCTGAATCAAATGCAGTAATTCCACATTTAGTTAAGATAGCAAACTCAAGGCTTACCATATGAAGATGCACTGTCATCTACCCAATGTAATCCTCGATATTTATCTCTGAAAATGGAAATATTTTATGTCCCCAAGTCCCGACTAGACACACCACAGAGTCAATACCGTAGATGTACTGAGGGCCAGCACTTTTGTGTGCATTTATCACTATAAATATCAGGAGATACAGGCCTCCTGTGAAAGGACTTGTTGGGATCACGGAACATCAGATGTTGCTTCACTACTGGACTCTTCAAGGAACCTAGCAATGCACCATGAACATCCTCGTTTACCCTGTGGTTACATTAGAAAATTTGGTTACTAAATCAGACAAGTTAGGTCTAATGAAGTTCAATAAAATTATTAATTTTAATAGAAATGAATGGCTAGAGAGAAGATATTCCATATGAACCCACATGTTTGAATTTTTTATTTAAATGTTCTTAATCACTTTAAATTGTTTCTGGTGACGTTAGGCATTTCAATTTTCTAGAAAATCTTTAATAACTTGAAGTTCTACTTGCAAGCTCAACACCAGACTCCTTGAAAAGACACTCCATTCTGAGCTCTGCCACATCAAGAAATTACCAAGCGAACAGAGGAAAGATCCAAGGGCATTTTCACAGCCCCTTGAGCAATATTCCCATTGATTCATGGGAATTTCTGGCCCATAAGCACTTAAAATGGAGGAAGAGGTTTTAGGATGGTGTTAAGAACCTAAAATTGATATGTCAGCAGCACAGAGAAGCCCAGCATAAACAGTACACCATCTCACATACAAGATAGTAGCTACTTACTATCTTCCATTGTCAAGTACCTACTGCCTAACCGTGGCAGAGTTTGTGGACGCATATTAGTTTCATGGGCCACCTCAAAAGCAACTGAGCAGGAATGGCTACAAATCATCCTTGAACATGAAGAACCACCTCAGAAGACTTGAGTATCAGTGGACAGCTCTTACAAGAAAAAGTATGGAAGAATACAACTTCTATTTTTGTAAACTTTGACCTTAGTGACTTGCAGATTGATTTCATGGTTACATATCCTTCCTCGCCCACTTCAGATCTACAGCTAGACTTCCTCTGTGTTGCAGGCAATGACCTGAGCCCCATTTTTTGTGCTGATTCACTAGACATGCAACCATACTTGAAGGCCTTGATCTCTTCAGCTGTTAAGTGAAGAGCCAGGATGAGGAGAAAGCTGCAAGTTGACCTTTGGCCTAACAACTAGAGGAAAACTATTGAAGGGACATTGAGAGGGAGCAGTGAGGAAATGGTGATCTCTGAAGACATCAAACATTCAGGCACCAGAACAGACAGGTCTCACTAATATAGTGATAGAGGTCAACTAAACTGCAAAACCCACAACCCTGAATAAACAGTGGGCCTTTGGGCTTTCTGGATGTTAAACATTTACTTAGATGACACAGTTGGGGGCATTGTCAGCGTTTCAGAATTTCAGAATCTTTATTAAAAAAATAAATTCTAAAAGATTTATAGACTTTAGGTTAATCTCTTTAGAGCAGTGAAGGATAAGGACAGATTTATTAGGGTACGTTACTTAGAATGAATAAGAGTTTTGAGAGCATAGATAAGATTGAATTATTTCTATTGGCAGAAGAACTTGTTATCAGAAGATATGGATTAAAGATAATTGATTTTTAAAAAGGAAAAAAAAACTATCTGAAGAACAACTTTTATGCAGCAAAGTGTTATTATCTGGCATGTACTGCCTGAAATAGTAGTGGAAGATAGGATCTCAGGAACAAGAGAAGGCAATTTAACCTCTCAAGGATATTCTACCATTCACTCTGCTGATCTGTAAATATCTGTTTTTCCTATAATCCTATAATACCTTAGCGTACTAAAAATCTATCTGAGATTTTAAATAATCTGGCATCAGCTATTCTGCAGAACTGGGTTTCAAACCTTTGACATCCTTTTCAGAAATTTTGCTCAGGAAAATGCTGCCTCTGTTGCATATTTGAGTCCATGTCCCTGAGCTTTCAATTAAATAATTTCTCATATTGATCCATCAACATCCTTCTAGCATAGCCAATCAAATCATATTTAAACCTCCTAACTTCCAAGGACTATCACCTTTGTTTTTCTGGTTTCTTATTCTAATTTTTTCCACATAGTTCCAGTGAAATAGTTAATATATCCTTCCTCAGGAATTGTGTCCAAAACTGCTTCGAATAATCCATGTGTGATCTAACCAGAGCGTTGTATGGCTACAGTAAAACTTTGACTTGCTACACCTCAGTGCCCTAAAAACAAAATCCAATGCTCCAGAAGAAGGGTCTCAACCTGAAATATTAACAGTCCATTTCCCACTATAGATGCTGCTTGACCTGCTGAGTCCCAGCAATTTGTGATCACTAACGCATTCCTTCCTCTGGTTCCCTTCCTCACCCAATTCCCTTTATCCCAAAGTTCACTGTCTTCTATCAGATTCCATCTTCTTCAGCGCCTTTTCACTTCTACCCATCACCTCCCAGCTTCTTGCTTCAGTCCAACTCCCCCTTTCCCACCTGCTATTCTTCGCCCCTCACCTGGATTCCCCTATATCTGCCAGCTCTTGCTCCACACCCTCTGCTCATCTTTTTGTACTGGTTATCTCCCCTCTTTCTTTCTAGTGCTGAAGAAGGGTCTCAACCTGGAGCATCGCCTGTCCATTTCCTTCCACAGATACTGCTTGACCCTCTAAGCTCCCCAAACACTTCGTGCGTCACTCAGTTTGGCTTGTATTCTGCAATTGTCCCAGATGGTTTTACTGTATCTAAATCTCCAAGTCACTTTGAAACCCCACTGTTTCCAACCTTTGGCCATTCAGAAGGAGTTCTATTCCTTTTTTTTAAGTCCAAAGAAAATGGCTTCACATTGCCGTCATTGAATCCATTTCCCACAGCTTTGCTATTCATTCAAACTGCATTGTAATTCTAACTCCATTGTAACTGCATTACTGTTCAGTCTGCGTGACTTCCAATGCCACATACCTTGGTGGCATTTACAGATCTGGATACTTTGCATTCTAGTAATCACCTGAACTGTGGTGAACGGTTGTAGAACCAACAACAAGTCTGTGAGAAATTATTAATCACATGCTGCCAATTTATCAACAAAGCCCACTTTGTGCCTCCTGATGCTGCTCAGCCAGTCTTCTGGCCAGGGTAATAATTTGACTTTATTAAAGAGCTTCAATGTTAGCTGACAGTCTCAGAGGGACTCTATCAAATGCCTTCTGAAAGTCCATATGATTAATATCCAAAGACACTCTTCTGACCACTATTTCGAATATATATTCAGAACATGAGGTGCTTGTAATTTTACCAAGTCCTTCCCAGAGCAACGGATTATTTTTAAAGTGTTAGCTGCTCTGAAGAAAATACCCAACTTCAAATGGGAATTTTTTGAAAAGAAAACACTTGCAGACCTAGGAGGAGAAAGCAGGTGTATGGGGCTATTTGTACCCATTACTAATTTCACCAATCCTCCAAGGTCTTAATGCACTGTGGTGGAGAATGTGCTGAGCTGAGAATTAACATCTAGGAACAATTGAGAGAGTGGGGGTGGAGGAAGAGGTGCAGCAACAGTAAAAACTACGGAAAAGAAGTAGTTCAATTCACAAACCTCTTGTCATTTAGGCTGATTGCAGAATTGAGCAGACAAGGCTCATTAAAAACATTCGTGCTCTGCCAAGATTCATCGAGAGTTTGCAGCATAATTCAAGAGGATAATCATTTCTGCGTGAAGCGTTAAGTCTTTTTTGTTTGGTATTTTGTTCTGGTTTTAATTTTGATTGGACTCCTGATTAAGTGATTACGCAGGCTGCTGTGGAGCAAAGATCTGTAAATTGGCTGTTTTGTGTGAAGTCTTACAAATTCTGTTCCAAGCACAGTCCTAATCCAAGTGTGAGAAAAGTGCTGGCAAAGTAGTTTATCATTTATCAGTAGTCAGTTGCATTTTTTTTGAGCTTATGTTTTAAAGATGTAAAAATCTAGTAGCCTCGAAGAAAGAGTGGGGGTTGGAAAACTGGGGGAGCAGGAGCTTTAACTCCAAGTGCCAGTGCTGAGAGGGTTTAAAATAATGTAGGAAATGAATGATAGAAAAGCTAATGCTGAAAGAAAAAAAAGAGAACTCTTTTAAATTGTTAATTATGTGCATTTATTACCTTCTAATTCTCATCAGTTTTTCTTTTAAATCTGTTGATATTTTTTACTTTAACATATTTTTGTTGTCAAAGGTGACAACTGTGGTTGAGTTGCTGCTGCTCCTAAATATGTTTCAAGTCTCACTCTAGTACTCAACATTTCTGGTGCCATACTGAAATCATACTATAATGCCACTGGGACAGTACTTCAAGTGAGAGACTAAACTGAGATTAATGGCCCTCCACTCTGTCCTGTCCCACGTAGAAAACGATGCCTCATATGTACGTCAGGTTGCTGATCATTGACGTCAGCTCAGCATTTAACATGATCATACCTCAGAGGCTGGTGGATAAACTGTCCTCGTTGGACCACTAGTGGAACTGCAAATTAATTAAAATGGAATTGGACACTGGATCAACTGTTTCAGTCATTCCACAAAATGAACTTGAACAGCATTTCAAAGATACTGAACAAAAGCTTACAGATATCAACTAAAACCCTATACTGAAGAAAAGAAAACTCCTGTGGGAATGATATGCATAACAGTGATATACAACAACCAACAAGCCATATTGGGCTTGTATGTGGTAAAAACAGGGAGGCCAATATTGTGAGATGTGATTGGCTGGAGACAACTACAACTTGATGGGAGGTCCATGCATCATTTACGTGCCACATCCCCTGCAATAAATTCAACTGAAAGAGAGTTAAGACAGGTACTGGATGAGGCCACAGCGGTGTTCAAAGATGGCATTGGAAAACTCAAACATATCTTTGTTGTTTACATGATGCATTGTGGGTTATATGTAAAAGTACATAAATGGCATACATTACACTGCCACGTCATATGTGGACACCCCACCTAAAGTAAAATGAAAGCTAAGACCTGTTCTCCTGGGCTCACGCCTTTTTCTTCCAATTAGTTATATGCTTTAGAGTTACAAAACATAACATCTTTGATTTTTTTCTGCACATAAATCCTGGTGTTCGAGAATGTCAACTCTCATTCTTTATTATACTGATTTTACCTTGATCTCATCACGTTGCTTTCCTGTATTAGCTCACACCAAGTCCCATTGACCATCTGCTCACTGCTGTAGAATGGTTCCAGATAAGTAACACTACAGTTTTAAAGAGCTGATCTTGAGTCTATACGTTCTTTTTTGGCTTTTCCTTCCCTACCTCTCAATCCACCCTGCAATCCACTGTGATATCTATGCTTCTGCAGTCTAGCTCATGCACAATTTTAATTAGTGCTTGATTGGCTACGGACCTTCACCTGCCAAAACATTTAGTTGTATAAGCCCGTTCCAGAATATTTTTTCTTTCTTCTGTCTCTTTCAAAATACTCCTTAAAATCCACTTTTAAAGCAGGCTTTCAGTCACTTTTCTTAACATGTGGCTTGTTGTTAGACTTCACCATTCATGACTTGTTTTTTTCCTTTCTATCTAGAAGCTTTTGTAAAAATGCAAGTTGTATTGCACAATATGTTGCCTCTTCGAAAGATGAACCTTTTAATGTCATTTCTTTCATAAAGGTTCTCAATGATAATCCCCCATGGGGAACATCTATCAAAAGCTAACTGCTAAATTAATCACACTCTGCAAGCCTTACAGACCATTGGGGCAGAACTTAAAACCTAAAACCACATACAACTGTGCAAGAGTTCTTCTTCTTCTTCTATTTCCGGCTGTTCAGACACATCTAGGTGTATTACAGCCCTCCGCAGGATGTATAATTAATTATAGAACTTCAAGGAAATCAAATTCTCGAATACAACCTAGTCTCATGTATAAACTGAATGATAAACTCTTCAATCAGATGTTGATTCTCTTGATGGCCAAACAAAGATTTAATAGAAAACCAAAATAAATTTAAGCCAGACAGCCTCTTGAACAACATGCTTCTTTCAATTTTGTATCGATTACAGCTCAGCAAAACATGCTGGACTGTCTCTGGACTACCAGAGTCACATAATCCAGTAGGATGTTTTCCTATTATCTTTAATTAATAATTTAGCCCACAATGCCCCTACCTAAGTCTTGTAAATTTCACCATATCTCTACAACTTAAAAGGTAACAGTCTGAGACCTTTTTAACTAGTGGGTGACTAGAAAAATAATGCCTGCCCCTTAATTCATTTTTCCAATCCTCCGGCCACTTCTTCTCTATACCTTTTTTAATCCTACTTTTCAATTCTGCTCTGCCTAGGGGAACTCTAATTTCTACTTGCCTGCTCTGTAAGGAAGACTTTGCAATGCCATCCACAATTTCATTTCCCTCCACCCCAGCATGCCCAGGTATCCATGAAAATCTAACTGCACAACCCATCTTCCCTACTCTAAACAACACTAAGAGAATCTCAATAACTATGTCAGGACGAGCTTTTGATTTATTCCCTTTTATAGCCTCTAAGGCAGCAGCAGAATCTGAACAGATGATAACCCTACGTGGTCGAGGGTCTTCTATCCACCATAAGGCCCAGAGGATTGCTAATAATTCTGTTGCAAAGACAGAAACACCATCTGAAACCCGGTGACCAATCTTATCTCCAAGTTGAGACACATACATCCCAAATCCTGCCCTACTGCTCTCTGGGTCCACTGAGCCATCAGTAAAAATCATCAGATAAGATCCCCATTTATTATTTAAATACTCATTTATGATCAACGCTGATGAAATTGCTCTGCTTCCTTGAGGCTGAAAAAGGAGGAATAGGTCTACTTCTGGTTCTGGAAAGAGCCAAAAAGGAACGGGTGGCAAATTTGGTCAACTCTGTCTTCCTCAGTCAATTTCAATTTCACAGCCCAATTATTAACCAAATCTAAAAATGGGTATCTTTTAATTTTACTTTGGCGCTCCGACTCCCCCTGCAAAAGACACTTTGATGGACAGCTGTGATTGAATCCATTTAGTTTTGCCCAATACTGCAGGCCCAACTGAATTCGTCTTAAATGTAGAGGCACTTCTCCCATCTCCACACATAATGCCGGGACTGATGTTGTTCTAAAAGCTCCACAACAGAGTCTAAGTGCTTTGGACCACACAGTGTCTTAGTTTTCCAAGCACTGCCGTAGCAGCTGAACCATAAGCAATACAACCATAATCTATATCTGATCTAATCATAGCTAGATATATTAAGTACATAGTTTCCCGCCCTGCTCCCCAGTTGCATCCAGCAAAATTTCTCATAACATTTAAAACTTTCTCACACTTTCCAATTGTTTTACCTATATGAACCCTCCAAGTAAGTCTTTCATCAAACCAGACACCTAAAAACTTGAATACCTTGACTTTTTCTAGTGGAGAATCATATAGACACAATTCACAATCAGGAATCTTTCTTCTAAAGCCAGAAATCATACAGATTAGATCATTAGATTAGATTATGAGGACACGCAGTCCTCTTTTATTGTCATTTAGTAATGCATACATTAAGAAATAATACAATTTGTTCCTCCAGAATGATATCACAGAAACACAAGACAAACCAAGTCTGAAAAAAACTGACAAAAACCACATAATTATAACATATAGTTACAACAGTGCAAAGCAATACCGTAATTCGATAGAAGAACAGACCATGGGCACGGTAAAAAAAATCTCAAAGTCTCTCGAAAGTCCCATCATCTCACGCAGACGGTAGAAGGAACAAAAACTCTCTTCCTGCCATGAGCTTCCAGCGCCGCAAACTTGCCGATGCAGCATCCTGGAAGCACCCCAACAACAGCCAACTCTTGAGTCCGTCCGAAAACTTCGAGCCTCCGACCAGCCCTCCGATACTGAGCACCGAGCACTATCTCTGCCAAGTGCTTCGACCCTGGCCCCGGCAACAGGCAGTAGGCAAAGCCGAGGATTTGGGGCCTTCCCCTCCGGAGATTCTCGATCGCACAGTAGCAGTGGCAGTGAAGTGGGCATTTCAGAAGTTTCTCCAGATGTTCCTCCGTGCTTCTCACAGCTGTCCACATCAAATCAGGATTGTGCACGGCATCCTACTTCACAAATACGACATCATCCTGAGCGGCCGTGCACGCTGCGTTGCGCTGCCAACTTTTCCTCCCTCCTATATTTGGACTTAGAAGCAGAAATGCTGAAACCCCATTTATTAGCCCAGTTTTCAACTGATCTTAAAGCCTTTTGTACCTGCCTTAATATATACTTGATGTTTCTTCCTCTTTTCCAGATTGCATCATCGTCTGCAAACAAAGATTTGCTACATCCTGTCCCTACCTGATCAAAGATATCATTTATCAAAGCCAGGTTCAGGAGTAACTGCTAAATTAACCACACTCTGCAAGCCTTGCAGACCAATGGGGCAGAACTTAAAACCTAAAACCACATTCAGCTGTGCAAGAGTTCTCTGTGGCCCACCTTCAATGGTTTTGTGTGGTCCTGCTGCTCCTCAGTAATTGGTCAGAATAAAGGGTTATATCTGAATGATTCAGACAAAGCAAGCAACAGGCATTACAGCCTTGTGTGACCATCAAAGCAGGCCATAGTCTTATGCACACTTGCTTTATAGCACTTAAGTCTCCTTTTAAATGTACCATTCAAATAAGCACTTTTTTCCCTGAGCCATCAGAAAGTTTAGGTGCCTTAAGAAGAATACTGGAGACATTGAGTTTTTTGCAAGGTGGACAGGTGTGCTGGGAACCCAGAGGAGTGACAGTGAAACGAGGGAGCACCATGGTCAGTGATGTTTATTTTTATTTAGAGATACCGTATGAAAACAGGCCCTTTAAGTCCAATGAGCCCACACTGCCCAGTTACACCTGTGTATCCAATTAACCTTTTAATCCGTATGTCTTTGGAATGTGGGAGGAAGCCCACACTGTCATTGGCAAACGTACAGTTCACACTCCTTATAGGTAGCAGCGGAATTGAACCCGGATCACTGGCACTGTAACAGTGTTACTCTTAGCACTACTCTGGCAACCCCAAGTTGCAGCAGGGTCTGTGGAGAGGAGAAAGTGACACATGAGACGCTGAGGCCGTGAGAGTAACTGGAGCATGGGAGAGGAAGTTATGTCAGAGAAAAAAGGTGGAATTAATAGCAAGCATTGAAATTCAAGAGCTTGAACAGGAAAATATTGAATAAAGAAAAATGTAAAATAAAGCATATTTCATATAAACAGCTCTTGAAAGTGTTTCAAACTGTTAATCCGGCCTTCCTTCTAAAAACACTGTACTACTGGTATCGACCAATCATAAGGCTCACAGTTTAGTCAATAGCCGGTTGTAAAACTTAATTAAATATTAAAAGAAAATCCTAACCAGCTTCACTGGGGAGTCATTGAGTATTCTCTCATTTGATGGGAAGGTGCAGTCACTTACTTCTCTGTGAGAATCAAAAACTTCTGAACTGCAAACTTGGTCTTTCTTTGAAGCAATAGATGAAACACTTGTGAAATGTTCTTGCCCTCAAAACATAATATCTGAGTTACACACACAAAATCCTGGAGGAAATCAGCAGATCAGGCAACATCTATGGAAATTAATGAACAGTCAACATTTTGGGCCAAGACCCTTCTTCAGGACTGGAATGGAAGGGGGAAGATGCCTGAATAAAGAGGTGGTGGGAGGGGAAGGAGGATAGCTAGAAGGTGATATGTGAAGCTAGGTGGGTGGGAAAGATAAAGGGCTGGAGAAGAAGGAATCTGATTGGGGAGGAGAGTGGACAGTGAGAGAAGGAGAAGAAGGAAGGTCCATCGGGGGGAGGTGATAGGCAGGTGAGGAGAGGAAGAGGTCAGAGTGGGGAATAGAAAAAGAGGAAAGGGGGAAGAAAAAAATTACTGGAAGGAGAAACTGATGTTCATGCCATCAAGTTGCATGCCACCTATAAGGAATATGAAGATTTGCTCCTCCACCATGAGAGTGGCTTCATCATAGCAAAAGAGGAGGCCATGGACTGATATGTTGGAACGGGAATGAGGAGAGGAATTAAAATGGTTGGCCACTGGGAAATTCCGCTTTTGGTGGATGGAGCAGAGGCGCTCAATAAAGTGGACCCCCAACTTATGTTGGGTCTCACCAATGTATAAGAGTCTGCATTGGGAGCAGCGGTTACAATAGACAACCCCAACAGATTCACAGGCAAAATGTTGCCTCACCTGGAAGGACAATATGGGGCCGTGAATGGAGGTGAGGAAGAAGGTGAATGGGCAAGTGTAGCATTTCTGTTGCTTGCAGGTATATGTGCCCGATGGGAGGTTAGTGAGAAAGTAGGAATGGATATCATGAAGTGAGTGATCCTTGCGGAAAGTGAAGGGGGGGGTTGGTAAAGACGTGTTTGGTTGTAGGATGCTATTGAAGATGGCGGAAGCCATGGAGGATGATGTGTTGGATACGGAGGCTCATGGGGTGCTAGGTAAGGACAACAGGAACCCTATCCCTGTTAAAGCAGCAAGAAAATGGGGTGAGCGCAGATGTTCAGGAAATGGAGGAGATGTGGATGAAGGCAGCATTGATGGCGGAGGATGGAAACACCATTCTTTGAAGAAAGAAGATATCTTTGATGTTTTGCAAAGGAAAGCATCCTGGGAACAGATGTGGTGGACATGAAGGAACTGAGAAAAGGGAATCAGCACACGAGTCCTGCCGAGGGGTTTCGGCTCAAAACATCAACTGTACTTTTTTCCATAGATGCTGTCTGGCCTACTGAGTTCCTCCAGCATTTTATGTGTGTTACTGAGAAAAGGGAATAGCATTTTTACCGAGACATGGTAGGAAGAAGTACAGTCAAGATAGCCAAGGGAATTGGTAGGTTTATGAAAGATGGTGGTAGACCAGTTTGTCTCCAGAGATGGATTCAGAGGGATGAGAAAGGGGAGAGAGGTGTCCAGAACTGGACCAACTGAATTTAAGTACAGAGTAGAAGTTGGAGGCAAAGTTAATGAAATTGACAAACTTAGATGGGTGCATGAAGCAGCACCAATAAAGTCTGCAATGTAGCAAAGGAAGAGTTGGGGAGCTTTACCAGGGAAGACTTGGAATGTGGATTGCTTTAGGTCGCCAACAAAAAGGCAGGCAAAGTTGGGTCTCATGTGGTGTCCTGAGTCATTGAATTCTGAGTTCCTGTTTTCTGCTAGATCAAAACCCGAAACATTGACTTCCCAGAAATTCCAGGGCAACTGGTCTATATGAACCATCATCTCTACTATTCTTTCAAGTCAGACATTACCTTGACTTATACACTTAATGACAGTTCCTGTATTATTGTAGGATCATAACCCTGGAGATTCATGTCATAATGTAGCAACACAAGGCTGTATTCACTTACAATGTAGATACAGTAGTTCAAGACGATGGCTCACCACTAATGTTTCAAGGACAACTGGATATAGGCAGGGCCTGTTGGTTCCACACATTGTGCAGAAATTATATTTTTAAAGGGAACATATTTTGGCCAGAGTAATGCTCAGTTGGGAGTTGGTGGGACAAACCCTCAATGTGGCCTTCTACAGGCATATGTTATTGCAAAGTCAAATCAAGCAGGGACATGATCAATGTTTTCATGGCTCCGACGACGCAAAGGAGCCAGATGGATTCAAACTCTGGACCATTCGTCTTGAAGTCTGGTACTGATGCCACTGCAACACCAGCGGCAAACGCCACCAGGCAGCTGACTACAATCAAGCGCTCGCAATACTGTATGATGCCCTCTCCAAACAAGAAACAGTCCATCCTGACGCATTTCAAATCATAGTCAGGGACTTCAACTAGGCTTAAATGAAGAAAACCCTGTCCAATTACCATCAGCATATAACCTGTAGCACCAGAGGTCCCAGCTCGAGACCACTGTTTTATTAAGATAAGGAATGCCTACCGTTCCATGCCCAGACTGCATTTCAGTAAATCAGATCACTTGACTTTCCTTTCTCCTACTTGCATAGAGGCAGAGACTAAAGAGCAAAGCTCCAGAAATTAGGACAACAAAGGGGTGGTCACAGGAGACAGAGGAACGGCTACAGGATTGCTGTGAGTCAGTGGATCTGGACTGTCTTCAAGGACTCATCTGTGGATCTGAATGAATACACTATTGTTGTCATGGACTTTACTTAAACAGTTGTAGGCAAGCGTGTCTCCATAAAATCATTCAGAGTCTTCTCCAACCAGAACCCTAGATAAACCATGAGATCCACTATCTGCCGAGAATCAGATCAGAGGCATTCAAGTCTCATGAGTCAGACAGTTACAAGGGATCTTGATACGATCTCCGGAAAGCCACAGTCCTTCACAGGCTAAATGACAATTCCGGACTAAACTTAAATCAATGAAGAATGCTTGAGAGTTATGACAGGGCTTGAATACTATCACCTCTTATAAATATAAATCAAGCGACATAGGCAACAACAGGGCTTTACTTCCAGATCAGCTCAACGCCTTCTATGCTCGCTTTGACATCAAAACATGGAGGAACGATTACGAACTCCCACAGCCCCCATAAATCCTGTGATTTTAGTCTGTGAGATGGATGTGTGAGCAGCCTTCAGGAGGGTAAACACCAGGAAAATGTCAGCCCAGATGGGGTACCTGGACAAGTACCAAAAACCTGCGCTGACCAATTGGCTGGAATGTTCACTGAGTTCTTTAACTTTTCGCTTCAGTAGTCTGAGGTACCCTCCTGCTTCAAGCGGGCTTCAAGTATACCAGTTCCTAAGAAGAACATGGTAACCTATCTCAATGATTGGCATTCAGTAACATCCACAGTGAAAAAGTGTTTTGAGAGGTTGGTGATGAAACTTATCAACTTCTGCCCAAGAAGCAACTTGGATCCACTCCAGTTTGCCTGCCAAAGCAACAGGTCCACAGCAGATGCCATCTCATTGGCTCTTCATTCAATCCTAGAACAGCAACGATACATACATCAGGATGCTCTTGATCAAATACAGCTCAGCATTTAACACCATCATCCCCTCAAAACTATTCAATAAGCTCCAAGACCTGGGCCTCAATACCTCCTTGTGCAATTGGATCCTCAATTTCTTCACTTGCATACCCCAGTCAGTTTTGATTGGGAACAACATCTCCTCCACAAACTTCATGAGCACAGGTGCACCACAAAGCTGTGTTCTCAGCCCCTGCTCTACTCGCTTTACACTTATGAATGCGTGGCTAAGTATAGCTCCAAAGCCATATCCGAGTTTGCTGATGACACCACTGTGTAGGCTGAATCAAAGGTGGTGATGAATCAGCGTAAAGGAGGGAGATTGAAAACCTGACTGAGTGATGCCATAACATCAACCTCTCACTCAGTGTCAGCAAGACCAAGGAGCTGGTTATTGCCTTCAGGAAACCAGAGGTTCATAAGCCAGTCTTCATCAGAGGATCAGAGGTGGAGAGGGTCAGCAACTTTAAACTCCCCAGTGTTATTATTACAGAGGACCTGTACTGGGCCCAGCATGTAAGTGCAGTTATGAAGAAAGCACAGCAGCACCTCTACTTCCTTTGGAATTTGTGAAGATTTGGCATGACATCTAAAACTCTGACAAACTTCTATAGATGTGTGGTGGAGAGTATTTGACTGGCTGCATCACTGCCTGGTATGGGAACACCAATGCCCTTGAACTGAAAATCTGACAAAAAGTAGTGGATTCATCCCACTGTAAAAACACCCTGCCCACCACTGAGCACATCTACACAAAACAGTTTTACAAGAAAGCATCATCCACCATCAGGGAACCCCACCTTCCAGGACATGCTCTCTTCTCGCTGCTGCCCTCAGGAAGAAAGTACAGGAGCCTCAGGACTTGCACCCACCAGCTTCAGGAACAGTTATCACCTGTCAACCATCAGGCACTTGAACCAAAGCGGAAAACTTCGCTAAACTCCACTTGCCCCATCATTGAAACGTTCTCACAACCTGTGGACTCACTTTCAAGGATTCTTCACCTCATGTTTTTGCTATTTATTGCTTATTTCTTTCACTTCGTATTTGTAGTTTGTTGTCTTTTGTGCGCTGGTTGAATGCCCAAGTCAGTGTGGTCTTTCATCGATTCTGTTATTGTTATGTTCTGTTTTTATGAATTTATTGAGTATGCCCACAAAAAATAGAATCTCAGGATTGTATATGGTGACATATATGTACTCTGATAGTAAATTTACTTTCAACTTTGAAATAATCTCTTCATTCCTTCAGGTATTACCAGAAAAAGGTTAGTAGCAGTGATTCCCACACATATATACCCACTGCGACAGTTTAGATACTTCAATCAAAGCCTAAAATTTGCTATTTATTTTAAGAAATAGTTTACTTCAGCTCCCTTAATGTCACAGCTCCAATGGTTACCTATTCCAATCCAAGATGGTAGATGCATCAGCTGGAAGTAGTTTTCAAACTACATTCTCCATGACATTATACCATAGTTAAAAATAGAACTCTAGTGCTTTTTGACACAAATTGAAGTTCAGGCCAAAGAAGACATACATCAGACATGGGTTTTAAGGCACAGTAAAGGAGAAAAAATAAAAACTAAGTTTAAGGATGGAATTCCAGATCTTAGGATGATGATATCTTAAGACATGGTCACCAATAACGGAATAATAGAAATCAGGGGTGGATGAGCCTGAGGTTGGAGGGACATGGAGATCAGACACGGAGTGTTCTGATTCAGGTGATTGTTGCAGAGATAGAGATTTGAACACAAGGATTGGAACTGTTGACCTCAGAACCACTGCAGGTCTCCAAGCCCAGGAGTAATGACTCAATGAAACTTGGTACTAGAGGTTGGAAGGAGAGTTATGAATCAACTAGAGTTGGTAAAGTATGCAGGTGGGGAAGCTCTCCACGTGATCATTGGAATAAGTCAAAACCGGAATCAATAACAGGGTTCAATGAGATATTCAGCAGCAAACGACTTGAGACAGGTGTAAAGACTTCATATTATGAATGAGTCTTGGAGAGGAGCTGGCTAATAGAAGTTCAGATCAGGCTGGCTCTCAGCTTTACACCCTCCTGGTCTTGTGAAAACTTTCAACTGCCACCGGCTCCTAAATCAGTAATCTGCTAGGCTTTGGATTCCAACTAAGTGATCAAATGGTCATGAGAATCGTAACTGCAACAGCACAACTCAACTCCCCCAGTTGATAATGAATTACAGTTCTCACCTCTGGTTCACTCTGCAGCCACCTCTCTCCATGCCCTTCCCATTGCTTCCTCAACAGTCAATACGAGTTACGAGATGTAAATACCACTGTCTGGCAAGCAGCCTGATTGGACAGTGGCCAGGTTTGCTGATTTATCTTGCAGAAATCAGAGAAAGATGCCACTGACCTGTGGGGCACATAAAGCAAGGTATTAAATAAAGACAAGGCACTCAATAAATAGTACTAGAATGCTGAAGGTAATATATTTCATCACTGTGGGAGCCATGACTTGCTATGTGCAGTCACATTGTTTACTGGGCTGAGTAGAATCCTATGGGAATGAATGGGAAGTACCATGTTCTGGTCCAAAGGAATTTTATTCATCAAAGAAATGTTTGCATTTGTGCAGTCCTTTGGATAACCTTGGCACATTGCAAAATACTTAGAGCCAATCAATTACTTTTTTTTTGATGTGTAATTACTGCTGTAATGCAGGAAGCACTGGAGCCAACAAATGATCACAGAGAAATATCAAGAATAACGTGGACAGTCTGTGCCACCAGTCCATTGATCCCCTACTTGAACTTCCAGCCCATTCTTCCTCATTTCAATGTAATGCTGCATTCCCTCTGACACATAGGTATGTCCACCCTCCAGTAAATATATCTATACAGTTTTAATTTCAACCACATCCTTTTAAAGAGTATCACTGTTGTAGTAGTTTTCCATTCACAATTAGATGCCAGGAACAGCAACATGATGACATTGCTAACAAGCCTCACTCTATGTCAAATGATTACAGGGTTAAGACCATACAAAGATCCTCTGGCGATGATCTTTGCATCATCAATGGGAACGGGAGAGGTTCCGGAGGACTGGAGGGTTGCAGTAATTGTTCCATTATTCAAGAAAGGGTGTAGAGGTAGCCCAGGAAATTATAGACCAGTGAGCCTTACTTCAGTGGTTGGTAAGTTGATGGAGAAGATCCTGAGAGGCAGGGTTTATGAACATTTGGAAAGGCATAATATGATTAGGAATAGTCAACATGGCTTCATGAAAGGCAGGTCATGCCATAGGACACTCAAAGCAGCTGTGCAGGTTGACTCTGTGGTTAAGAAGGCGTACGGTGTATTGGCCTTCATCAATCATGGAATTGAATTTAGGAACCGAGAGGTAATGTTGCAGCTATATAGGACCCTGGTCAGACCCCACTTTGAGTACTGTGCTCAATTCTGGTTGACTCACTGCAAGGAAATGTGGAAACCATAGGAAGGGTGCAGAGGAGGTTTACAAGGATGTTGCCTGGATTGAGGAGCATGCCTTATGAGAATAGATTGAGTGAACTCAGCCATTTCTCCTTGGAGTGACGGAGGATGAGAGGTGGCCTGATAGAAGTGTATAAGATGATGAAAGGTACTGATCGTATGGATAGTCAGAGGCTTTTTCCTGGCTGAAATGGCTAGCATGAGAGGGCAGTTTTAAGGTTCTTGGAAGTGGGTACAGAGGAGATGTCAAGGGTAAGTTTTTTAGGCAGAGAGTGGTGAGTGCTTGGAATGGGCTGCTGGCGATGGTGGTGGAGGCGGATACAATAGAGTCTTTTAAGAGACTCCTGGACAGGTACATGGAGCTCAGAAAAATAGAGGGCTATGGGCAACCCTAGGTAATTTCTAAGGTAAGGACATGTTTGGCACAGCTTTGGGGGCCAAATGGCCTGTATTGTGCTGTAGGCTTTCTATGTTTCTATGTTTCTAAAACCCTTAATCCAACCTGACACGACTGCATAAATGTATTACTCAAGTTGCAAACGTAGTATTGTTTCCTCAGTCACTTATGCTGATTCACATGGCCATGAAATCAAGCTTCACTTTTACTACGTGGGCTATGTCCTTCTCCTAACATCTCCTTTAGTCCCATCACACAAGAAATCTGAAGCCTTGCAAATGATAAAGACAGATACTACTGATCTTGTAATTAACTGGTGACTGAAAAGAATTTGCATTCTGCTTTTATGGGACCCCACGATTGTTTGCATCATACCAGTCATCACATTGAACGAAGAAACTCTGTATTTATATATTGTCTTTAACCAGGTGGGACATTTGGAGGGGAGAGGCAGGGGAGGTTGGAAAAACATCCATACAGTTTTGAAATAGAAAAGTCTATGCTGTTGGAAATTAGATTAACCCATAGTAGAGCAATTTTTATGCACATGTTTGGGTATCTTTACTTCCATTAAGAATCTTTCTCCATTATTCAGCAGGATTTTAGTTTTCTCTTACTCATCATTTCTGGTGTAAAACCCATTCAAATGATATCCACAGAAGTACAATCAGTAAAATTAACTGGTGGTAAATTGTCATCCCCACAGCTCTAACAAGTGATGGTTTTTAATTACCAACGGAACAGCCAGGTTTTGCTAACCCAGATGCCCCTGAAACTATGCTACATAAAGGGTGAATAGTTAAACTGTTCTGTTTGTTTCCCCATAGACTCTTGCAATCTTAAAATCACATTGATTCCTCTTCTCAGTGAGGTCAGGGTTGGGTCTGCTCTCATATGCCAGTTTCAGAATCATTCCCAGTGCCACTGCTAAGCTAAAGATAGATCTTAAAGATTAGCTTTATTTGTCATATGTACATCAAAACATAGAGTGAACTGCATCATTTGTGTCGAATCAGATCAGCAACGATCGTGCTGGAGGCAACCTGCAAGTGTTGCCACTCTCCTGGCGCCAACATAGCATGCCTACGACTTACCATCTCTAACCATACACCTTTAGAATGTGTGAGGAAACTGGAGCACCCAGAGGAAAGCCACACAGTCATGGAGAGAACGTATAATCTCCTCACAGACAGTGGCGGGAATTGAACCAATATCAGTTGTCACTAACGTTATAAAGTAACTGTGTTGACCTCTATGCTACTATGTCACCCACATCTGGGGCACACACATCATCCTACAATCTGTTCCTCATTGTTGCACTAGAGAGCTCACCCAATCTCCATGCTCAAGGAGAGATGATTTTGTCTGCCTTCCCTTTAGCCGCAAGAGCAGGTGGAGCAGGCTAAGGTATCTGCCAGAGTTGACCAAAATGTAGGTATTCATGTCCTTACAGGGGCCTGGCTAGTTTTCTGGCAGTCACTATTCTCAAGCAGCCTCTGAGCTCCTTGCGAGCGTTCTCACAACGCTCTCCCGCTGCCGCAACACCCATCCGTTTATCTGTCGCTGGAAATGTCAGTGTGGTCGGTGTCAGTACTGCAGCAGAAGGCATCACTTATGCAAGTGGAATCTCAGAGCTTTAGACTTGGGTTTCTATGGCAACTGGTGCAGTAATGAAAACTGAGGATGTGCAAGTGTTGCGAACTGAACAAATGCAGGATCTCAGGGGGTTGTGGAGGGTTACAGAAATGTGTTTGGGGGAGGTGGGGGAGGGAGTGTGGGTGTGTGGAGAATAATCCCACAGAATGAGCATTATTATATCAGTGTATGGCTGAACTGCATGCCAAAGTAGGTCAGCTAGCAGGACTTGGAATGAACTGAGATTTATGGAGTGGGGTTTCGGATTAGTTTACGTTTGCAAAAGTGGTGGGTGGGAGGTCTGCCAGAAGAGCATTCCGCAAGCTTTCCAGTGAATAACGCAGCATTACAACCCATCACTACAACAGATAAACAGAAGGGTTCTGAAATATAAACTACTGCCAGTGTCACCCAGTGATTTACATAGCCCAGTATCATGCAACAGTTCATTCCTAGTCCACTAATCCATCAAATCCCTGCTCTGTTCTATTTACACAAGGCACTGAATCACAAGCTCCCTTATGCAAACTGTCGCCATTCTGACTTAAATCCAATTGTCACTCACTTCCAACTAAAGAAAATAGGGTCACAAGGAGATTTCAAATCCCTTTTTCCTAAACTGATGTCTGATTGAAAACACTGGAATGAAATGATTAAGGGAGACCAAGATCTCCAATGATTAAATGTGAGGCTTTGGTGCCATCATGTGGTGAAATCATGGAATAGCAACAGCATCAAATACAACATTTATTCAAATAGCAGATTATTGTTCTCTTTTGGATTATCTTTTTGAGTTTTACCCATTGCACTTGAGTTTCAAAGGAGAAAAATATGGTCATCTGATGCAATAAATCATTCAGGAACGATGCACATAACAGCATCGAAACCTCAGCAAGACGCAGGTTATTCCTCAAAAAAGATGAAATTTCATTACAAGCACAACATTGGATTGGCAAAACTAGAGAAGACTTTTGCAGGTGTTATAACCTGAGAATCTGCTTTACAGCCAGTGGAATACTTCTGAAGAGTCGTCATTTTTGTAATATTAGAATTTGAACAATCCTCTTAACAGAATTTTTAAAATGCTGATTGTGTAACAAGTATTTCCCAGGGCACTGGGAGGGACAATTTGCAGTGCCAAAGCCACTGACATTCTTTCTCTAATTTCACCACAAACTGTATGCTGTGGATTCAGTTTTGCAAGAAAACTTGCTCTGATTACTCTGGGTGGTTCACTCATGGGAAAACCAAAGGATAAACCACTGCTGAATTCTTGTCGGCAAAATCTAGCCTCTGATGCATTGCTCACTGTTTTGGCAAGAGAGGTGGCAGACATTACACTGTAGATTAAGTAAGGGTGAATTGATTAACCAATAATTTCCTGGAAATGTTACACTGTTAAATCCAAGAAATCCATTTTAAAATGAATTTACATAGAGTAATTGTGTACTAAACATTACTCTCAGATTAGCTGCAGCTTTCAAAGTGTTTTTTTACTGCTTTGTGAGAAGATTACTTGACATCTGGACCATAGCCTTAGCAACTTCTGAACTCAAGATAGTCAAATTATTGATCCTTTGAAAGATAACGAATATTTTAGTTACAGACCACAATCAGGCATTTTAAAATAGTTTTTGTTACGTTTGAGAATCAAAAGTAAATGAGCTCTCCAATGGCTCTGAGATTAGTCTCTTCCAAAGTTATCAAACAAAAAAGTGTGAGAAACAGTTTATGCTGAAACAGTCAGTATTTTCAAAGGATTGATTTAATTTTCAAATGATTGTTGGGCGTCAGGTCACTAATCTTTGAGTTTGAAGTTATGGGCTCAAATCCTATTTCAGATACTCTAACACAAAAACAAGACTGAGACCCATTACTAAAAGTACAAGGCTACGTAGTCATAGTGAGCTATTTCTGAGACAGGCAGATTTGGGCAGCCACCTCAGAGCACTGGAGAAATGCCACCAACTGCATAAAATCCCGCAAACTGACTGGAAGGGTAAACAAAGCAAACACTAGCAACCTCTCCTTGGCAAATATTCTTAGCACCAAGGCCCTAATTACACTCAGTCTACTCCAAAAGGCATAATATATTACCCACACACCCAACATCAGACTCCTGAAACGGGCACTCCATACTGAGCTGTGCTGCGAGAAGAAAATTCAATGAATTTCCCCAAAGATTTCATGAAATATCGGTACCACCTCAGGGGATGGTCCATGATCACTCAGAATGGAGAACAAGCATTCAGGATGACACTAAGAACTTCACTCAAGCCCATGCATCAAGATCACGCAGATGCCCATGGTAAGTGGCAGAATGAGCTTAGCACTTCCCAAACTACACACTTTTTCATCCCTTCCCTGTCCTCATGGACCTCCAACTCGCACGTGGCAGTGTCTGTGGACATTACATTGGCCTTATTAGCCACCTCAGAATGAAGTGAAAATAGGTCATCCTCAGTTCTGAGGGACTGACAAAAGAAAGGAGGAAGTCTACTGGAGAACCAGCATTCTCGAGGCACAAAGAGGATTTTCTACAGAGGTGGGGATGGTGGCCAGAGATTGCATGGAATGAAGGGCTGTAGATATAAGGAGGCACACACCGGGTTTATTCTCATTGGAGCAAAGGAGGCTGAGGTGTGACCTTAGAGAGATTTATAAAATCTGAGGGCATAGATAAGGTCACAGTTTCTCTGTCCTCCAGGATAGGGGAGTAGAAACTTGAAGGCATAGGTTAAAGGTGAGGGGGGGATTTAAAAGGGGACTTGAGGTGCATGATTTTCACACAGATTGGGGGAAAGGTATATGTCTTAAGACATATGAGCAGAATTAAGCCATACGTCCCATTGAGTCTGCTCAATGCTATGTGGAATGAGCTGCCAGAGGAAGAGGTAGAGGTGGTACAATTACAATGTTTAAAGGACATGGGATAAGTATGGGGATAGGGGAGTTTTGTAAGGATATTGTCCAAATGCAGGCAAGTGGGACTTGCTCAAGAAGGCACCTGGGTCAGCATAGACGAGTTGGGCCGAAGGGTCCATTTCCATATTGTATGACTCCATGAGCGCTGCAATGCCTGAAATGCTATCTTGTTACGCGTAAGCACTGACTTGAAAAATCTGCGGCACAATTTCAAAGGACAGCAACTTTATCCTGGTCAATATTTAAGTTTTCACCAACATCACTAATAAAATCAAGGGTCTAATGTCAGGTGACTGGCCTGAAACATCAGTTCTCTTTCTCTCTCCACAGAATCTCTGTGAACTGTGTGTTTCTAGTATTTTCTGTTTTTATTATTAGGTCATAATCATCATGTGTTTTAAGAGAGTTTAGATCAAGTTTGGGGTGTATGGGGTGTCAGGGAGGGGGTCGCACCTCTGGTGGGGGAACATATCACGTCCTTTTCAAGGCGGTTAGTCCACCTTTGGTCCCCACCTGGCACTCAGCTCTCACCTGTGCCTCCTCATAGCTGTTTGCATTCAACAGCGGCCATACCCCAGGCAACGGCTTCGACAAGCCGGCTAAACCAGGTTAGGGTAGCTGATGGGTCTCAAACCCTCGGTGAGATAGGGAGATGTCTATCCCAGCATGTGAAGACAGACTCCGGCGGATTGAGCGGAGTCAAGGCTCTGAGTCCCAGTCCAAGTCAAGGCGCCGAGTCCAGTCAAGGCTTCATGTCCCATCAAGGCTTCATGTCCAAGTCCGTCTCCGTGTCAAGTTTCCGTGCCTCTGTCCTGGACTTGGATCTGCTTCCTTCGCTTCCTCAGCCGTCCATTACAACAGAACAAACCAGCCAAACACAGACCCAGCGGACATAGACACTGTCTTACAAACTCTCGCTCACCAGAGTCCCCTCCTCCCAAACCCCCCCCCCCCCCCGGCCCAGGTCATCGGTAATCCGGGCAAACCTGTTAGATCACCTGGAGGCTCCCATTGAGGTGGGGGGGAGGGTGTACTGTCATGGTCCGGTCCGTTAACTACTCATTTCAGTTAATTTCCTTTTCCCTGTGTACCACCAATTAGGGCACCTGATCTTCATCCGAACCAGCAGGATAAAAACCCCGTCTTACAGCTACTAGCGGCTGGTCCGTCACCGTAGCCAGGGTGGCGATGAGTGTTCCGAGCCACCAAGAATAAGGGACCATCTTCATGAGCTTCTCCATGTCAAGGTACATCTTGTCTGTTGTTGTTTGTTTTTGTCATCCTGTATCCAGCTGAGTGTTGCCAGCCGTTTTGCCGCTGCTCCGAGCCGGGATGCGAGTGGTCCACCATTGTTTTGTTTTGAAGAATCCGAGTCCCAGTCCAAGTCAAGGCTCCGAGTCCAGTTAAGGCTTCAGGTCCAAGTCATATCCTAGTCTGTCTCCATGTCAAGTCTCCGTGCCTGTGTCCTGCACTTGGGTCCGTTTCCTCAGCCATCCATTGCAACCCTACTGGAAACATCCTCTCCACATCCACTGTATCCAGACATTTCAATATTCGCTAGGCTTCAATGAGATCCCTTCTCATTCTTCTAAGCTCCAGTGAGAACAGATCCAGAGCTATCAAACGCTCCTTATAGGTTAACCCTATCATCCGTCATCCCCAGGATCATTCTCGTAAGCCTCCCCTGGACCCGCTGCAATGCCAGTAGATACTTCCTTAGGTAAGGGGCCCAAAACTGTTCTCCTACTGTGGTCTCACCAAGCCTCAGCATTACATCCTTGCTTTTATGTTTTTGTATTTTCAAAATGAATGCTATCATTGCATTTGCCTTCCTTACTACCAACTCAACCTGCAGGTTTACCTTTGGGAATCCCATACTAGGACTCCCAAGTCCTTTGTACCTCTGATTTCAGACTTCTGTCTCCATTGAGAAAATGGTCTATACCTTTATTTCTTCGAACAACATGCTTGACCATATGGTTCCTTTCCACTGTATTCTATCTGCCTCTACTTTGCCCATTTTGTCCAAATCCTTTTGTAGACTCTGCTTTCTGCTACCTGCCCCTCCACTTATCTTTGTATGTTCCGCAAACTTGGTCACAAAACCGTCAATTTCACCATCCAGATCATTAACATATAGTATGAAAAATAGTAGACCCTCATGCAGAACCTCACTAGTCCAACAGGTTGGTCAGGCAACATCTCCCCTCAAGGAAACCATGCTGTTTTTATCAGGTGTTTCATCCTTAATAGTGGATTTCAACATCTTCCTAACCACTGAAGTCAGGCTAAACGGCAATTTCTTGTCATTTGCTTCTCTCCCTTCCTAAGGAGTGAAACGACTAGTTGTTCTTGAAAGATTACTACTAATGCCTCCTTAATCTTTTCAGCTACCTTTTTCAAAACCGTGAGGTGTCATCGTCTGGTCCAGGTGATTTATCTACCTTTAGACCTTTCAGCTTCCTAAGTACCTTCTGTTTAGTAATAGCAACTACACTCACTTCTGCCCCTTGACACTCTCCAATTTCTGGCACACTGCTAGTGTCTTCCACAATGAAGACTGACACAAACTAAGTCTGTCATTTCTTTGTCCGCCATTCTACTCTCCATTGTTATTTTCAATGTCCACTCTTTCCTCTCTTTTAATCTTCATATATCTGAAGAAAATTTCGGTATCCTCTTTTATATTACTGGGTAGCTTACCTTGATAATGCATCTTTTCTCCTCACTGTTTTTTGATTGCTTTCTGTCAGCTTTTTTAAAAATCCCAATGCTATACCTGCCACAAGCTTTTCCAATATTTCAAACCTTCTCTTTTACTTTTATGCTATCTTTGACATCCCTTAGCAGTCACGGATGTCGCATCTTACCTTTAGGATGCTTTTCCTTTGTGGTGAAATGATCCTGCATCTTCTGAATTGCTCCCAGAAGTTCCAGGGTTCCTTCCAAGCAGCTGTGGCCAGCTCCTCTCCCATACCTCTGAAGTGACCTTAACTTAACTGTAATGCCAATGCATCTGATTTTAGCTTCTCTCTCTCAAACTGCAGGGTAAATTTTCACTACCTCCTAAGGGTTCCTTTACCTTAAGCTCTCTAATCTAATCTGATTCATTGCACAACAACAAATCCAGAATTTCTTTTCTCTGGTGGGCTCAAACAGAAGCTGCCCTAAAAAGCCATCTCATAGGCATTTTACAAATTCCTTCTCTTGGGATTCAATGCCAACCTGATTTCCTCACCCGGTACTTCTTTGGACTGTGGGTGGAAACCAGAGTACCCAGAGAAAACCCACACATTCCACGGGGAGGATATACAGAGGCTCCTTACCGAGGACACCAGGATTGAACTCCAAATTCCTATGTAGTAGCATCATGCTAACCACCACACTATTATGGTGCCTAACTTATTAGATTCTCCCTACTTGCCACACTTGCAGTCACACCCTCTTTTCTCTGGCCACAAACCTAATTTGAAGTGGCTCATCTAAAGGATGTGACTACCTCTTGAAACACAGCATCCCAATAACTCCTGATGTGTTGCAGCATTTGAAGCTTAGATTCCAGGCCACCAACTTTGAGCCCAAGTCCCTTGAGCAACCAACATTTCTTGCAGATGTGGTCACTATGAACTACAATCGGTTCCACCAGCTCACACATCATGCAGTTACAACACATCATCAGATCCTGCATCCCTACTTTATTTAATGAGTTGTAATTTGGTGTCTTTTTATTTAATTACTATGCTATCAGTAACCTCATTTAAGTGTCAACTATAAGCTGGCTAAGCAATTAGTCCATTTTAAGGAAGAAAGTTTAAGTGCCTTAGCTGGTCCTCTCTGAAGTTTCTCATGCCAAAGCCTCAAAGTCCCACTCTGACACAGGACCACTCCTATAGTGGCTGCTCCATTGTTCTTCTTCTTCTTCTTCATTAATGTTTAATGGCGATTGGCAGACCAACATAAGGTGCATAACCACCATCTACTGAGTACCATTCAAGCACACCAAATGCTTTTGCTCTAGAAAGGTTTCCTCCACCATCCCTTTCACATTTGTGTCACTACAACCTCACATAGTACTATGAGCATTAAATTCCCTTGACCATTAGCTAAAAAAAACTTCTTCAATAGGTTTCAAAGGTACATTTGATGTCAGAGAAATGTATACAATATACATCCTGTAAGTCATCTTCTACACTGACATCCACAAAAACAGGATTGCCCCAAAAAAAGAATGACAATTAAATGTTAGAACCCCAAAGCCCCCCCAACACCCCCTCCCACGCATAAGCAGCAGCAGAGCAATGACCCCCTCTCCCACCAGCAAAAAAGCATCTGCACCCTTCACCAAGCACTCAAGCATGCAGCAAAGCATCAATAAAGACACAGATTTGCAGTACCCCAAAGACTACTTGTTCACCCGGTAATTCGACATACCACAGGCTCCCTCTCTCCCTAATAAGAGAAAAAAAGGGGTCCCCGTTTCACAGCGGGAGGGAAGACATGACAAAACAACCTACTGACTTATGGTGTTAAAAGTCTGTTGCGTCGCTTTTTCCGAGCTCTGTGCCTAAAGGACTCGGGTCTCTAGGTACACAGCCAGCAGCCAGCTTGCTGCTTTCAAGCTTCTGTGTACTCCCACGACACATCAGGCAGGGGCACCGGCCTCGAATCAGCCCATCTCCAGAGCCACGAAAATCCAGCACCCAGCACCAATGTTAGTCTTGCAGGCCATGTGCTTGGCATATCGAACAGTGGCTGGTAATGAGGCCCTGAGAGCGGGTCCCATTTCCGCAAAGAACTGAAGTCAGTGTGTAACTCCAGGTCAGGGTCTTTAAAAGAATGCTGGAAAGGGAAAAAAAAACATTTTAAAGATAGAAATAGAGCTGTTTCCAAAGATTCAAGTAAAGGAGTCGCCATTAGGCACCATCATCCTAAGCTGCGTCCCTCCTGCATTTCATTGTAGGATTAAAAAAAGAAAGGGAAAAAAGAAAAGAGAAAAAGCATTAACAACCCTTCTCTGATCATTAGCTAACAAATTTCTAGTATTCCATTGTAAAAAATTTGATTTCTGGTGGCAACTACAGCTGAACAGCTACAGCCATGGAAAATACAGTAAGCAACATCATTTCAAGGCAATTAAAAAATCTATAGCTACTCAAAGTTGATGAATCTCGGACAGCAGTCTCTGGTCGCAAGTGCTGTTCCCCTTTAAGACAACAGAAGAGAAGGAGCTGCGCTAGATTAAAAGTTCATTTAAGGAGAAGGTTCCAACTTCCATTACTATCTGAGCAACACACACAAAATGCTGGTAGAACACAACAGGCCAGGCAGCATCTATAGGAAGAGGTACAGTCGACGTTTCGGGCCGAGACTCTTCCTGGGTGTCAACATCGCTGAGGATCTATCCTGGACCCAACATACTAATACAGTTACAAAGAAGGTATGACAGCAGCTGTACCTCATTAGGATTTGGTATGTGTAATGTATGCATCTATTTCTTTTAGAGCAATGACCCCCCCCCCCCAAGCACTATATATTGATCTGTTGTCCACACGTGTGCATTGTTTTCTCTCCCTCTCTCTCTCTCTCTCACACTGCAATGTGAATACACCAGTTTAAGCCATCACCTGTATGCATGCTTTTATTTAATGTATATATAGTTGTGTACAGGCACAACAAATTGGCGCCAAGTACGAACCTGAATGTCAGAAAAATTCACCAACAGTTATGGGACAAAACTGCGAGAGTTAAACAGCAAGAGAAGGCCATCAGAGATGCTAACAAACGCATGAGTACAGTGCATAGTAACAGTGAAAGACACGCTGAAAATAATGTGGCAATGGCTTCAGTCAAGAAAGTTGTCAAATTTGATAGCACCAATGAAGGCTGGGAGTCATATATCGAGATGGTTGAACTGTATTGTAATGCATACATCGTGGAGGAGCAAAAGAAAACCCCTACACTTCTTAGTTTAATGGATGCAAGTGTATACAGTCTTTTACACGACCTGATAACCCCTGAAAAGCCAGCAAGCCAGCCATTCAACAAAGTTGTTGCAATTTTAGAAAATCAGTTGAGCTCTAAACTGCTGGCAATAGCTGAGAAACTTAGATTTTACATAAAAGCACCAGTCAAAAGATGAAAGCATTTCTGAATACATTGCAGAACTACGCAACCTTTCCCAGTACTGTGACTTTGGAAATGGATTTTCTGATGCATTAATGGATAGGCTTGAATATGGCATGCATAGTCAAAACACTCAAAAGATGCTATTATCAAAAAGAGACCTAACCTTAGAATGGGCATTGACTAGTGCAATATCATTAGAGACTGCAGCAAAGGATGCAACAGAACTACAGAAAATGAGGTAAGAATGTGAAATACAAAAAATGCCCCAGAATGGTGCAAAAAGCCAAAGATGTTATTGATGTGGCAAATCCTCCCATGATATAAATGACTGTTGGCTCAAAGAAAAAGTCTGCAGAAAGTGTCACAGACAAGGTCACATAGTGAGAGCATGCAAGGCAGACAAAAAGCTTAACCGAGTAATAAGTCTCAAACACAAAACTAAGCAAATGCATAATGTTACTGATTGTAAAACATAATCAGAAAACATAGAGTCCGACAAAGGTGAGCTGCCATGCCTAGAATTACATAGTATAACTGAAACAGATCACAAAATCATCTGGATCACAATAGATGTGTCCAGTGTAAAACAGAGAATGGAGCTGGATGCAGGGTCAACTTTGTCCATAATTCCAGAGGCTGACTACAACAGGCTGCTTTCTAAGATACCATTAGAGAAGATCTCAGTAACGCTAAACACTTACACAGGTGAAAAGTGTCTTTTAAAGGCAAACTGAAAGCGGAGGCCAAGCACAACAGTTACAGCTTGAAAAGTGGAGGCCAGCACTTTTCCGATGTGAAGGGCTGAGACAAATCCAACTAGACTCACACTCAGTCAGAGCTCTCAGTGTGACTTCAACAGGCAACAGCAGCCCAAATGGTAGCACTAACCAGAGACTGGCATAACTGATTAATCCTAGTGAGAAGGTGTTTGAAAAGGGGACTGGTAAACTCAAAGGTGTGAAGGTCAGAATTGAACTGGATTTAACAGCAACATCAAGATTCCATAAAGCATATCCAGTGCCTTGGGCACTATGTCCTAAAGTGGATGCTGAACTACAGAGCTTGGAAGTGCCTGGAATTCTCTCCAAGACTAAGTGGAGCAATTGGGTCACGCCCATTATCCCAGTGATCAAGAAAGGGAAGGCTGAAGCCATTCGCATATGTGTGGATTTCAAGGTGAGTATCAACCCAGTGCTGTTTACTGTGCAGTATCCCCTACCATAAACAGAGGTTTATCAAAGATTGACTTGTTACAAGCCTATCTGCAAATGGGGATTGAGAAGTAGGAAGTTCTTCACAATCAACACTCACAAGGGATTGTTCCAGTATAATTGTCTCATCTTTAGCGTCAGCAGTTTGGCATAGTGCAATGGACCAAGTGCTCCACGATATCGCAGAAACACAATGTTATCTTGATGACATCATCGTGACTGGCAAAGATGATGAAGAGCACCTCCAGAACCTTGGAAAAGTGCTTACCAGGCTGAGTGAGTATGGTCTCCCATGCAAAGTGAGAAATAAGAGTTTTTCAAGAATGAAATTTCATATTGTGGACAAGCATGGCTTACATAAGTCACAAGAGAAGACTGAAGCAGTGTTACAGACACCTAAACCCAAAAATCTGTCACAACTCAGGTCATACTTTGGCCTTATAAACTGCTACCATCATTTTTTCCCAAACATTGCTGCAGTGCTGCACCCATTAAGCGTACTGTTACAGACAGGAGGAAAGTGGGAATGGTCAGAAGGATGTGAAAGGAAGGAAATAAAGAGACTAATAACATCTGATGAACTGCTCACCAATTATGAACCAGCCCTGCCCATCAGGCTGGAGTGCAATGCATCCCCTTAAGACATTGGAGCCGTTTTGTCACACTCTATGAAAGTCAGATCTGAAAACCTGATTGCATTTGCTTCAAGATCACTGATGAACACAGAACGTAACTAAGCACAGATTGACCAAGAGGCCCTTAGTCTAGTATGGGGAATAAAGAAGTTCCACCACTACCTCTACGGACAAAAGTTTACACTTGTGACAGATCACCAGCACCTTGTGTCCATTTTCAATCCCAGGAAGGGAATTTCAGTGATGACTGCTACCTGGTTACAACATTGGGCACTATTCCACTCTTAGACATAGAGTTCAAGGTTACCAGTGCTGATGACTCGTCACGACTTTTCTCTTCAGTTGCCAATAGTGGAAGACTTCATACTGTGACCTAGCAGAAGTGTTCCACACCACATTGATGGACCAATTGCCAGAAACAAACTCTGAAATACAAAGAGAAACAAGAAGTGAACTGACATTGTTAAAAGTCTATGAAATCATCATGCAGGGATGGCCAGCTTGTAGTAACCCTATGCTTCCAGAGTTCTCAGCAAGATGAGACTAACAGTTGGTATGTCAAAGAATGCTGATGTGTGGATCTGGTGTTGTGATTCCCTCCAAATTGCACAACAGAGTGTTAGAAAATCTGCATGAAGGACACTTGGGTACAGTTAAGATGAAAAGTCTCGCCTGGAGCTATATGTGGTGGCCAGGAATAGATAAACAAATTGAAGACTTGGCCAAAAGCTGTTCAGGATGCCAAAAAGTTCAAAATGCACCCCCACAGGCACCATTACACCCATGAGAATGGCTGTCATCACCATGGCAAAGAGTATATATTGACTTTGGTGGGCCATTCATGGACTCCATTTTTCTGATTGCTGTGGATGCTCATTTGAAGTGGCCAGAGGTTATACCAATGAAGTCAACCACCTCACCAAAGACTGTCTCTGCTCTGGGGACTATCTTTGCCAGAAATGGCTTACCAGAACAAATTGTGAGTGTCAACATACCACAAGGCACGTCAGAAGAACTCCAACTGTTCATGAAGAAATATGGCATCAGACATTTCAAGCCAGCTCCTCACCAACCAGCAATGAATGGTTAGCTGAAAGGTCTATTCAAACATTCAGGAAATCCATTAAAGCGATGGACAAAGAGGACATTTCTCTGCAGCACAAGGTGGACATCTTCCTTCTTGTGTATCTGAACTCTGTTCATGCAACGACAAATCAAGTACCTGCAATGTAGGAATCTGAGGTCTCACAAAGACCTCCTGAAACCAGACATATGGAGAGAAGTGCAGAACAAACAGTTCAGCCAGTTGCCAAGTGAAGCAGCAAGGAACTTCAAGATTGGACAGGAAATCCTAGTGCATGATTACCAAGAAGACAGGTGGACACCCGATAGCATAGCTACAGGAATGGGACCACTGATGTACACAGTGGATATTGGAGATTAGAAATGGAGACGTCATGTGGACCAGGTACAGGATGCTCAACTGAAGAACACACCTAAATCAACTACATTCCACAAGGCAGACATATTACAGTCACTGGACTTACCTCTCAGTGATGATGTCACTGACAGCAATGTGACACTGGAAACTGAGAACGTTGTCTTAGACAAGACACCTGCCAAACCAGATGCCACTCCACAGGTCCAGAAGCGTGACAAGAATGTTATCGTTGACAAGACATCTGTCAAATCTGATGCTACTCGTCCAGAGGTACTATCCTGAAAGAAACAGAGCGCTGCCCAGAAGACTAAATCTTTGGAACTTTGAAGTTAGTTATGGACTGTAATTGTGAAAGCATATGTATTTGGAACATGGGTTTATGAAAGGGAAATTGAATGTTTTCTACACATACAGCTTTATGTTGCATTAATCTAAAGGTGGGGAGTGTAATGTGTGGATCTATTTCTCTTAGAGCAATGACACCCCCCCCCACCCACCCTCTAGCACTACATATTGATCTGTCGTCTATGCATGCACGTTGTTTTCTCTCTCTCTTTCTTGCTGCAATGTGAATGCACCAGTTGAAACCATCTCCCTTGTGCGTGCTTTTATTTAATATATATGTAGTTGTGCACAGACACAACAGTATGTCACCAAGGACACTTGCAAATTCACAGAGATGTACCGTGGAGAGCATTCTAACTGGCTGCGTCACTGTCTGGTGATGGGGTCACCACAGCAAAGGTTCAAAATAAGCTGCAGAAAGTTATAAACTCAGTCAGCTCCATCATGGGCATCCAGGACATCTTCAAGGAGTGATGCCTCAGAAAGGTGGCATCCATCATTAGGGAACCCAATCACCCAGGGCATGCCCTCGTCTCATTGCTACCATCAGTTTTTATTATCATGTATTGCAATCTATGCTGCCACATAACCACAAATTTCATGACATATGCCAGTAATATTAAGCCCAATTCTGTTCTGATTAAAAAAAGAAAAGAAAAAGTCAAAGAAAAAGATAAAGGAAAGAAGTGAAAAACATTAACAACCCTCCTTTGAAGTCTAAATATTATCTATCCCTCGATGGAGAGCACCATTAATAACTTCTAGAGTTAAGTCTTTTCTCTCTAGATGTTTTTCTGTAGATTTTAATATAATTTTGTTTTTTTCTGTCCTACTTTTAGTTTGTGATGTACAGTTTACCACATCCATCATGAAAGTAACAAATTTTAGTTTATTAACAATCAATGAATCCTTTGTTATAAAACATGCACATTACACATTGACATAAATCTATCTGCATTTTGGATATTAATAGGTCCCATTGAAACTGCCTTCTGTATCTTCCGAAGAGCCTCTGCGTTTGAAATGCCCATTTCTACCCAAACACCCTGCACTTCCTTATATATATATATATATAGGACACTCTGCATAAGCAGAGCTATGTTCTCCGTCACAATTGCTAAATTTTGGCCAAATACCTTCTCTGCAATTACCATAATCATGTTCTCCACCACACCTATTACACCGCTTTTTACTCTTATATGCAGCTGCTACATTACCAATCTTCTGGCACTGAAAATATCTCAGAGGGACAACACATAGAATCAAACTGTATAACTCATATAGCCTGTTAACCCTATCAGGCAACCTTTTTCCATCAAACTCAATCAACACCAATAAGCTACCTGTTCTTACTCCATCACAAAACTCTTTTAAACATTTAGTGTCTATAGCTCTTCCCCCAACCAAATTACTTTTAACTTGGTCCATTGATAAATCTAGAGGCGCTCCCATAATCCTAAAGCCTCTCATTCTCGCTTCTGTAAAGTGAAACTCACCAGCAATGATACTTGCTGTTTTATGTCCCATGGTTATTCATAGAAGTTAACCAGATTTTTAAAAAATCTCAGCTAAGGTAGGATTTAATAACTTCTGATATTCCAGAGGAAACAATCCAATTTTGACCAACCTCTGATCCAAGCAGTATCCTTGCAAACAACAGGAATTCTGCAGATGCTGGAAATTCAAGCAACATACATCAAAGTTGCTGGTGAACGCAGCAGGCCAGGCAGCATCTATAGGAAGAGGCGCAGTCGACGTTTCAGGCCGAGACCCTTCATCAGGACTAACTGAAGGAAGAGTGAGTAAGGGATTTGAAAGCTGGAGGGGGAGGGGGAGACGCAAAATGATAGGAGAAGACAGGAGGGGGAGGGATGGAGCCGAGAGCTGGACAGGTGATAGGCAGAAGGGGATACGAGAGGATCATGGGACAGGAGGTCTGGGAAGAAAGACGGGGGGGGGGTGACCCAGAGGATGGGCAAGAGGTATATTCAGAGGGACAGAGGGAGAAAAAGGAGAGTGAGAGAAAGAATGTGTGCATAAAAAAGAGTAACAGATGGGGTACGAGGGGGAGGTGGGGCCTAGCGGAAGTTAGAGAAGTCAATGTTCATGCCATCAGGTTGGAGGCTACCCATACGGAATATAAGGTGTTGTTCCTCTAACCTGAGTGTGGCTTCATCTTTACAGTAGAGGAGGCCGTGGATAGACATGTCAGAATGGGAATGGGATGTGGAATTAAAATGTGTGGCCACTGGGAGATCCTGCTTTCTCTGGCGGACAGAGCGTAGATGTTCAGCAAAGCGGTCTCCCAGTCTGCGTCGGGTCTCACCAATATATAAAAGGCCACATCGGGAGCACCGGACGCAGTATATCACCCCAGTCGACTCACAGGTGAAGTGATGCCTCACCTGGAAGGACTGTTTGGGGCCCAGAATGGTGGTAAGGGAGGAAGTGTAAGGGCATGTGTAGCACTTGTTCCGCTTACACGGATAAGTGCCAGGAGGGAGATCAGTGGGGAGGGATGGGGGGGACGAATGGACAAGGGAGTTGTGTAGGGAGCGATCCCTGCGGAATGCAGAGAGAGGGGGGGAGAGAAAGATATGCTTAGTGGTGGGATCCCGTTGGAGGTGGCGGAAGTTACGGAGAATAATATGTTGGACCCGGAGGCTGGTGGGGTGGTAGGTGAGGACCAGGGGAAACCTATTCCTAGTGGGGTGGTGGGAGGATGGAGTGAGAGCAGATGTACGTGAAATGGGGGAGATGCGTTTAAGAGCAGAGTTGATAGTGGAGGAAGGGAAGCACCTTTCTTTAAAAAAGGAAGACATCTCCCTCGTCCTAGAATGAAAAGCCTCATCCTGAGAGCAGATGCGGCGGAGACGGAGGAATTGCGAGAAGGGGATGGCGTTTTTGCAAGAGACAGGGTGAGAAGAGGAATAGTCCAGATAGCTGTGAGAGTCAGTGGGCTTATAGTAGACATCAGTGGATAAGCTGTCTCCAGAGACAGAGACAGAAAGATCTAGAAAGGGGAGGGAGGTGTCGGAAATGGACCAGGTAAACTTGAGGGCAGGGTGAAAGTTGGAGGCAAAGTTAATAAAGTCAACGAGTTCTGCATGCGTGCAGGAAGCAGCGCCAATGCAGTCGTCGATGTAGCGAAGGAAAAGTGGGGGACAGATACCAGATACAGTATCCTTGCAAAGCTCGCTGGAACCATCTCCAAAGCTTCCACATCTTTTCTTACAATGAGACAAGTATGACTCCACACAATTCTCCAAGTGCAGCTGACAAATGTTTTATACAACTGTAACATGACTTTCTGACCCGTACTTTATACCTCTAGTGAGGAAGCATGGCTTCTTTACTGCTCTGACTGCTTGTGTTGCCATTTTCAAGGAAGTTATAGACTTGGACATCAAGGTCCCTATGTACATCAAGGATGTTATTAACTGAATACTTTTCCCTTACGTTGACCTCCTGAACTGCAACACCCCACATGTGTCTGGATTCAACTCCATCTACTACTGCTTTGCCAGTAAATGTAACTGATTTATATACTGCTGCATCTTTTGATTACCTTCTTCACTGTCCACAACTCCAGCAATTTTTAGTGTTGTCTGCAAACATATTAACCAATTCATCTAAATTTTTGTCCAAGTCATTATTGTATTACAAAGAACAGAGGTCCAAGCACCATTCTCTGTGGAACATCACTGGTCACAGACCTTCAGCCAGAATAACACCGTTCCATCACTACCCTCAACTTTCTATGGGAAAGACAATTCTAAATCCATCTACCAATTCACCATTTATCTTAATCTTCACGGTCAACTTACCATGAGAGATATTGTCAAATGCCTTACTGAAGTCCAACACTCACTGCCCTAGTCTCACCAAAAAGCTCAACCAAGCTTGTAAAATATGACCTGCCCCATACAAAGCCATGTTGACCATCCCTAATTAATCTATGTTCTTCCAAATTTGAGTTAATCCCATCCAGCTTCACTTGCCTATAATTTCCTGGATGTCCCTATTTACCTTCTTTGGTTACTTCTCAGTCCTCTGTGACCTCACCTGTGGTTTTAGAGGATACAAATATTTTCATCAAAGCCCCTGCAATCTCCTGTCTAGCCTTTTTCAATAACCTGGAATAGATTCATTTAAACCCCAAGGATTTATCCATCTAAATTTTCTTCAAGAGATACAATCCCATCTCCTTCTTGGGTGGTTTCAAGAGGTGGTTGAATGATAATCTAAATGGTACTCACACTTTTCTTGAAAGCATAAATGTAAGATGGGGGAAGGACTGTTTGAGGGAAGTCCCATGTAGTTGAAGGCATAAGTACCAATGGTGGAGCAAAGGAAATGTGGGAAATCTAAACCACTACAACTGGAAGATTGTAGAGAAATTGAAGGGTTGTGAATTTCTTGATCTGTACGAAACCATGAACCTTTAACGATACTTGAGGTATCATTGGGAAAACTTCAGTAGCAGTCAATCCTAAGAAAAGAGTAATAGTGAATCATTTTATTTTAAAAATACAGCCTACAATTTGACATTTGTTCAATGACATTACTGATGGCCATGGGCTATGAGGGGGAAAAATCCAAATTCTAAATTACTGTCCACTGACTCCTGGTGACAAAAGGGGTGCATGCATAGAGATCCAATATTTAGAATATCAGGTTTGCTTGTGATGGATCCATAGTTAAAAAAAACTACTGAAACATTATCAGATTTGCACTGGAAGAATGGCCACTTACATGAAGCCACATACACTCACAGGGGTTTAGCACTGCAACTACTTTTTCTATGTGCATGTAGGGTTAAAGTGACCTTAGAGTAGGTTAAAAGGTTGGCACAACATCGTGGACCAAAGGGGCTGTACTGTGCTGTAATGTTCTATGTTTTATAGATGTTCTATAGCTCTGTCACCTTTATAGGCTATAAGTATCATTCCAAACATCCATACGACATTGAAGGTTTGGCAATGCCAACTAATGTTCGTGGGGGTGACAGACACTAAATCATTATCTACAGTATGTCCTGAGATGAGATGACCAGCTTTGGCAAATGCAGTTTTGTCTTTGTACTTTATTCATTGGCAAGTCGTGAAAGGGTATTTTCTAATAAATTGGTCTGGTGCCAGGTTCAAATACCCTTCCACAGCTTCTGCAGAACATTTATTTTCTAAATGGTAAGAAACTAGAATTGGTGAAGAATACAACAATTTAGGAATTAGGGCTCAGAAACTACACACTTTGGGATAGAAAGAAAAAACTAATTTAAAAGAGAAATAGACACAGATAGCAGAGCTGCTGTCTCATTGCTCCGATGGGACCTGGGTTCAGGTTCAATTCTGAACTCCTACGCTTTTATGCACATTCTTCTGTGACTGTGTGTTTCCTTTGGGTGTTACATTTTCATCCCACATCTCAAAAATATGCAAGTTGGTCAGTTAATTAGCCACTGTAATTTTCCTCTAGTGAGAAGTTAAATGGTAAGATCTGTGGGGAACTAATGAGAATGTGGGAAGAATAAAAAATAGGATTAGTGTAGCACTCTAGTATATATGTAAATTTCCTGCAGTGTGCATGTGTAGGATCTGGGTGGGTGGAGGAAGTTGACGGGAATGTAGGGAGAATAAAATGGGATAGGGTAGGATTAATATAAGAATGAATGTTTGACGGTTGTTTTGTACTTGATAGGCTGAAGGGCCTGTTTTCATGCTGTATCTCTTCATGACTCTAAAAGAGAGCACTGGATTCTTCCACATTGAGATTAACTAACAGACTTATTGCCTGGCCTTGACAGCCTTTTAATATCTTCACATGTATCCACTTCAGTAACATCATAAAGACTTCTATCACAGAAGCTTTCTGTAGATGTGTGGCCTGAAGATTCCCCAGCATACAACCAGTGCATCAGTCAGACAGAAGGGTGGAGCCCACATTGCGTGAGGACTTGAAAAAACCCTTTACTTTATGAAATGATCTGGAAATTACAGTGATGTGATATATTTAAGAAGTTAGGTTAAGAAGAACCTCATAGGAAAAAATGTAAACACACATGGCTGTTCTGTTGCATTTTGTTCTTTCACAGTTCCCACTTTCTTAGTACAATAATGTAAGAGGTGGCAGGGAAGCATCACTCTCTTTGTAGATCTCGATTGTCTACAGAAGGCATCTCAAGGCACTATAGAAATGCTACAAGGTTATCTCCACCAAACCCTCCAAATCCACCATAAGGATAAACAAGGCAAGTTCAGCATCCTTTCCAGAATATCATGCCCAGCATTACTCTGTCAGCTACACTGGATGGGTCACGATGTTTGCATGCTGATGAGCCAAGCTCCTGCAGTAGGCTGTCTGTTCCAAGGTCTGCCTTGGGAATTACCAGACAGACAGAAAAAAAGATTCAAGGATGCACTAAAAGCTTCTACATGGAGATGCAACATATCCACCATCTTTTGGGAATCTCTGGTCCATACTCAAGGTGGAGAAGGAACCTTTGTGGTACTTGAAAGTGAGCAGATAGGATGTGGAGTCAGTTCAGCTTTGAGGTGAGTGAAGTTATCCATACTGGTCCACGAGCCATAACTGTTCCTGAACTTGGTGGTCACGCTGTTCTGTATTTCATTTTGTGCTGTTCTGTGCGAGCTGCTTGTTTTCCGCTTATGCGTGGGTTATTCTTGAAGATAAGAGA
Source organism: Mobula hypostoma (assembly GCF_963921235.1). Lineage (NCBI taxonomy): Eukaryota > Metazoa > Chordata > Chondrichthyes > Myliobatiformes > Myliobatidae > Mobula > Mobula hypostoma. The sequence goes on from NC_086102.1 coordinate 126,123,951, forward strand.
TAGGAGAATTGTGTGTCAACCAATTAGGATGGTTGGATTAAGGGGAGGTTTCTCTGGTGAGTGACACTAAGATTGGGCTTGGGGCTTTTGTTAGAGAGAGATGAAGAGAGAAGATGCCGGAGAGAAGAGGTCGTAGGATTCGACCTGGAGCAGGGCTGTGATTCGACAAAGCCCATGGTGATCAATGGATGATTGGCAATGGGGAAACCGTGAGCCTCAACTTGAGCACATTAGACTGTTTTATTAAAATGGGCCCCTTTTTTTGTTCTTTCTTCACTAACCCTTCAGTCAAATTAAGAATTATAAAGATAAATTGTTTAATAGAATACAGTGACTGTCTGTTATTTCGTGGCACTCATTCGTAACAGGTTAACAAATTACTCAGCATCCACACAAACAGGGGGCTTTGGGTGGGCTAACGCCTCAGTCTCACATGTTTGGCAGGACCAGGGATTGTCTCTGCTAGACTTATGCAGCAGAAGAAACCGGAGTGTTTCATACCCTATGATGGGGTGGAATTTTCCTGTGATGGGCTGGACTATATCCACCACTTTTGGTCAAATTTTCCATTTCTAAGTATTGGTTTTTCATACCAGTCTGTGAAGCAACCAGTTAGGATACTCGCCACCATGCATCTATAGAGTTTTGTCAAAGTTTTAGATGACATGCTGAATCTATGAAAACTTCTGAGAAAGTAGAGGCGCTACGCATCACAACACAACTACTACCCATCCATGGGCCCTGTCAGCCAACCCCTGCCCCATCTATGCAAGAGTCCATGTCCCACATCAGCCTCATCTTAGATCTTGCAAAACTGGATTGCAAGTAAGTCATCCTCAATTTCAAGAAGAAGGGAGTCTAACAATATGATCTGTGTTTGTAGTTAGACCAGAACACAGGGTTCAGCTACGTATGACTTATTTTAGATCAAATTTACAATTCATGCTGTCATTGACATTGGCTCCTTAGTTATTTTAACCTGTATTTTTAAAGAATGTTGGAAACTTTGATAAATGTTAACTATTGTAAAAAACTTAATTGTTCACTTAAACTTGTGTTCACCAAAGACTAGGCAGAGAACAATGTTATGTTTTGTAACTCCAGAATCTAATCAAAAGAATAACATAGGAGCTGGGAATACTCATGTACTTAGTTTTCTTCCAGTGAGACACTCACATATGACATGGTGGTGTAATGATGTATGCAATTGTAGCCCCCCTGGCCAGCCTCAGGGTCGCTCGGCTCGCTGTCGTCTAGGGAAATAGCCCTCGGCCCTGCCAAACTGGGTAATTGGTTTGTGTGGATGCTGTGTGATGTACCCCACCCCGCCCAAATAACAGACAATACACCAGATACGATTAAATGATTTACAGTTTATAGATATTACTGGAACTATATAATTAATAGAGAATAAAATATAAAAGGAAAATAAAAGGCACCACACTTATCAAAGTTCAATCTCTTCATGCACAAACAGTTGGAGCTCAGGACCCTTCTTCTTCACCCTTCGATCCCTCGGACCACCTCGACTGGCTGCCTGGGACCAACAACGGTGGCCGACCAGACACTCCACATGAGTCCGTCTCCATCTCCTCTCCTCACCGAACGCCCTGCTCGGGGTCCGACCCTGTTAGCAGACTCACAGCACCTGTTCCATCCTCTGTCTCTCTCTCCCGCCTTCTGCCCCAAAACCCCACACATACAATATCTTACAGACAGACCAAAAGCATAGTAACTATTCCCAATTGGTTCGTAACATATTCTTATCACACTCTAACCCAAAACAAGCTGCTAGCACAAGAACTTTCTCAGCGTTTAACATAACAAAGATGCATTCCCAAGTATAACATAACAAAGAAGCCATTTTAATTAGCCTATGCAGTAACATAAAAGATGAAACCCCCTTACACAATTCACATTATTTTACAGATAACACATAATGGATAATGTAATAAACAAAGGACACTTAATAAAACAATATATTTACAATATTACTCAAATATTTATGAAATATTAAATACACTAAAGAGAAGCCAATAATTTGCATTTGTTTATGGTGCCTTTTATCATGCCTAGATATCTTAAAGCCCAAACTCAGCATTTATGTCACGCACAGCAAGATCAAAAAATTGCTACAATACATTGAAATGAAAAGAAAACCTTTCTGATCATGATGATATGATAAATATTGACCAGCACTCTGGGAACAAAACTGCCTTTCTCCTTTCATAAAGGCAATGTGATCCATTTCACCCAAATGAGAGGAGAGCTATAGCTGAAGCTCCATCCAACAGACAGCTACTCCAAAAATGCCTTTCCCAAAGATTTCTCATATATTGTAAATCAACAGACTGATAGAGTGTTCCTATATCTTTTGGGAAACCACAAAACCCCTTACCAACAACTTCCTGTTCATTGCATGTAACAAGCGCAAAATTTACACTTAGTTCTATTCGGGTAGCTCCTCCAAATTCCCATAAAAGTTGCTGGTGAACACAGCAGGCCAGTCAGCATCTATAGGAAGAGGTAGGATGCTGCCTGGCCTGCTGCGTTCACCAGCAACTTTTATGTGGGTTGCTTGAAATTCCAGCATCTGCAGATTTCCTCGTGTTTGCGTCCTCCAAATTCCTCCTGATCCTTTGCCCAGCAAGCCAAACTTTCCCCAAGCCACCCTCCACTGCTATGCACATCTGCTGAATCATGAACTCACATCTGTTTCATATTTCACCCGCCTCCATTCAAATACTTCTATCCTGCCCATAAGATCAACTTCCAACTCTCTCCTTATATGATCCTTACTAAACTGTCAAACACTTGTCATCTCTTCCTGATCACTATGCAACTAATGTTATAAAATTTCCCTCACATCGGACAGTAAACCTCTTTGTTATCAAATGTGCCTTCATCATCTCCTCTTCAAAAAAGCTTGCCTTAGATCATCCCAGCAGCTTCACCCCACCGCTAGCCAAACTCTTTGAACATGTTAAAATCTAAGAAACTAGATGTTGGAAATCTAAAAGGAAAACAGAAAATGGTGGAAACATTCAGCAGACAAGGCCGCATTTGTGGAAGGAAAAACAGTTAACAGTTTCAGATCAAAGATCCAATATCAAAATTGGAAATGGTTTGAAAATGTTGTTGGTTCCCAAACCAGTAACTAGGTTCCTTGCAACTTTCCATCAGTCTATCTAGTTAGGATTCCACCACCCCAAGCTGCCATGCACGGCATTATCACTCCGCAGTCTCCTGCAATATTATGCCTATCCCTCTCCAAAATCATCGGGATTAGCCTCAGTTAGGCTAAAATAAATCTCAATTTCCAACCTAATGCAGTATTGGTCTGTATTTTTTTAAACTTCATTTAATTTCCCATGACACTAAAACCAAATGTGCCTGTCACTTTAAGAATGTTGACCTGGGTGGAAGATTTCAGCAAGTGTTTGCAGATCTAAATTAAGTCACAGTTTCAGTGAAAGAAGCAAGAAGAAACATAACAATATGAAGTAGGCTTTATGGTCAAATAAATATAGCTTCAAATCTTTAGGAGCTATTTTAGTGAACAGCCACTAAATGATTGCTATTCTAAAAATACTTATGCTAGTGTGCAATTTTGTTCCTAGTTTCCAAATAGCATGATTTAAATTGCTTGCAGGTGTCAAAGAAGATGCCTGAACTGTATAACGTAATTTTTCTTGCATATCCAATCCCAGCTAACCCCATAGATCAGTCTAGTCCCTGAACCCTCCCCTATGTTCTCCCACCTAATTCTGTAGTTTTTCATCTTCCATTTCCCCTAGGGCTTTATCACGTAAGGGCCCATGCACCCTAACCTTGGATGCAGCAGACAGCTTCCCAAAAGCTGATGCATTATCCAACTCCAATAATCATGATTACTAGACTGACCTAATACCCCCCGCCACTCCTCACAATGACCCAACCCTGTCTCCCGTAACATCAAACATTTGGGTGACACTGACATGCACCCTCCCCGGGCCCTGATCAAGCCTCTGACAACTAGACCTGTTATGTTTTGTAACTCCAGAAACTAATCAAAAGAAAAACTTGGGAGCCAGGATATTTGCCTACCTAGCTTTTCATTTTGTTTAGTGAGGCGCTCATATATGATGTGGTGGCATAATGAATTATGCCATTCACATACTTCTTATATATAACCCATAATTAATTATGTAAACAAACAAAGAATGCTTAATCAAACAATATAATTACAATATTACTCAAACATTACTGACATATTAAATACACTGCACACCTCCCTGCTTAGCTATAAACATCAATCCAATATGGAATGCATCTCAAATCAAATCAAATATGTAATGTATTACTCTGAGATGGTTGGAACAACCAACCGGCTGACATTTTTTATAAAACTGCATAATAATGTAGCTGAGAGATTTGATGCAGTTTAAAAGCAAAGGGTAGTCACACCAAATATGGATTTGATTTAATTTTTTACTGTTTCCCACATCAGTTGCTCCAACAGCAGCCAGACAGTTTACGTGCCCTCACTGTCAACTAGAATCGGACTGTATGTGTGTGTGTGTACACATACACACACACACACACACATATATATACAATTACTATACAGACATCCACACCGTAGTAAATTTTAAATTGCCCCTTCAGGCCTAAAGATTTAATTGCTATGCAGGATTTCCTATTCTTGTTGGCTAACATCTTTTCTGACAAGGGATTCACTCTGCTTGGTAGGTGCGATTTGTGGGGATAAAACAATCTGGGCAACACCCACAAAATTCTGGAGGAACTCAGCAGGTCAGGCAGCATCTATCGAAATGAATAGAGAGTCGACGTTTTGGGCCGACGCCCTTCTTTGGTTCTGGGTCCCCCTCCATGGTGGTTGTTGGAGTTGACGCTGGGACTGTAGGAAGTGGTTCTGACAGCTCTTGACACCTTTCTTCTCTACCAATTAACTCTGCTCTCCTCAACTGATCAATGTGTCAACTCCAGATGTCAACAGACAAACTTTCCACTGTGCAGGAGAGAGAATCTTTGCAAGTACCCACTTTTGATCACTGCTGTCCAGGAGTGAAACCTCAAACATCCTGGTTTGAGGATCCCTCGATTTGACTCAGCTATTTGTCCTCCTGAAGAGATTCAAGCATGAGCGCGAGGGACAGCCCAGGAGCAGTTTAGTTGGTGATTTGTGGATTTGTGGAGTGTGCCACATTGCAATATGCAAAGAAGAAATTAGTGAACTGATTCAGTGTAGAGTCTTCTGATGGCATTGCTGGCAGTGCTTTCTTTAGACTCTGGACAAACTTTCCGCCAAGCCATTTGTAGATGGGTTGTATGCTGCAGATGTAATATGTCTTATTCCGTTCTTTTCCAAGACTGAAACTGTTCCACAACAAACTGTGGTTCATTGTCACTGACCAAGTGTTCTGGAACACCAGTCCTTGAGAAGAGGTTTCTCCACACATCCGCGTGTGCAAGACTGTAGTGGAAACTATTGGGAACATTTCTAGCCACTTTGTAGCTGCATCTACTGCTACCAAGAAATTTGTGCTCATGAATGGTCTGGCAAAATCCACATGAATCCTCTGCCATGGCAATACAGGCTATTCACAGGGATGGAGAAGCTCTTGGCATCTTCTGGACATGTTGGCATCCCAAACAGTGCATGGCAAGCCATTTGATCTGCTGATCTACTCCAGGCCACCAGACAAAGTCTCAACTCAGTGCCTTCACTTTAACCATGCCTCGGTGATCAGTGTGTAGCTCCTCCAACACTTGGATGGTACAACTCTCAATCCCCACATAAACCACCCTCCCCAACTGTCAAGGGCAAGTTCATCACAGCACTGGTAAAAATGGGGGCACTGGAATTTCTGCTGCACATTCCAGCCATTTTGCGTTGCCATGTAGACCTGAGCCAGGGCGAGGTCTTTTCTGGTTTCCCAATGGATCATCTCTGCTGTAATAGGGAGATTTTCAATTTGCATTCGGAAGAATATGTCAAGAGGAGTGCCCCCTTTTGTAAATTTTTCAGATATTTCCTTTTCCAAAGGTAAATGGGACAGCATCAGCATTCCATGATTAGTTGTCCGCTTGAATTTGACCTTTTAATTGTGTCCTCCAAGAGACAGAGCTCATCTCTGCATTCACACTGCTGCTGCTAGTGGAGCACCCTTCTGGGGATTGAAAATGGACACTGGAGGCTGACAATCAGTAATGAGTTTAAACTCTCTCCCGTACAGGTACTGATTGAAACATTTTACACCTCAACCAGACTCAAGGTCTCTCTGTCAATTTATGCATAATTTTATTCTGCAGCCATAAGGGAACTTGATACAAAGGCTTTGGGTGTTACGAGACATTCCCAACCACACCGGCTTCCAGGATTAAGATGCTCTAACTCTCCAGAGTACAAATAGCTGGTGTGGCCCCTTTAAGGGTTCAGGATGGTCCTGCTAATTGGCAATCATGTCTTGGGTGCCAAGAACTGAGAATTTAAAGAGCACCTGAACTGAGGTTCAGTGCTCAATTGTAAGCTGAACTAGAGATATTGTCTAGCGTCTTGATTTTGATCAGTTTCTGGTCTAGCTTTATACCGTGTCTTGATTCCAGTCTTGGATACTCCAGCACTTGGGTCTAAATCGTTCTCATCAAGGTCTCTCATCACAATAGGACATTCCTTTCCATTATTCATAATCTGTAACATGACTGCTGCTGTAGCATAAGGCAAGGAGTCATAGGGAAGCTTCGCTGGATGATATGGATCGTAATGTGTGAGTACAGTGTCTGACATCACCATTTCCCTTGCCTCTTGGAAAGCCACTTCACACTGCTTTGTTTATTGCTGATCTGTAGTAACGAGTTCAAGGGGTGGAGCATAGTAGCCAGATTTGGCAGGAACCTGTTTTAGCAATTTAAAGATCCTAAGAAGGACCATAACTGTGATACATCCTTTGGCCTTGGCATCCACCACTGCTTGAGTTTTCTTCGCACACATATGTAATTCTTGTATGTCAATAGTCTGACCAGAGTAAGTGATGATTGGTTTAAAGAATTCACACTTATCAGCTCATGCTTTGAGGCCATAATCTTCTAATCTTTTTAACACTGTCTTGAGATTTTGGTAATGTTCCTCATCATTCTCACAGGTAACAATGATGTCATCCAGGTAATACTGAGTAGCTGGGCAGCCTTGTAACACATAATCCATAGCTTTCTGCCGGTGTGCAGGTGCAGATGCTCCTCCAACAATAAGCCTATCATAGTGATAAAGCCTTTTGTGAGTGTTTATGGAAAGAAACACTTTGAACTCTTCTTCCATCTCCATCTGTAGGTAGGCATTAACTCAGTCCACTTTGCTGAAGTGTTCTCATCCAGAAAGGTTTGCAAAGATATCCTCTATCTTGGGCAGAGAGTACTGACGTACTTTCAGTACTGGATTTTAAAATCATCACAAATCCTGACAGACCCATCCTTGTTTGTGAATGAGACCAACAGCATTGACCATGGGCTCCACTCAACCTGCATGCAATCTAGCTCACAAGCTATTTTATCATGGATGGTACAAGGAACTGGATAGGCTTTGTAAAACCGGGTGTGCCATTTCACTTAACACTACTTTACCTTTGATATCATTACGTTTTCCAATTCCATCCTTGAATACTGCTGTGGGATCATCCATTACCTGTCTTAATTTGCTTTCAGTTGACTCTACTGCAGGAGATGTGGCATGTAAGTGGTCCATGGATCTCCAATCAAGATGTAGTTGTCTCAGCCAATCACAGCCCCACAATGCTGGCCCTCCTGCTTTCACCACATTCAATGTGGCTTGTTGGTTGTATATTTCACTGTTATAACTGCCATTCCCACAGGAGTTACCTTCCTCCAGTATAAGTTCTTAGTGGGATATCTGCAGGCTTCAGTTCAGTATATTTGAAATGCCATTCAAACTAATTTTTGAAAGACTGAAACAATCAAGCAAGTGTCCATTTCCATTTTAATTAATTTTCTGTTCACTTCTGTTGTAAGCCATGTTGTTTGTCTCCTGTTAGTTTTCACAATGTAAATCCCAAGGCTACACAGTCCTGTATCACTTTTATCATGATCAGATTTTTCATCAACAGCATGCAGATTAGTGCTCTTTTTGAAAATGCAACTTGACTTTTTATCTTTCTCTCTTCCCTGTGCAGTCCATTTATTTTTGTCTGCCTGACATGCTCTTTGTATGTGTCCTACTTTGTTCTATTTTCTGCAAGTTTCACCTTTAAATGTGCATTGGTCTGGTGGATGTGAACCCCTGTCACAACGGTAACACAATTTATTCAGCCAGGAAGGTTTCTAGTTAGACGTTGAAATTTTGTTCACGATCACTTTCATTTGTGATTACTGATTCAGCAACTTCAACAATGATTTTCACTGAGTTGTGCTTCAATTAAGAGACAATTTTGAATGCTTTCTTGTAAGATTCCACAAACTAAATGATATCTCAGTGCATCATTAAGCCCATCACTGAACTGACAATGCTCAGATAATTTCTTCTATTCACCAACATAGCTGAAATGGATGTCCCATTCCTTTTGATTCACTTATGAAACCTAAAGCGTTCAATGATTAACAGTGGTTTTGGTTCTAAATGTTCCTGCATTGCATTCATGATATCAGTAAAGCTCATTTCTGCTGGCTTGGTTAGAGCAGTTAAACTTCTAAGAAAACTGTATGCTTTTCAACGTATTGCACTCACTAACATTGGCACTCATTTTTCATCTGCTATTTCATTTGCTTCAAAATACTGCTCAATTAGTTCATAATCATTATCCAGTTATCTGTTGTCCAATCAAAAGTGTCTATCTTTTCAATGTAACCAGTAATTTTTACTTTTTAATTTTATTATTGTTATCACCTGGAACTCAGTGTTTATGAACCTATGGCTGTACTTGTTGCTTTTTAATTTCATCCGTTTTCTGCCTTTTTTTTTTAAATCAAACATCTCTCTGCCCTTCTGAAGAAAAACATGTGCTGCAACAGGTAGGCAGTTGTCTCGGGTTCATTTTAAAACTTCCTCATCACCACTGTTATGTTTTGTAATTCCAAACACTCAGGAACTGGGATATTTGTCTATTTTGTTTGTTTTTTTTATCAGCTCACTTATGACTTTGTGGCATAATGATGTATGCCATATATGTACTTCTTACACATAACCGGTAATGAATTATGTAAATAAACAAAGAATGCTTAATCAATTATTTAGAATATTAGTTAAATATTACTGAAAAATTAAATATATTCCAGGCTGCTCTTCCCCAAAGATCTGGACTCAGTCCCAGGTATCAAGTTTCCAATTACACTATGAGAATGTTCAATCACAACCGATGTTTGCATAGTGAGTCCACAATTGAATCAGTTCTCGGCCATTCTAAGGAGTAAAATTGTAAGAACATAAAACACTCGAGTAGGAATGGGCTAATTGATTTCTAAAGTCTACTTTGCCATTCAACAAGATCATGGTTGCTCTGCTACTTCAACACCAGTTCACTGCACAATCTCCAAATCTCTAGAATACCTCTACACCTAGAAACCCATTCATCTCTATTTTAAATGAAATCAATGACTGAGCCCTCTGGTGGAAAATCGCTGAGATTCTGAACCCTTTGAGTTGAAGAAATTTATCCTCATTTCAGTCCCAAATGGCCTACCCATTTTTTTATTTTGTGGCTATCACTGTTTGTTCCAGACTTTCAGCATCCAGCCTATCAATCTCTCTAACTATTAAATCTCAATGAGGTCACCCCTCATCTTTCTCACCACTAGAAATTACAGCCCTAGCTTTCCCTATTTCTGCTCGAAGCTGCTGTTTAACCAGTCTGGTGAATTTTTGCTGCATTCTCTCCTTTTGATAAGGGATCAAAATTTTGAACAATTCTCACCAAGTTGCACCAAGCCCCATTTACTGTAAGTATAGTAAGACAGCTTTACCCTTATACTTAAAATCTTTAGCAATAAGGGTAAACATATCTGACTGTGTGCTGTATCCAAGCTTTCATACCTCTCTACACCACTGAAGACCCTAATCCCAGTTCTACCACACTGCACACTGGCAAATTTCAGCAATTTCCCCGAAGCCTTAACATCCTTCTTTCAGGATATTACATGAAATTTATAATAAGTTATCAGGGAACTGACTTTTCATTAATACTAATCAGTGGATGCGATTCTCTGTGCAAGTGATTACCCTGCACTTTGGGTGAACAAAGAAAACAAAATGAACAGAGGCTCAGGATCCCTACATAATTTCAGAAAGCAGAATTATGTCTTGGCCTGATGACAAGAAGTTGTTAATGATCTCTCCTGCACAACCAGCAACTCAAAACATTTCCCTAGCAGAGTAATTGAATTTCTGACACTTCCATTTGTCTATGTCTCATTGCTGCTGCGCTTGCACAAACACAGGTCATCTCCCAGCACAACAGGCATATCTTAATTTCGTTCTATGTTTTCATCATAACTGTTAAACAAAAATCCTGATGCGCTTGAGGACTCCAAGATGCAAATATTGCACAGTCACACTTCAATAAATTTCCAGACTGTGAACTTTCATTGCAATAAGTCACATATTTTTCTTTAGAATTATTTTCCCTCTCTGTCTTGATTGCAAACCCACAGACACATGTGCATGTTAGCGTGCACACGAAACATTCAAAATAATTTAGTCCTGTAATTAAATTAAATTGACATATGTTAAATATATTGCACATTCATGTTTCTCATTTCAAAATATTGGTTATAATATGAGTTACTTTAACATATTATTTTCTTACGTGTTCTCAATAGCAAATCTGTAAACAGGCTATGCCTCTGCTGATTTTAGTATTGTATCGTCTTTTCAGTCCTTACATGCAGATAATGTCACTGCTAGGATTACTTTTTCTCCTATGTAGAAATTTGTATACAGGAATCAATGTGATCCTCAAGGGTGACAGTTGAAACCTACGAACAAGTTATTAAATGGAAGTAAATGAAGTTTAAGCAGCTTTCAGATGAAGTATTAAACCAAGATTGGGAACACTCGGCAGATCAGGCGGCATCTGTGAAAAGAGAAAGATAATATTCTGATAGAAGGTCCCAAATGTGCAACACGGACCCTGTTTCTCTTTCCACAGATGCTGCTGACTTTCTGAGTATTTCCAGCATTTAAAAAAATTTTATTTCTAACATCCAGCATCTACAGTTGTCTGATTTACTTACAGTGGCAAGCAAAAGTTTGGGCACCCCTAGTCAAGATTTCTGTTACTGCTTTATTTCCATCTTTTACAGTTTCAAAATAACAAAAAAGGAAAAGGGCCTGAAGCAAAAGTTTGGGCACCCTGCATGGTCAGTGCTTAGTAACAACCTCTTCGGCAAATATCACAGCTTGTAAATGATTTTTGTGGCCAGCTAAGGGTCTTTCAATTCTTGTTTGGGGGATTTTTGTCTATTCTTCCTTGCAAAAGGCTTCTAGTTCTGTGAGATTCTTGGGCTGACTTGCATGCACTGCTCTTTTGAGGTCTATCCACAGATTTTCGATGATGTTTAGGTCGGGGGACTGTGAGGGCCATGGCAAAACCTTCAGCTTGCGCCTCTTGAGGTCGTCCATTGTGGATTTTGAGGTGTGTTTGGGATCATTATCCTGTTGTAGAAGCCATCCTCTTTTCACCGTCAGCTTTTTTTTTTACAGACGGTGTGATGTTTGCTTTAAGAATTTGCTGGTATTTAATTGAATTCATTCTTCCCTCCACCAGTAAAATGTTCCCCATGCCACTGGCTGCAACACAAGCCCAAAGCATGATCGATCCACCCCTGTGCTTAACAGTTGGACAGGTGTACTTTTCATGAAATTCTGCACTCTTTTTTCTCCAAACATACCTTTGCCCATTGCAAAGTACCCGGGTCATCTTTAGGGAGCGGTGTCTCAGAAAGGCAGCGTCCATTATTAAGGACCTCCAGCACTCAGAGCATGCCCTTTTCTCACTGTTACCATCAGTTAGGAGGTACAGAAGCCTGAAGACACACACTCAGCGATTCAGGAACAGCTTCTTCCCCTCTGCCATCCGATTCCTAAACGGACATTGAAGCTTTGGACATTACCTCATGTTTTTTTAATATACAGTATTTCTGTTTTTGCACTTTTTAAAATCTATTCAATATATGCAATTTATTTACTTGTTTATTTATTATTATTATATTTTATTTTATTTTATTTTTTTCTCTCTGCTAGATTATGTATTGCATTGAACTGCTGCTGCTAAGATAACAAATTTCACGTCACATGCCGGTGATAATAAACCTGATTCTGATTCTATTGTTTAATAATCTTGCGTGATATATTATTAAAGATCTTCTAAACATCTAAATACACCTCATCAATTCAGTTGCCCTTGTCCTGGATAAAAAGAGATATTGTAAATTGAGTCAAAAAGGAAAAGGAAGCATATACAAGGCTTCAGAAGTTGAAATCAAACAAAGCCCTTAAGAAATATAAAAGAAACAAAAAAGAAGTCAAACAACGAATCAGAAGGGCTAAAAGTGGCCATGAAACATTCTAGGGACAAGGTAGGTTCAGTCAAAGACAGTGGAAGGTACAGTGCCTATAAAAAGTATTCATTTCCCCCCCCCCCCCCCCCGGAAGTTTTCACAGTGGAATTAATTTTGCATTTTTTACACTGATCAACAGAAAAAGAATCTTTCATGTCAAAGTGGAAACAGATCTCTACAAAGTGATCTAAATTAATTACAAATATAAAATACAAACTAATTGATTGCATAAGTACTCACCCTCTTCAAGTCAGTATTTAGTAGGTGCACCTTTGGTGGCAATTATAGCCTTGAGTCTGTGTGGGTAGGTCTCTATCAGCTTTGCACGTCTGGATAATGCAATTTTTCCCCATTCTTCTTTAGAAAATTGCACAAGCTCTGTTAGATTGCATAGGTATCGCGAGGGAACAGCCCTTTTCAAGTCCAGCCACAAATTCTTAATTGAATTGAGGTCTGGACTCTGACTTGGACACTCCAGGACATTAACTTTGTTGTTTTTAAGCCATTCTATATATCTTTGGCTTTCTGCTTAGGGTCATTGTCTTGCTGGAAAACAAATCTTCTCCCAAGCCAGAGTTCTCTTGCACACTGCATCAGGTTTTCCTCCAGGATTTCCCTGTATTTTGCTGTATTCATTTTACCCTCTACCTTCACGAGCCTTCCAGGGCCTGTTGCAGTGAAGCATCCCCACTGCATGATGCAGCCACCACCATGCTTCACGGTAGGGATGGTGCGTTTTTGATGATGATCTTCATTGTTTTAAGCTCAGCTACCATTTTCTCCTTACAACGTGTGGAGTTCCACATTCTGAAAATAATTAGGAGTTCTAGGGAGAAGGGGGATTGATAATATTGACAGACAGAAAGCTGTGTTACATAAAGAGAGAGGGGAATCCTGTTATGATTGACTCAGGTAAGGGACAACTGTGATATTTAAAAGTGACTAAATGGGCTGAGAAAGTTTTGCTGCTTCCAACAGTGTATTGAATGTGCAAAGAGTTTAGTGCTGTTTAGCTCTCACAAGCACCCAAAAGAGTTGAATTAATAGTACTCAGTTCTAACTTTCTGATACGCCATTCAGAAACTTAGTGCATTTCATATTTTCTTAAGGCATTGGAGACCACTCAGTTTACTGAGTCTATGCTACAGTTCAGAACAATTCAATCAATTAAATTCCCTCATTTTTTTCCTCTCATATTCCCTCATTCTCCAGATTCCCTCATCTATTTTCTTTCATATCCCCACCAACAGCACACCAATTCTTCAACCAAACATCTGCAGCACAAGTAATTTGAAAAAATTAAGTTATCTACTGACCAGCTCATCTTTGAGAGCTGAAAGAACTCTAGAGTATTTGGAGGAAACCATGCAGTTACAGAAAGAATGTGCAAACTCTATATAGATAGCGGCACAGACTTAGGATGCTGAATGCAGAAGCACTGCGCATTTATTATTAAAGTGTATATGTAGTATACAACCCAGAGATTCATCTTCTGCAGCCACGAAACAAAGAAACCCAGAGAACCCATTCAAAGAAAAACATCAAACCCCACCCCCATGTGCAAAAAAAAGAACGAATTGTGCAAACAGCAAAAAAAGACCGAAAACACAGAATATAAAACATCAAAATACTAAGTCATCAAAACAGTCCAGAAATACTCAGTTTCAGCACAGTTTAGTTCAATCCAGCGCTGTGTCGTTCATTGAGTGCTGGCCACAGAGCCAGTCCACCCCGATCAAAATCGCACAAAATAACAACAAAAAAAGGAGCGACCAGAAGCACATCATTTATATGAAAAACAGAGTCCAATCCTCAAACTGCTTCGATTAAACCTTGCCCAAAACCTAAGACTCTGGCACCATCCTCTGGCAGCATTGAGTGAGAGGGAGGGAGAGACCGAAAGAACACAGACACCTTCCTCCAGGAGCAGTAAGTGAGAGTGAGAGAGACACTGGTCACTTACTGGCAGATGGTGCTGAACACTCGCCTGCCTTCTGTTCTCGTCCTCACTGAGTTAAATCTTCCTCAACACTTCAATCAGCAAGATGGATGGGAAATGGAGTTGATCATGGGCTTGCACCCCGACTTCAGGCTTCTTGGCCTCCTAGCTGCACAATTCACTCGAAACCTCACCCAGCTCCCTTGGAGACAGCAAAGTGCTAGAATGCTCAATTGGCCTGAAAGAACACCAACAAAATGTAGATCACAGGTTCCAATAGTAGCAGGATCATATTTGAAAGAAGTAAAGGAAGTAAAAGAATTGTTTTGTGAACTGTCTGAAGGATGTCAGCTTTGGTCACACTGTTTGCTGGCATCAAAAGGCTATCTTATTGTTTTCCAGACAAAACTATAAATGTGATTAAGAGAGCACTAAGGATATTTTACTGTTGTAGCTATGACTACATTATTTGTAGTGTGGACCGTGTTGTCCCAAAATGCATATGTTAGCAATGACACAACCGAGACAATTCTTTGATGATAGAAACTGTCAATAAAGTATCTATAATGTACAGAAGGTCAGAATCAGAATCAGATTTATTATCACCGGCCTGTGTCATGAAATTTGTTAACTTAGCGGCAGCAGTTCAATGCAATACATAATATGGAGGAAGAAAAACATAATGAAATAAAATAGTAATAAATAAATAAGTAAATCAATTTACAGTATACATATACTGAATAGATTAAAATTGTGCAAAAAACTGAAATAATTGTATATTAAAAAGAGATACTGTCGTGTTCATGGGTTCAATGTCCATTTAGGAAACAGATGGCAGAGGGGAAGAAGCTGTTCCTGAATTGCTGAGTGTGCCTTCAGGCTTCTGCACCTCCTACCTGATGGTAACAGTGAGAAAAGGGCATGCCCTGGGTGCTGGAGGTCCTTAATAATGGACAATGCCTTTCTGAGACACCGCTCCATGAAGATGTCCTGGGTACTTTGTAGGTTAGTACCCAAGATGGAGCCGACTAAATTTACAACCCTCTGCAGCTTCTTTTGGTCCTGTTCAGTAGCAGCGCCCCCCCCCCGCCCCGCCCCATACCAGACAGTGATGCAGCCTGTCAGAATGCTCTCCACATTACATCTATAGAAGTTTTTGAGTGAATTTGTTGACATACCAAATCTCTTCAGCAACTCCTAATGAAGTATAGTGCCTTCTTTATAACTACATCGATATGTTGGGACCAGGTTAGATCCTCAGAGATCTTGACACCCAGGAACTTGAAACCGCTCACTCTCTCCACTTCTGAACCCTCTATGAGGATTGGTATGTGTTCCTTCATCTTACTCTTCCTGAAAGCCACAATCTCCTCTTTCATCTTACTGACTTTGAGTGCAAGTTTGTTACTGTGACACCACTCCACTAGTTGGCATATCTCACTTCTGTACGCCCTCTTGTCTCCATCTGAGATTCTATCAACAGTGGTTGTATCATCAGCAAATTTATAGATGGTATTTGTGCTATGCCTAGCCATACAGTCATGGGTATAGAGAGTGGAGCAGTGGGCTAAGCACACACCCCTGAGGTGCACCAGTGTTGATCGTCAGCGAGGAGTAGATATTATTACCAATCTGCACAGATTATGGTCTTCCAGTTAGGAAGTCGAGGATCCAATTGCAGAGGGAGGTACAGAGGCCCAGGTTCTGTAACTTCTCAATCAGGATTGTGGGAATGATGGTGTTTAAATGCTGAGCTATAGTCAATGAACAGCATCCTGACATAGGTGTTTGTATTGTCCAGGTGGTCTAAGGCCGTGTGAAAAGCCATTGAGATCGCATCTGCTGTTGACCTATTGTAGTGATAGGCAAATTGCAATGGGTCTAGGTCCTTGCTGAGGCAGGAGTTCAGTCTAGTATGGCCAGATTTGGGAACAGCTTCTTTCCAACGGTGATAAGACTGCTGAACGGATCCTGACCCGGATCTGGGCTGTACCCTTCAAATATCCAGACCTGCCTCTCGGTTTTTTTGCACTACCTTACTTCCCATTTTTCTATTTTCTATTTATGATTTATAATTTTTTTAATATTTACTAATTTTAACTATTTTTGATATTTTTAATATTTAATATTTGTAATCCAGGGAATGGGGAGCGCAGAATCAAATATCGCTGTGATGATTGTTCATTCTAGTACCAATTGTTTGGCGACAATAAAGTATAAAGTATAGTCAAGACCAACCTTTCAAAGCTTTTCATCACTGTAGATGTGAGTGCTACATAAGAACATAAGAAAAGGAGCAGGAATAGGCCATCCAGCCCATTGAGCCCGCCCTGCCATTCAATAAGATCATGGCTGATCTGTCCATAAACTCAGCTCCATCTACCTGCCTTTTCCCCATAACCCTTAACTCCCCTACTATGTAAAAACCTATCTAACTGTATCTTAAATATATTTAGTGAGGAAGCCTCAACTGCTTCCCTGGGCACAGAATTCCACAGATTCACCACTCTCTGGGAAAAAACAGTTTCTCCTCATCTCTGTCCTAAATCTTCTCCCCTGAATCTTCAGGCAATGTCTCCTAGTTCTAGTCTCACCTACCAATGGAAACAACTTTCCTACTTCTATTTAATCTATTCCTTTCAAAATTTTGTTATGTTTCTATAAGATCCTCTCTCATTCTTCTGAATTCCGAAGAGTATAGTCCCAGGCGACTCAATCTCGCCTCGTAGGTTAACCCCTTCATCCCTGGAATCAACCTGGTGAACCTCCACTGCACTGCCTCCAAAGCCAGTATATCCCTCCTCAAGTATGGAGACCAGAACTGCACACAGTACTCCAGGTGCAGCCTCACCAGTACCCTATGTAGTTGCAGCATGACCTCTCTGCTCTTGAATTCAATCCCTCTAGCAATGAAGGCCAACATTCCATTTGCCTTCTTAATAACCTGTTGTACCTGCAAGCCAACTTTTTGCTACGGGGAAATAGTCATTAAAGCAGCTCACATTATTCTTCTTTGACACTGGTGTAATTGTTGCTTTTTTGAAGCAAGTGGGAACTTCTGCCTGTGGTAGTGAGAGGTTGAAAATGTCCTTGACTACTCCCGCCAGTTGGTTGGCATAAGTTTTCAGAGCCTTGCCAGGTACTCCATCGGCACCTTCTGCCTTGCCAGGGTTCACCCTCTTTAAAGACAGCCTAACATCGGACTCTAAGACAGGTCTCTGATAATCCAGAATTTTTAGGACTTTTTTTCTGCGGGACTACCAGATAATGTGGACCCCTGGACTCTACTCCTATTTCTCCAACAAATATTTCAAGTATCAAAATGCTGGAGGAACTCAGCAGCTCAGGCAGCATCTATGGAGAGGAGTATTCCAGATACTGCCTTATCTGCTGAGTGCCTCCAACATTTTGTATGTGTTGCTCTGGATTTCCAGCATCTCGTGTTTACACATATGTTTCATTTGTTACATCTTACATAATAGCATCATACATTTTCCTGAGGATCCAGTAAAGCCAGAAATCAAACCTGATGAGTTTCCAGCTTGCAAGTCTCAGTTTGCACTTTGAACAGCTGCACACTGACTGACGCACACTGACTGACACACACAGCTCACTCGCCAGCCCTGCTGGCATAGGAATTTGCCCAGAGCCAGAACTTAATGTACTAGTTAGTGAGCCAGGCACTGAACAGCTGGGATTTCTAAACAATCAAGTACTGGATAGTCAGTACATCTTATATTAAATGGCCATCATAGCTATCTTGCAGGTTTTGGACAGCAGGTTTAAATTTTTGTAAAGAGTGTTCTACTCTTATCCATTGCTATTTTTACTTGGGAGATATGAGGGTACCTAAGTGATACTTGATGAGTTTTAAATCACACAAATCTTTCATCATTAAAATAATTTACTTCTATCTTTCTGAATTTACGTTTTTTGCCGAACCTTCCATTGTACCTCTGGAACCTTCAGACCTTCTCCTTTATGAATTCCTAAATATTGTTAACAAATACTTATAATCTGCAACTTATATTCATAAGTCTATATTTAACACATTGAGCATGGATTCCTCCTTGATGCTGCAGGATCATACTGAGAGAGTGCTACAATAGGTTTTGATTGACACAGTAAATAAACCACCTTCTATCCTTTCAAATGGAGATAAAAGTTTCTGTGGCAATATTTCGGGGATATACAGGGAATACTTCTTGACTTTCTGGCCAACATTTGTCATTCACCATCAGTCCATAACAACACTGCTTTTTTTGATGCCAGACTATATATGATGCAGTTGCAACATTTTTAATATTATTATTCTGACTATACGGGTGATGATTCAAAAATCATTAGATTATCTTGGAATGTCCCGAGTTTCTGATAGGACATAGAATAGTAAGCACAGGAACAGCCCTTCGGCACAAGGATATGCTGAATTGAACTCATCCATTTTGCCTACACATGATTCATATCCCTCCATTCCCGGCATATCCATGTGCCAATCTAAAAGCCTCCTGAATGTCACTATTATATCTATTTCCACTATCAACCTTGACACCAAATAAATCACTTCCCGCACAAACCTGAATACACTTTTATTCCTGTCATTTTCCTTACTCTGCAAGCATCATACTCCAATTCCTTTGCTGCTTAATACTTAATTACTCTTCCCTTAAAACTGATAATTTTTAAAACTGCATTTTAAGTATTATATAACTATATTGAATGTTTGGTATTCTGAATCCAATGGACATGTGACCATTCAGTACAAAGAAATGTTTATCTATACATGTTTCACATGTTACTTTACCTTCATACACAGATCATCCCCTGATTAGGACAGTGTTCTGTTTCTAAGAAATGCCATTAACCTGGACAATTCATAAGTTAGAAATAAAGTTCCTTAGCAATATAGAGAAATAAAATCATAGACCAGCCAACAGCAATGTGTGGTTAAACCAGGGCATTCAACTCAACCATTCTGATTTCTCTGCAAGATGTAATGATATTGTTGCAGGAAAACTATTATCCAAATTCTTATTTTTTTGCACAGTGCTTGCTTGTCAGTCTGTGTGTAATTCTTCATTGACTTTGCTGTATCTCTTTGTTCTACTGTGAATGCCTGCAAGAAAATGAATCTCAGGGTAGTATATGGTGACATATACTACCTATGACTGCGTTCCTGTACATGGTTCTAACTCCATAATCAAGTTCGCGGATGACACCACGGTGGTTGGCCTGATCAGAGGGGATGACGAGACGGCCTACAGGGACAAGGTCCAGCACCTGGCCGTGTGGTGTGCCGACAACAACCTGGCCCTTAACACCCAGAAGACCAAGGAGATCATTGTGGACTTCAGGCATGCTAGGAGCCACACTCACATCCCCATCTACAAAAACGGAGCTGGAGTGGAGCG